>NC_083107.1:14232723-14550686 GCF_949774975.1 Lagenorhynchus albirostris | reverse complement strand
GAAAGAATATGAAGGAGAGTAAAAGCTGACAAGCTTTCTGGGGAATCTTGGTGACAGTAGTAAGTTTAGAGAACTGTGATCTCAGATCTTCAACCTAAAGCCTGGCTCAAGGAGAGAGGCTGAAAAGATAGGAATCGGATTGGTTTGTAGGACCCAGAGATCCAGAGGCTGCCGAAATCAGGGTATCCTAAGCCCTGCGGCAATGGCTGTGAACAAGGAGAAGTCGGCAGGAGCTGGTTTAGGCACTGCTGCTGTGGTGTGGACAGAAGGCGCCAGCTCCCCTCAGGGGTATCCTGCTCCAAAAAAGTGCCCACTGACAGTTTTTTTGTTTGTTGGTTTGGCCGTGCCACATGGCATGCGGGATCTTAGTTCCCCGACCAGGGATTGAACGAGCGCCCCTTGCATTGCAAGCGTGCAATCCTAACCACTGGACTGCTAGAGAAGTCCCCCCGCCACTGACTGTCTTTCTTGGAAGCTGAGAGAGCTGTTAGACTTTATATTTATGTCCTTTACAGAGAGAGACAGAGACAGACATACAAAGGGTAGAAGCAGCCCTGCTGGGAAACTTGGCCTGGCATCTGTGAGATGCCAGCCCCCATAGCCAGCCACCTCTAGCTTCCTTGGTAGTCAGTGACATAGCTATTTCTGGAAAAGCCCAGAGGACTAAATGTAGACAACCGGATGATAATGCCTATGCTCGGGGACATCTCTCTCTACTTACAAAGAGCCTACGAGCTGGAAGAGTCTGTCTCCAGAGATTCGCAGATGCTTCACAGCTTCTGCCCCATTTCCCTGGCCCAGAGGCCAGCCAGTTAGTGGGAGAACCACTCCTTTCTGCAAGACCGGTCCTGTACTGAGCCTGATGGTAAGTTCATTAAAGCAAATGATCACAACACTCTGCCTATTGCCTGCACCTTCCTCCCCAGAAAAGAATCCAGCCCACGATCCGCAGGACCGGGCTTGCTGCCCTCCGGCACTGCCTCTTCGGGCCTCCCAAGCTCCACCAGGGCCTCCGTGAAGAAAGGGACTTGGTCCTGACCATCGCTCAGTGTGAGTGCCCGGGGGCTGCCACAAGGCAGGCGCCGCGTGAGCGGTCAGGCAGAGAGCACAGTTTGCTACCCGGTTGCTGAGACTAAGCCAGGGCTCCTGCATTTACCATGTTGGGGGGAGAGCAGAGTGTCTGGAGCACCGGCCAGGTCTGTCTGGGCTGTACCGTTCTCTGGGAAGCACTCAGTCCTCCTGTGAGGGCCAATCCAACAGAGCATGGGTGTGTTTTGGGGCAGGTGGCCTGGATAGCCAAGACCCAATGCATGGCCGAGTCCTCCAGACCATCTATAAGAAGCTGACCGGCTCCAAGTTTGACTGTGCCCTCCACGGAGACCACTGGGAAGATCTGGGCTTTCAGGGTAAGAGAGAGGAATGGTTCATCTTCTCCCTGACTCCTTATTCCAGGACTAGCGTGAGAACCCAGACAGTCCTCTTCCTGTCATGTCAGCACCATGAGACAGGATATCTGGGGCAGAGCATTTCAGGAAGAGGGTACAGCAGATGCAAAGGCCCTGAGGTGAAATGTGTGTACCTCTTTCTGAGAAATAGCAAGGAGTGTGGCTGAAGTGGAGAAGGAGAATAGTTCACTCAGGGCCTTGCAGGCCAGTGTAAAATATTTACTCTAAGTGAGATAGAAAGCATGGGAGTGATAGGATTTAGAATCCAGTGTTTTCTTTTTATTCTTTTCTTTTACTATCGATGACAATTTTTTTTTATATTATTTCATTTTTTTGAGTGAAACAAAATGATTTCACCTGTTTTGGGACTGTACTATTTTTTCAAAATCATATCAAATTACATCTGTATAGAATAGGAAAATATCTTAATTTAAAAAGGAAACTTTATACACTCATAATTGATTGGTGCTCTGTTGGTACTGACAATGTGTTTAAGTCCTTTTACCTTCCTTCATCTATAATATAATTGTCCTAAATATTCCCTCTGTGTACATTGAGAATGACATCAGTGTTATGATTTTTGTTTCAACCATTAATTAAAATAACTCAAGAGGAGAAGCAAGGTCTGTTGTATTTACCCATATATTTACTCTCTCCATTGTTCTTTCTTCTGATATTCTAAGATTCCTTCTTTTATCACTTCCTTTCTGTTTCAGGAACTTCCTTTAGCCATTTTCTAAAGTAGGTCTGCTGGCAATAGATTCTTTAGCTTTCCTTCATCTGAGAATGTCTTGATTTCCCCTTCACTCCTGAAGGATAATTTCTCTGAATGTAGAATTCCAGGTTGACAGGTCTTTTCTTTCAGCGCTTGAAAATAAATGTGCTACTTCCTTTTGGCCTCCATGGTTTCTGATGAGAAATCTGCTGTCACTTGAATTATTCCTCCTTGTTAGATAAGAAGTTGTTTCTCTCTCTGCTTTCAAGATCTCTTTTGTTTGTTTTTTTTCTTTTGTTTGCAGGAGTTTGACTCTGATATGTCTTAGTGGGGATTTCTTTGGGCTTATCTTATTAAGGGTTTGCTCAGCTTCTTGAATCTGTAGGTTTATGTCTTTGGCAAATTTGGTAAAATTTCACCCGTTATTACTTTGAGTACTTTTTTCAGCCCTGCTCTTTCTCCTCCCTTGTACAACTCTGATGACACAGATGCTAGATCTTCTGTTACTGTTCCACAGGTCCCAGAGGCTCTGTTCATTTTAGGGGGATCTCTGTATAGCTCAGAGGTCTTCAAGGCTCTGTTTATTTTGTTTTGTTTTTTCTCTCTATTGATCAGATTGGGCAGTTTATATTGTTCCATCTTCAAGTTCACTGGTTCTTTCCTCTTTGGTCTCTATTCTGCTGTTGAGCCCATCCAGTGAGTTTTTAATTTTAGGTATTATATTTTTCTGAAGTTTCCGTTTGGTTCTTTACATCTGATATTTCTTTCCTGAGACTTTCTGTTTTTTCATTTTTTTCAGATGTTTGTAATTGCTTATCAAAGGCATTTTTATGATAGCTGCTATAGTAGTTTCCCATTGTTGCTGCAGAAAATTACCACAAATTTAGTGGCTTCAATCAACACAGATTTTTTATCTTCTAGTTCTGTAGTTCAGAAGTCTGACACGGTCTCACTGGGGCAAGATCAAGGTGGCAGCAGGGCTGCATTCCTTTTTGGAGGCTCTGGGAGGAAATCTATTTCTGTGCCTTTTCCACCTTCTCGAGTCCACCCACGTGCCTCCTCCTTCAGAGCCAGGAACGCAGCATCTCTCTGAGCTGATTCTGTCCTCACATCTCTCTTTCTGACTCTGTGCTTCTACCTCCCTCTCTCACTTTTAAGGATTCTTCTGACTACATTGGGCCCAACCAGATAATCCAGGATAATCTCCCTGTCCTGATTAGCAACCTCCGTTCTAACTGCAACCTTGATTCCCCCTTGCTGTGCAACAGAACGTACTTGTAGGTTCTGGGGATTAGGACGTGGCTATCTCTGGAGGTGCCAGTTATTCTGCCTAGGACAGCTGCTATAAATTCCTTCCTTATCAGGTAATTCCAACATATGTGTGATCTCAGTGTTGCTATCTGTTGATTGTCTTTTCTTATTCAAATTGAGGTTTTCCTAGTTCTTGGTGTAATGAGTGATTTTTTATTGTGTCCTGGATATTGTGGGTATTATGTAATGACAGTGTTGATCATCTTTAAATCTTCTATTTTAGCAGGACTCCTCTGACACTGGGCGGTGGGGGAAGGGTGATGTCACCTCATTACTGCCAGGTGGGGATAGAAATCCAGGTATCCCACCTGACCTCCACTGATACCACTGGCTGGGTGGGGCAGGGGTGCCTCATTGCTGTTCCCATGTAGCCTCCACTGATGTCACAAAGGGTGTGGTGGGCTCCTTAGCACTAGAGAAGGATAAAAGTCCCAGCTCCCCGCTTCTTTGACTGCCTTGGCAAAGCTGAGGGGCACCTCGTTACAGTCAGGCAGGGGAAGTCTAGGCTCTCCACTTGGGCAGTGATCAAGGTAACCAAGTCATTGAATCTCACAGAGCAGGGATTTCATTAAGCACCCTGAATTTCCTCTTGGTTTTTGTTTTAGGAACAAATCCAGCCACAGACTTGAGAGGAGCAGGCTTCCTTGCCCTCCTGCATCTCCTGTACCTGGTGATGGACTCAAAGACCTTGCTGATGGCCCAGGAGATCTTCCGCCTGTCTCGTCACCATATCCAGGTGGGGCTTTGGTGGGAAACCAGCAGAGAGGGCTGTAGGGGCGAGGACCTGGGCACAGGGCTCTCCTGAGTAACTGTGACAGCTTCGCAGGTAGATCTCCAATTGCTGAGGGCCCTCAGGACAGCTGAGGCAAACCGGGCATGGGCATCCCTGTCACCCTGACCTGGCTGGAATCTGAGCTCCAGCACTCATTAGTGTGTGTCTCAAGCAAGTGCCTCAACTCTTCAGGGCCTTGGTTTCCTCATCCATAAAGAGGAAATCTTGGAAACGTCAGCTGGATAGTTGGGAAAATTAAATGAGGTAATGTACAAAAGCGCTAGACACAACTGTGGTACCAGCGTCTCAGCTCACTGCCCTCCCAGTATTGGCAGGTTCTCCTGACCCTGGAGGAGGGGGGTCAGCCTTTATTTGCCCAGAGAAGAAGGTTTGCCTCGAAGTGTCAGGTAACACATGGACTTGCTGAAAGGCCAGAAGTGGCTCCCGTAGCCCTCAGGTTCTGTCCAGGCCTGCTCTCCAGGGTTGGTTTGATGGTTTTCCCCTGTAGTAAAAGGTGGTGGTCCCTCCATTTCGAAAACATACTTGACCTGTTTCCTGCCATTCATCTATCCCAGATTCATGGGGCCTGGAATTCATTCATGTACTAAACAGGTATTTATTTAGGATTCCCTGTGCTAGTTATTGTTCTTGGTGTTTGGGAAACATCAGTGAGCAAAACAGACAAAGATCCTTCTAGCAGAGAGGACAAGACAGTCAGCCTAATACATAAATAAATTATAGAGTATGTTAAAGGTGGTAAGTGCTAAGTAGGCAAGGTTAGGAGAATGTGGGAGGATTACAGTTTTATGGGGTATTAGGGTAGCTCTCACGAGAGGGTGAGACTTAAACCAAGCCTTGAAGGAGGTGAGGATGTTAGCCAAGCTTGTATTTGGAGGAAGAGCATTCCGCACAGAGCGGGCAGCTAGAGCAAACGTCCCAAAGGAGGTGTATGCCTGGCATGTGCAGGAATGGCAGGGAGGCCAGCTGGAGCAGAAGGGGCAGGGAGGGCAGTAGGAAGGTGGTGATGGGGTAACGGGGACCAGACGGTGTCGGGCCCGGTAGGCTATGATGAGGATGTTTGCTTTTACTCTGAGTCAAATGAGGGTTTTGAACAGCCTGGAGTAACACGATCCAACTTACATTCTTAAATGGATCCTACCAGCCGTTGGGTTGAGAGTAGTCTCTGGTGAGGGCTTTTGTAATCAAGTTAGAGATGATGGTGATCTGGACCAGGGTATTTTCAGAGGAGGCGTTGTGAAGTGATCCGATTCTGGATGTAGAATCTTGAGCGTATGGGCTGTAGAGAATAGAGCCAGCATATTTTTCGAATGGATTGGGTACAGGTGTAAGAAAAAGAGGCATCAATGGTGATTTTTAGCCTGAGCAGCTGGAAAGACAGAGTGGCCACCAACTGAAATGGAAAAGAAAGAGCAAGGGTGGGGGTGGTTCCATCTGCCATATAAATTTTAGACTGAGGTTATGCGTTTGTTTCATAAATTTATTTATTTATTTATTTTTGGCTGCGTTAGGTCTTCGTTGCTGCACGCAGGCTTTCGCTAGTAGCAGCGAGTGAGGGCTACTCTTCCTTGTGGTGCGCGGGCTTCTCACTGCAGTGGCTTCACTTGTTGCGGAACACGGGCTCTAGGCGCACAGGCTTCAGTAGTTGTGACACGTAGGCTCAGCAGTTGTGGCGCACGGGCTCTAGAGCACAGGCTCAGTAGCTGTGGTGCATGGGCTTAGTTGCTCCGCAGCATGTGGGATCTTCCTGGACCAGGGCTTGAACCCGTGTCCCCTGCATTGGCAGGCGGATTCTTAACCACCGTGCCACCAGGGAAGCCCCAGGTTATGCGTTTTTGACAACTACGGAAGTGATGTACCTCATGTCAGGAGCACCCATGTCAACATGTCTTATTACTGGTGAAGTTAACCTTGGGCACATGGTTAAGGGGATATCAGCCAGGTTTCTACGCTGTAAAGTTACTATTTTTCCCTTTGTAATTAATCACTGTCTTGGAGGAAGATACTTTGAAGCTATGCAAATATCCTGTTTTTCCTCAAACTTGGTTCTAATAGTGATTTTGTTTCCCTCATTCCTCCTACATTTATTAATTTTTAAATTTATTAATTGGAATTCTTCTGTAAGAAAGAATTGTCTTTGCTATTTATTGATTCAGGTACTTTTTATATCCACATGGACTCAGATTTTTATTTTATTCTATGGGATATAACCCAACACTTTTATTATTTATTTTGTTGCTAAAATTGTTCCCATGTCGACCATTTTTTTTGTTTTACATCTTTATTGGAGTATAATTGCTTTATAATGGTGTGTTAGTTTCTGCTTTATAACAAAGTGAATCAGTTATACATATACATATGTTCCCATATCTCTTCCCTCTTGCGTCTCCCTCCCTCTCACCCTCCCTATCCCACCCCTCTAGGTCCCATGTCGACCATTTTAAGAGCTCTTTCAAAAAAAAAAGCTCTTTCAGGTGGTACCTGTGCCCTTTCACCATGCCCTGTCCTTTTTTGAGCACTTTTCTACTTTCTGGACCCTAAAGATGCTCTAGGCTCTTGTATTTTCCCTGAATGATTCCCAGCCCTGAGATCAACCACTTCTCCAAAGAGCTCTTGTTCTTTAGTTGGAGAATGATATTTGGAAACCAAGATCTGAGTGCTGGGTGTTCTCACTGGTAGTAGGATCTCACTGCTTCTAGGCCCTCTCAGTGTCCAGAGCTTGGAAAATATGTATGTGTCACTGATTCCCTCCTGACTCTGAAAGGAGTGGTCTCCAGTGGTGAGCAGAGCTGCCCAGGCCCCAGCAGTACTTCACAGAGAACAGGAAGGGGGGTGTGATGCTGCCTGAGGGAGAGGAGCTGAGAATGAGTGGCTGAAGGTCAGACCTGCAGCATTTTCTTCAGATCATTTTGTCTTCAAGCTGGAGTCAGGCCGGCCTGCACTGCAAAAACAGACTGTTCCAGTAACTGTGTTGTTGGTCATATTAGTTAATTCTCAGAACGTCAGCTTCTTCCTTTGTAACATGAGAAAATAATCCCAACTCCGTAGACTTATTCTGAGTTGGAGAAAAACCGTGTAAAGT
The DNA here is from genome assembly GCF_949774975.1 of Lagenorhynchus albirostris. NCBI lineage: Eukaryota > Metazoa > Chordata > Mammalia > Artiodactyla > Delphinidae > Lagenorhynchus > Lagenorhynchus albirostris. The sequence goes on along the minus strand of NC_083107.1, from coordinate 14,543,343 downwards.
GCTAAGCACATTAGTCATTCAAGGAGTGTTAGTTATCAAAGTAACTTTTGATTTCTGTGAGCAAAAATACATTTTATATACATCTTATAGATAATACACGCATACGTAAATATATGTGGTGTTTTCAAAATCATATCTGCCCTTGCGCCTGCACACACAGACACAACACATACATCCACACATATACACACAGCCGTTGTAAGGTAAGATAGATCCATTTGGAATCTAAAACTTCTTGACTACAAAACAAATAGTCACACAGCTCCTGCCACCTGGGCAGTTTTTCATTTCGTTCACTGCATATCTCTGTTACCTTTTGAGGAAAAGTACCCATTAAACCTGACGGTTTCACATACGCCCATCTCTTCCAGGAGACACTGGAGGAGGCAAGAGGGGACCTCGTGAGGATCTGGTCTTGAGGTATATCAGGACCCATGAGTTGAGACTGTGGGCGTATTCTGTGCTGTTCATGATGCGGGGAGGTAATGTCTGGGTCAGGTTTGAGAACCGGACCAGTTAGCCTGTGAAACACCGCAGTCCCTTGTAGCGATGCTGCTTTGTTATAGGAGGCCCAGAGGTTGAGGCATATCTTAGCAGTCACTGGGCCAGCCCCTTGTTGTAGAGACAGTGAGGACCCAGAGAGGGGAAATGGCTTGCACAAGGTCCCCCAGCTAACGAGTATTTCCTAGAAATCATCTCTGACCTCAGTGCCTCCCTTCTTGTGGTTTTTGAAGGCTCTCTTGTAAGATCTTCCTGCAGAAATATGGAAGCCAGGGTAGAGGGTTAGTGCCAGTTCAGCATCCCTCATTCGTTTTCAAGGACAGGCTTGACTGAGGTGAGGGCGTAGGTCATTGGATATCTGAGGGAGGAATGTCCCAGGCAGAGGGAAGAGCAAGACGAGAGAGGAAGCCCTGGGTACTTGATCTGGGTCCAGACCGGCCTGACCACTTTGACCAATCTGTTTCTCATCCCTTCACCTGCTGGCCTCTGTGGAATTTATTGTGGATTTATACTTACTCCACAACATGCATGTCAGACAATAAGAAGGAATAGCAGCTTAAAATAATAAAATAAGAGGGCTGGTGTAGGTGTCAGGAAGCTAGATCCTAGTTCCATCTGCAGTATCATTACTTAGCTATGATTTGAGGCAAGTCACCTAGCCTCTCTGGGCCTCCCTTTGCTGTTTTATGAAATAAGAGATTTGGCCTAAAAGATTCTAAGGTCCCTTCCGGCTTTATGATTCCTTGAACTCTTAAGTAACTCCAAAGTTTAAAGGAAAACTTCACCTCAAGCCCTTATGGATCTTGAAAATACAGTTTTCCAGGAGGCACGTAGGAGACCAGAGTAACAGTTGGGGGACTCAGACCTGCCAGAAGCCAGTCCTGTCTCTTTTCTAAGGAGAGAGCTGAGGTCTCAGGTACCTGTGGTACATCCTACTAAAGGGGAATTGGCCAGAAAGTACAGATGCTGGGGGAACCCAGGACTCCATGGAAGTGCATGGCCCACGCTGTCCTGAGGAGGAGGAGTGCTACAGTTCAGAGGCCGAGACGCAGGCCACATCTGGCTGATTGCTGGCAGGAAGGGAAGCCCCTCACAACAGTAGTTACAAACAGACAACAATTTGTATAGCGTTCCTTGCAATTTCCGTATGTTATTTCATCCCATCAACATGACAAGCCTGCGTAAAGGTAGGGCAGAGATGATCCCTGTAAGTCTTCATTTCCTGGCGAAGGAACATGAAGATATTACAGACCAATATTGCTGATGAATATAGATGAAAAGATCCTCAACAAAACACTAGCAAACAGAATCCAACAACACATTAGAAGGATCATACACCATGATCAAGTGGGATTTACCCCAGGGATGCAAGGATTCTTCAATATATGTAAATCAATCAGTGTGATACACCATATTAACAAATTGAAGGAGAAAAACCATGTGATCATCTCAGTAGATGCAGAAAAAGGTTTTGACAAAATTCAACACCCATTTATGATAAAAGCTCTCCAGAAAGTGGGCATACAGGGAACCTACCTCAACATAATAAAGGGCATATACAACAAACCCACAGCAAACATCATTCTCAATGGTGAAAACCTGAAAGCATTTCCTCTAAGATCAGGAACAAGACAAGCATGTCCACTCTCACCACTATTATTCAGCATAGTTTTGGAAGTCCTAGCCACGGCAATCAGAGAAGAAAAAGGAAGGAAAGGAATACAAATTGGAAAAGAAGAAGTAAAACTGTCATTGTTTGCAGATGACATGATACTATACATAGAGAATCCTAAAGATGCCCCAGAAAACTACTAGAGCTAATCAATGAATTTGGTAAAGTTGCAGGGTACAAAATTAATGTACAGAAATCTCTTGCATTCCTATACACTAATGATGAGAAATCTGAAAGAGAAATTAAGGAAACACTCCCATTTACCATTGTAACAAAAAGAATAAAATACCTAGGAATAAACCTACCTAGGGAGACAAAAAGACCTGTATGCAGAAAACTATAAGACACTGATGAAAGAAATTAAAGATGATACAAACAGATGGAGAGATATACCATGTTCTTGGATTGGAAGAATCACTATTGTGAAAATGACTATGCTACCCAAAGCAATGTACAGATTCAATGCAATCCCTATCAAATTACCAATGGCATTTTTTACAGAACTAGAACAAAAAAATCTTAAAATTTGTATGGAGACACAAAAGACCCCGAATAGCCAAAGCAGTCTTGAGAGAAATAAACAGAGCTGGAGGAAATTAGACTCCCTGACTTCAGACTATACTACAAAGCTACAATAATCAAGACAATATGGAATGGGCACAAAAACAGAAATATAGATCAGTGGAACAGGATAGAAAGCCCAGAGATAAACGCACGCACCCATGGTCAAGTAATCTATGACAAAGGAGGCAAGGATATACAATGGAGAATAGACAGTCTCTTCAATAAGTGGTGCTGGGAAAACTGGACAGCTACATGTAAAAGAATGAAATTAGAACACACCCTAACACCATACACAAAAAGAAACTCAAAATGGATTAGAGACCTAAATGTAAGACTGGACACTATAAAACTCTTAGAGGAAAACATAGGAAGAACACTCTCTGACATAAATCACAGCAAGATCTTTTTCGATCCACCTCCTAGAGTAATGGAAATAAAAACAAAAGTAAACAAATGGGACCTAATGAAACTTAACAGCTTTTGCCAAGCAAAGGAAACTACAAACAAAATGAAAAGACAACCTTCAGAATGGGAGAAAATATTTGTAAACGAATCAGTGGACAAAGGATTAATCTCCAAAGTATATAAACAGCTCATGCAGCTCAATATTAAAAAAACAACCCAATCAAAAAATGGGCAGAAGACCTAAATAGCCATTTCTCCAAAGAAGACATACAGATGGCCAAGAGGCACACAAAGAGCTGCTCAGCATCACCAGTTATTAGAGGAATGCAAATCAAAACTACACTGAGGTATCACCTCACACCAGTTAGAATGGGCATCATGAGAAAATCTACAAACAACGAATGTTGGAGAGGGTGTGGAGAAAAAGGAACCCTCTTGCCCTGTTGGTGGGAATGTAAATTGATACAGCCACTGTGGAGAACAGTATGGAGGTTCCTTAAAAAACTAAAAGTAGAATTACCGTATGACCCAGCAATCCCACTCCTGGGCATATACAAAACTGGGCAGCTACTTAGTGGTGAAGCTGGGGCGAGGACCCCCATCACCTGATAGCTCGCCCAGCCGTGGGCTCCTTACAGCCAGCAGCCCGCCTCAGAGTCACCTGGGGGGATGAAGGAAAGGAGATATTTCTATCTGAATTCCAGTTTTCACTGCTTTTTAGTAAGTAGGCTTTTATAAAAATACTCCTGAGAATGAATGAACACTAAGTTCGGATCCTCTGTTAATTATGTTGCTACCATGTTCTTGTTCCCATATTTATTTTTAGACTGAAAGAAAGCAAGGGAAGGGATGATATTATACAAATATTATAATTAAATAGGCAATACCCGAAGGTAGAGATGCATTGCTGCTGACCTCAGCTACCCACTGAGGCGCAGATAATAATTATGAACGTTTGTTAGCACCTCCTCAGGCCAGTGCTGCACTTAGCATTTTGCACATGTGATCTAAATTACTCCTTAGAGCAGCTCTGTGAGGTAGGTTGTGGGATAATAGAAAATGTAGACTGTGGATAATAAAAGCTACCCTGGTGGCGCAGTGGTTGAGAGTCCGCCTGCCGATGCAGGGGACATGGGTTCGTGCCCCGGTCCGGGAAGATCCCACATGCCGCGGAGCGGCTGGGCCCGTGAGCCATGGCCGCTGAGCCTGCGCGTCCGGAGCCTGTGCTCCGCAGCGGAAGAGGCCACAACAGTGAGAGGCCCGCGTACCGCAAAAAAAAGAATAAAAACTAAATAAATAAAATAAAATAAAAGCTACCCTGGAGAGTTTTTGTAAGGATTAGCGAATTGACTCCACTGAGCATGGCCCTTGTGTGGGGGTCCCCAGGACCACTGGGAGGACTCCCAGGATTTGGTGTATAGTTGTACTCTCAGCTGTGATTTACTGCAGCAAAAGCAAAATCAGCAAAGGGAAGAAGTGCATGGACAACATCCATAGGAAACCAGGTGCGGGCTTCCAGGAGTCCTCTCCCAGTAGAGTCACACGGGACGCACTTAATTCCTCCAGCATCGAATTGCGTAACACGTGGAATGTTGCCAACCAGGGGGCTCATCAGAGATTCAGTATCCGAGGTTTTTACTGGGGGCTGGTCACGCGGCACCATCTGTCTAGCACGTACCAAAATTCCAGAATCAGAGCGAAGGCAGGTGTTCAGCATAAACCCTATGGTTTGCACAGTTTGGGTACAATAGTCAGCCTGAGGGGATGGTGGGAACCCTCTCAAAATCCAGGTTCCCAGATGCCAGCCTTATAAGCAGGCCTTTCTAAGGATGGCAATCTCAGGCCTGCTGTGTTCACTTTTTTTTTTTTAACATCTTTATTGGAGTATAATTGCTTTACAATGGTGTGTTAGTTTCTGCTTTATAACAAGGTGAATCAGCTATACATATACATATATCCCCATATCTCCTCCCTCTTGCATCTCCCTCCCACCCTCCCTATCCCACCCCTCTGGTCACAAAGCACCGAGGTGATCTCCCTGTGCTATGCGGCTGCTTCCCACTAGCTATTTTACATGTGGTAGTGTACATACGTCCATGCCACTCTCTCACTTCGTCCCTCCTTACCCTTCCGCCTCCCCGTGTCCTCAAGTCCATTCTCTATGTCAGCGTCTTTATTCCTGTCCTGCCCCTAGGTTCTTCAGATGTGTTCACTCTTTTCTGCACAGCACTTAACATTTATTTCCTTTTTGGTTTTGAGAGACGGGAGAGCCGAGTCTCACAGAGTTCGGGTGGCCTTCCTAAGTATACACAGCTGGCAGGTGGCCAGGCCAAGACCTGGAATCCAGGTGTCATGGAAGGCCCTGAGAACAATCCCTGTGGAGCCAGGAGACCTTCTACAGTTCAGTGCTGGCCACTAGAACTTTTTGCAGTGAAGGAAATGTTCTCTATCCGCACTGTCCAGTGTAGCAGCTCTTAAGCAAGAGTGGCTATAGAGCACAGGAAATACGGCTGGTATGACTAAGGAGTTGAATTTCTAATTTTACTGAATTTTCAATTAATTAAAATTTAAATAGCTACACCTGGCTAGTTGCTAGAGTACTGGACAGCACAGTTCTACATCACAATGTAACGGATTTTTCTTCTCAAGGGAAGCAGATGGGATAAATAGACTTTGGCTCTTGTTCTAAGCTAAGGAACGCACTGGTCTATGTGTCTCTCTCAGCCGATGTCCTTGTGTGGGTTCAAGAGCGGAAACTAACATGCAGTATTTGCAGATCCCCTGGGGAAAGCCTCTTTTCATTTGCTTGGGTTTTTGTTGTTAAAGAATAGGAAGGAACTGGCCCCTCCAAAAAGAAAGCATTCAGGTGGATGCTATAGGGAATTTGGAGGCCCTTCCTGGTAAAGCAGCCCTGCTGGACCCAGTCTGCCCCGCTCGGGAGTGGGACCTGCACAGCCCATTCTCAGGCTTCTGTGTTACTAAGAGATGGGGTGCACCCTAAGTCAATGCTGACTTTCTACCTACTTGTACCTTCTCTGTCTGCTTTTGGGTGAAGAGCTTATGAGCAAATAACCAGAAGCCCAGAGAAGGGGAGAAGAGATTTTAAGAACCTATAGAATTGGTTAGATAACTGAGCCTCACTCCTCTTGTGTCCATCCAACCCCAGGGGGTGATGTGGTCCACAGGCAGCACACGGGGCGGGCCTGGTGAAGGCCAAGGAGAGCTGATGCGAGGCTGGAGAACTAGCACAGGGGTTTGTGCACCAGCTTCGGAGTGAATCGACCTCAGTAGGAGTCTTGGTTCCAACACCTTAGGAAAGTTATTTAAGGTCACTGACCCTCAGTTTCCTCCTCTGTAAAATGGGAAGATTATTGTGAACATTAAATGTAAGCATCAGTAATACCAGCTGCTTGCCTCTGGCTGTGATTGTTATCTCCTGCGGGCCAGGTCGGGTTGTAGGTGACGGGAAGCACAGAAGGTGAGAGCCTAGATCGCCACTGACCCAGTACCCACTCCATTCCAGCAATTCCCCTTCTGTTTGATGTCCGTGAACATCACCCGCATCACCATCCAGGCCTTAAGGGAGGGATGTCTCTCCAGGTGAGTCCCCACGCTGGGCACCCTGCCCTCCCCGGCCAGCAGAGCCTGGTTCCCTCCCATCCCCCACCCCCCCGTGCCTCATCTTCCCAGCTCTCCCTCACCTGCTGGTTCTGGGGTACCTGGAGAGATCCCCGTGCACCAGCCTCGCCGCCCATCTCTCCTCCCCAACCCTGACCTCAGATGTGAAGGCTCCTTGGGGACAGGGCGGGAGGGCCCCCAGGTGTCAGCCTCTGTCCACTGCTGAGCAGGTGACCTCCCTCGTCCTGCAGGGAGTGTAACCGGCAGCAGAAGGTGGTCCCGGTGGTGAACAGCTTCTACGCCGCCACTTTCCTCCGCCTCGCGCACGTCTGGAGGACGCAGCACAAGACCATCTCTGACTCGGGTTTTGTCCTCAGAGGTGTGCTCGCTCTTCTGGGGAGGCCTAGCTCCTGCACTCCTGGCGTCCCCGGGTTCAGGGACCCCAGGGTGGCTGCTGGACTGGTTTGGGGCGCCTTCCTTCCCCCCGCCCCCCATTCACAGCTTCTCAAGTTCCAGCTTCCCCGGGCCTCCAATCCCACCCTCAAGAGCCTGCCACTCTCCTTCCTCTGCCGCCACTCTTCTCCTTTCCTGGCCCTGTACATCCGGTGACTATATTTTCTGAATCAAAAGCTGGGCCCAACAGTTGGACTGGCTATTCAAAGTTGAGACTGTCCTGGACAGGGTAGAGTGTGTGGTCCCTGGGTCTCCCTCTCTGGTGAGCTCTCCATCTTAGACGACTCCTTCACCCTCCTCTCCAGAGCCTCTGGGTTGTGCATTCCACAGCCCCCACAAGCCTTCTGCTCCCCAATCCTCTCTGTTCCAGACTTGGAGGTGTTGGCCAAGAAGAGCCCCAGACGGCTGCTCAAGACCCTGGAGATCTACTTGGCTGGAGTGTCAAAGGGACAGGCCTCCCTGTTGGGGGCGCGGAAGTGTGCTGGGCCACAAGCCCCTCCCTCCAAGGATCTCACTTTCACAGGAGTGTGTGACCTGCCACCACACTCCTCTGAAGGCACATGGCTGATCTGACCAACCCCAGTGAGCGGCCACCGGATCAAAAGCCTCGAAGGGGCTTTCGGAGGGTGTACCCCGGCACCGTTCTGCCCCTTGCGGTCCTAGCAGAAGGGATGTAGGAAGCCTGTTTGGGGAGCCAAGGACCCTCACCTGCATGAGACATTAGGGGCTGTTAAATTTGACCCACTACCCGCAGACCTGCCTCCGGAGCAAGGAAAACTTTGCCATAATCTTAGTTGGGCTACAGCTTCCAGAGTTGGGTTCCAGGTCATTTCAGCGACAGATCATGAGGTGGGAGACCCCGTCTGGGTGTTCCACACAGCCCTACATCAAAGGTATTCCCGAGGAGAGGTGCCGGAGTTCTGACTCCTGGCAGCGGGGCTTTCAGGCCTCGGGTCCACGGGACAGGGACCAGACATGGGCTGAGCAGTTAGAATGTGAAGGGAGATGGTATCGGTGGCAGCAGCTGACAGGGGGCAGCATGAACCAGAGAGTGCACACGGCCTGCCTTCCTCTCCATCCCCTGAGGTCTCTGGCCTTGCACTTATCCCACCCTCACCTCTCCCCATCCCTCCTCCCCACTGCTTGTGACACAGAGCCAGGCACTGGGCTAGGTGTCTGCTGCCGCCCATCCTAACCGCCCACCAGCTGGGCTACCCCCGTGGAGGCTGTGCAGGTCCCATCAGGGATGGTTCTCTGGCCTGGGCGAAGGAAGGAGGAAATTCACGTACCAGCAGTTTTTAAATAAAAGAATTCTTCTGGGTTAAGAGTCTCAAGTGTTTTCCTTCCAGACAAGCTTTGTGCCTTCCTGTGGCCCTGTTATCCCAGGGTCCCCTTTAGAGCCAGGCACTCGGCCGGGTGACGTCCTGGTTGTCTCTGGTGCTGGTCATGGGCCCAGGAGAGGCTGCTGTGCCCTGGCCACACTCCCGCCAAGTTCATACACTGTCCAGCCTCACCCTGCTGCACTTACAGACCCGGAGTCTCTGCACGCTCTAACCAGTGGGCAAGGCGGCCCTGGCTCTTGTTAAAGTTGGCTGGTGTTTGTCCTGTATTTGCGTCTGGGGAAGCTAGCTGTTGTCGCTTCACTCACAAAAGGGCCTCCGGGGCTTTGGCGCTGGGGAACAGGGGGCAGGTGAGAGCCCTGCTAGGCTGCTCTCCCGTCCTCTGACCTCCCTCAAGTGGAGTCACGGAAGACAACTGTCCAGCCCCGCAGGCCTCTCCAAGTCCTCCCCATGCAGGGGGAGGCCCATCACAGAGGTGGAGACGACAGATGGCCACCCAAGTATGCAAGGGGCTCCTGTCAGCAGGAGGCCTCAGGGGCGGGGCTGGTAGTGGACCCTGCTGCTTGCCTCGTGTCGTCTTTGACCTAAACTAATCCTCTACCTCCTTCGTCCTGACGAGGCGCTTAGCTGACCGGCAGAGATGGCCGCAAGATTACTGGGCCTGGCGGGGTTAGAACGCAGCCCAGCCTCCACTTCAGAATGTCAAGTTCAACGGTTCCTTTCCTGCAGATTCCTTTCCCTCGCTCAGACCTTGAGGCCAGCTCAGCAGACCTCGACCGTGAGTGCTCAGCCCACAGCACAGTCGGGACCAGCATTCGTGGGCCTCTAGCTGGAGGGGAGGCCAATGGCCTCTGCGGAAGCCTGTCCCACATCACTCTTGGTGGGATGCTCTCCCGACAACTTCGGACCTGGGAACGTTCGCAATAACAGTCCAGGGATTAAGTTGCAGTTCAGTTGATGGATTGGCTGGGGGGGACGTATAAATGCTCTGAAAGTAGATGCAAAAATCTTAATCTATGCATTTTTCTTGGGAAAGGCCTTCCAAGGCCTTTCATGAGAGACTTAAAATGCTTCACAACCCTAAAAAGGTCAGAACCATGGATGTGGTACAACCCTTACTCTTTCCCCTTTTAAAAGTCATCCCTGGCATACGCTCTCTGCAGAGGCTGTCCAGTGGACTCCCGGGATATCTCTGTGTGGAGAAAACAGCAGGGGGATGCACGGGGAGCTGATTTCTCTATGCTTCTCAGCACAAAAATCACTGAGATGAACTTGATCAGAATTTCTGTTTGGGACGGAAGATCCAGCATGTCAGAGCTCAGAAGCCACTTAGCCTGGAGGGCCCGGGGTGAGAGTGGGTCAGGACGGCTGCAACCCTGCCAGGCCTCGTGGACTCCGGTCCTTCTGGTCTGGGCTTACGCAGCTCCCGCCTTGCTCATACCACGCCCCCCACCCCGGCCAGGTCATGTCCCCCAGGGTGGGACTGCTTTGGGGCTACTCCATTCTCTGCCTATTTAGCTACCTAGCCTCTCTGCTTTTCCAGCCATTACCCCGTTACACAGGAGAGTGAACTAGGGCCCAGAGGAGGAAAAGCAACTTGCCCAGGCTCAAACAGAGGCAGGTGAGAACCAGACCCCATGACCCTCGCACACTAGTCGGGGGCTTTTCCCACGGCCCCACGTGGCCCTGAGCTCATCAGCCGAATGCCCGACGCAACGACGTGACAAGCCAGCCTCCCGCACAGAGGTGCAGAGCTGGGCTCTTGCTTGGTGAGCACACATCCTTTGGAAGCTGCCTTGCAGCGGATTATTGGGGCCCCTGAGGAAATACTGGCTTGAATGGAGATGCATCCCATAGCCGCCGCCACAACCTTCTCCCCGTCGGGAATGTGAGACTGAACCGAACCTCGGGCGGAAAGTGATCCTGAGCCCTGGCCCTGTGCCACCTGAGCCCTGGCCCTGTGCCACCTCCCTATTGGGTTCACAGCAGTGCCTGCCAGGCCCACTGGGACTCCTGGCCCCTCTGCCTCGTCACGCAAAGCCAGCTCTGGCCTCTCACGGGTGGTGGAATTGTCCCCTGGGCCCTACTCCGCCCAGCATGACTAGGTGGAGCGGAAAGAATTAGCCCAAGGCAGGCAGTGCAGGCAGAGGGCACTGGTCTCCTTTATTGATCATCGGCGGGGGCACCTCGGCACTGACCGGGAAGCTGGAGGAGAAGCAAGCGGGCAGCAGGTGGGGGCAGGGAGAGGCCCGCCCTCATTTCCAGTCCTTGAAGAACTGCTTGAAGATGGGACTCTCGCGGCCCTGAGGCAGGATCTCCACCTGTGGGATCAGCAGGGGAGGAGTCGGGCTCACAAGGTTGCCACCTCTGCCTCTGCCGGGGAGGGCCGGAGCCAGGGAGGAGGGTGATGGGCACCAGGCCCAAGTCCATATGCCATCCAGGCCAGGGAAGCTTCCCCAGATAAGCCAGGAGACGAGAAAGATTACAGGGACGCGGGCTGAGAAAACAGATTGCTTCGAGGACTCAGGTGCGGTTTCACAGAGGCACCAATTATACATGAGCCTTATCAGGTCCCATCAGGTTGACCTGTGGTGTCGCCGTGCTGGGATGAGCAGGGGCAGAACCAGCTAGGGACCTCGGCCCAGAGGAGACGCACAAGCCCCAGAGGTGTACCAGACCTGCTGGGCTCCCGGGGGAGCACTGCCCAACCATCCTCTTAGAAAAGATCATGTATTGTAAAGCTTGGAAGGATTGAGAAGGGCTTTCCCGCTGGGTTGGTCTGGGAGGGAGGCCTGACTGCTTCTGACTGTGCCCCAGGCTTTCCCGCCCTTCTTGTCCAGTCTGAGAGGCAGGAGGCCAGGGAAGAGCCCCAGGAGGAGGGCGCTGGGGGGAAGGGAGGCTCCTCACCTGAGTGTTCGGGGCATACCGCATGCGGGCGATGAAGTCCTCAGCCACTTGCAGGGCCGCCTGCCGTTCCTTCTCGTTAGCTTTGCGCCCTGGATCGTAGGGAGGAGACCTTTTTTTATTTCTTGGCCACTCCACGAGGCTTGCAGGATCTTAAGTTCCCTGGCCAGGGATCGAACTAGGGCCCCCAGCAGTGAAAGCCCAGAATCCTAACCACGGGACCACCAGTGAATTCCCAGGAGGAGATTTTGTGAAAGAGAAGGTACCCTCTCTAGCCCACACCCCACTTCTCTCAAGGAGACTTAAGGGGGTTCAGAGAATAGCTGGCTCCTTTTAAAATAAATGGACCAGGAGGCACTAAGAACACTCAGGGGGCTCTTTGGAGGGGGGAGGTTAGCCCCTCCCAACCTGGCAGCCCCAGATGAAAACTGCCCTCTGCCCGCTCCAATCATCAAAGCCTTCTGCTAGGGCCAGGGCCCTAGGGATATTCAGGGAGAACTAATGTTTCCCTGGCATCAGACTCTCAGGCCCCTCTCTCCCACTCCAGGGCCCCTCGCCTTTTGAGTCTGTCAACTGCACTGTTATCAACTGTTGTTTTGCAAAATGCAACTGGACAAAAAAAAGGATGTGATTGACTGTAATCTTACTCCCACAAAGCCAGATGCCAACATCGGCCTAATAGTTATGCCAACTAAGAGCCGATAAAAAGGGAGAGCAGCGTCCTCCCTTCCTGCCTGCAGGCAGTCCCTTTAACCAAACTGCGCTCCAGCTGGAGGTGCTTTTCCAAAGAGACAATGTTGTGAACTGTGGCTGGCTCTCCAGCCAGGCTATGAAAATCTAGTTAGCGACAACGTGTCTGAAATTAATGTGCTGTATCCTTCCTTTGTGATTACGAAATACTTCTCTTCCTTGCTCCCAAGCTTCCTGTTTCTCCACTGGTTTCTCGGTTCTTTTTTTTTTTTTTAAATATGCATTTGTTTGGCTGGATATCTTCGTTGCTGCGTGCAGGCTCTGTAGTTGCACGTGCGGGATCTAGCTCCCTGCCCCAGGAGCGAACCTGGGTCCCCTGCATTGGGAGCGCGGAGTCTCAGCCACCGGACCACCAGGGAAGTCCCGGTGTCTTGGTTCTTTGCTTGGGGTTAAATACACTTCCGTGGGCATCTGGGAGCACCACGCCCACCCCATTGGGTCTGTGGGAAGGCACCCAGAGGCAGGAGGGAAAAGTCAGCCCCAGAAGCACAATGCTCCCCCACCCGACCAGAAAGCTGCCCTACTGCCTGCCACTCCTGGCCCTTCCCTGAGGCAAGAGTGTTCCTGCCTAGTAGCTACCAAGTTAGAACACCTAACGTTTCTCCATCCTCCTGGCTGGGAACTTCTCTTGGCCTTGGTTGACCCCACAAATATTTCTTGAGCACATGCTATCTCGTCAGGACACTCGAGACCATATGGTTCCTGCTTTCAAGAGCTTTATAATGTGGGCAGGGAGGTGAGACACGTTCAAGAAAAAAGACAAGCACAGAGAAGTGAGGAGGCTCCCGGTACCGCTCAGAGACTCAGAGGTTTGTTACATTTTCAGAGTTGGATCTAGCAAACAGGCTTCCACACAACAGTATTTCATTCCCAGCCAACCCAATCTCTTGGAAAAACAAGTTCTACCAGTTCTCTACCCACTGCATAAGGTGGGATTTCATATCTAAAATCGAGCTCTCACACCCCAAGGCAGAATGGCAGGATCTGGGGTCCCAGCAGCCAAAGGCCTAGGAGAGCTCTGTGACAGTGGCCCTCAACACGCAGTCCTGGACCAGCAGCAAGGCCTGGGAGCTGGTTAGACGTGCGAATTCTCAGGCTCTGGTACAGACCTCGTGCATCAGAATCTCAGGGGTGGCTTCCAGCTATGGGTGTTAACAGGCCCTCGGGTGATTCGGAGGCAGGCTAAAAGTGCAGAACCCTTGCCTGGGCTGGGCGCAGGAAACCCTGAGAAAACCCACAGCCGCGGAGGCTCCCTGAGTCAGCCGTCTCTGGGTCGGCTGAGCCCTCCCGCGGGAAGCCTTGCCCGGTCAGCGGCTGCAGGGGTCTCAGGCTGGGGTGCAGAAGCCACACGTACCCTTCCAGATGTAGATCTTGCTGCAGAGCCCGTTGTCCAGCACAAAGCAGTCGTCGGGTATCAGCATCTCGAGGGCAAAGGGGCTGGAGTCGGCCACCTTGGTCAGGCTCATCTGTCCAGTGGCATCAGAGACCTGGGGGAGGATGGGCAGTGCCGTGTCACCTCCTCCCCGCTGCGGCTCCACCCACCGCCCCAGGCCACGCAGCAGACCGGAGGTGGAGGAAACACGACAGGCAAATCCTGGGCGACCCCCAGCCCTACTTCAGGCGCAACCACCGCCTCACAGTGCCCCAGAATTCATGGAAATTAAGTAGACTCCCCATTACAAGTGAAGGTAAAGAATCCCACAAAGTAAAGCTCAGCGTGCGCTTGTTTCAAACCTCCTTCTCCAAGAACGGGCCGGAAGCGAAGTGGCATTCATCTCCTCCAGCACCCGTTCACTTCCCATCCTACCCTCGCTCCAAGCCCTGGATAAACCACCCTGGTGCCTGGCCCAGCCTCCCACTGCTTTCTCCCCTCCTTTCAGCCCCACAAGCACCCAGGCTCGTATCCCGCCTGGTCCTAGGGCAGGCCCGGGGCGCCCACCTTATACAGAGCCGCAGCCTGGGCGTTTGTCTGGTCAGCTGTGAGGTCTTCCTCAGGGTTGCCCTCCTTCAGAGCGGGCTTGGGGCCCAGGACCTGCAGGGGTCAGAGCAGGCCACGTTTCCAGGGATTCCTGGGCACTCAGCCTGGACCTTCCCAACCCATCACAGCCAGGGCCACCGCCCCAGTGGGACAAACTCTGTCTGCACAAGGGCGCCGGGCAGAGGTGGGGAGGGCTAGGTCCTCCTGCCCGGCCACCAGTCCCTCCATCCCGAGGGGTACTTGACTCTGAATCCCACCAAGCCCTGAGCAGCACCGCAGATGCCCTCACAGCCTTCCACCCATCACCCTCGTGCCCCAGCTGATCACTGCCCCTCTCGGTGGCTTCCAAGCAGAGCTACCCTCCCCACATCTCTCAACCTGGATCATGTCGACAGGCTCCTCTCCATCGGTGACGATCTCCACCTGGGCCTTGCCCTGCCGCTCGCTGTCCCGAATGGCCAGCGCCAGGTCCCGTGCCTTGTTACGCTCCAGGATGTTGGACTTTGCACCACACCAGGTGAAGATGTTCTGGAGGGAAGTGGGGAGGCACGGGTTAGAGCCAACTGCCTGCATCCTGCCCTTCACAGGGTCCGCAGAACTGCCCTCTGAGGCAAGACGATCGAAGACAATCAAGAAGGCAGAGGGGGGGCTTCCCTGGTGGCGCAGTGGTTGAGAGTCCGCCTGCCAATGCAGGGGACATGGGTTCGTGCCCCGGTCCGGGAAGATCCCACATGCCGCGGAGCGGCTGGGCCCGTGAGCCATGGCCGCTGGGCCTGCGCGTCCGGAGCCTGTGCTCCGCAACGGGAGAGGCCACAACGGTGAGAGGTCCGCGTACCACAAAAAAAAAAAAAAAGGAAGGCAGAGAGGAACCAAGGCCTCTCTGGGCACGGGAATGACAGTCTTTGGCAAGAGCGATTCTCTGCCCCGCATCTTTCTCCACATTACTTGGGTCATATATTGAAACATCTTTATCTTGTTTATAATCTATCTTCCCTGACTAGAAAGTAAGCCTCCTTAGGGCATGAGTGTTTTGTTTTGTTTGGCTTGGCCCACTGCTGTATGCCCAGTGCCAAAACAGAAATGGGCACATCTTTAGGCCTACAATAAACACTTATTGAATGAATGAATGGGTGAATGACATCCCTGGGCCCAGTATCTCACACACCTCTGCACCCCCCGCCAGGCACGGCCCTCATCACCCCTCCTGAGCGGGTCCCCTGCCTCTATATCTCACTGCTTCCAGTCCTCCTTCCAAAGAGCATCTGGGTTGCTCTTCCTGTCCCAAATCTTTAGCACGACAGATGCGGTCCAGACCCTCAGAGAATCAATCTCCTCCCGCCCTGGATCTCGGCTCCTTAGCAATTTCCACTCCCGCCGCTCCTGTTCCCACCCTGGGTCCCGGTCAGGCTACATCCTTCCCTGCTGTCCACATGCATGTCTGCACCCTTATCTGTCTCAGTGCCTCGGCTTACCCATCATCTTCGCCTGGAAGGGCATTTCCCCTCCGTGAGGGTCCAGTCAAATGGCGCCTCCCTGGGACAACGGCTTGGGCTTGGGCTAGAAGGCCTCTCCCTGCCCCCAGCTCCCCCAGCACAGGCCACTGCCCCTAAGAGGGCCCTCATCATCTCCTGCCATGGGTTACAGCCAGTGACAGGCCCGTCTTGGCTTCCTGCCCTGGGTGAGCAATTTGTGGTCCCAGTGCTGGCTCAGAGCAGACACATAGATTCACGGAGGGAAGGGATGAGCGAAGTGATTAACGCATGGGCTGGGAGGCGGCTTAACTCGGAGCTACAAAGGCTCCAGGAGTAGGAGAGAGTAGGCTCCAGTGTTAGAGGCGATGGCCAGACAGCAGAGGGAGGTTTCTGTCCTAAGAAATACAGGGATGTCTTGTAATGGCTGCAGTGACCCCACTTGGAATGGGCTTATAGCTTCTCAGCCCCTCTCCCTTTGCCCTGGCCTCCTGGTCCCTGACCTTTTAAAACACAATGCTGGGGCTTCCCTGGTGGCACAGTGGTTGAGAATCTTCCTGCCAATACAGGGAACACGGGTTCAAGCCCTGGTCTGGGAGGATCCCACATGCAGTGCAGCAGCTAGGCCCGTGAGCCACAACTACTGAGCCTGCACATCTGGAGCCTGTGCTCCACAACAAGAGAGGCCATGACAGTGAGAGGCCCGTGCACGGCGATGAAGAATGGCCCTCACTCGCCGCAACTAGAGAAAGCCCTCGCACAGAAACGAAGACCCAACACAGCCATAAATAAATAAATAAATAAATTTAAATCATATGGGCTTCTAAGAAGACCTCTGCCTAAAAAAAAAAACCCCACAATGCCAGGGAGTTCCCTGGGGGTCCAGTGGTTAAGACTCAGCGCTTTCACTGCTGTGGCCCCAGGTTCAATCCTGGTTGGGGAACTAAGATCCCAGAAGCCTCAAGACATGGCCAAAACACACACACGCGCACACACACACACACACACACACATACACACACACTGCCAACACAGGTGGGTGCTCAGTCAACCCTGCCTACCCACCTGGCCCAGGTCCAGGATGAAGCAGTCCCCTGTGTTGAAGCTGTCCCAGCTCAGTGCCCGCTCAGTGGCACGGATGTTCTTCTTGCCCTTCACCTGGTAGAGTTTCCTGATGGCAGCTGGGGTGGCCCCTGGCGACGTCTTGTGAAATGCTGACTCCACGCCGCCTTCCTGCAGCCCAGATGGCCAGCCTGAATGGAGGCCCGAGCATGCCACACCCCATCCCACTGGGAGGCAGGCAGAAAGGTGGGGAGGACCCAGCCCCGTGTGGGTCTGGGACTTTTGCAGGGTAAGGGCCAGCTGGAAGGGGTCCCGACTCTGAGAGCAGCCGCAGGTTGGGGTACGGGAGGTGGGCTCTAACCTGGTACTTAAGGCCACGTGGGAAGTAGCTCATGAAGAGGTCGGACTCATTGCCCTGTACCTCTCGGTGCTGCACAGGCCGCTCCCCAAGCAGGGTGTTGAGGTGCACGGCCAGCACGGCGCAGGCCCCTTGCTCATCCCGGGACGACTGCTGGCCTGGGGCGAGTGGGAGGTGGCAGGGCACAGCCCGTGAGACCCTTGCCAGTCCCAACCCCTGCCCGGGCCAGTCCCCCCACCAGTCCCCCCAGCCCTCTCTTACTTACCTATCCACAGGTGCAGGTGGGAGAGCTCTTCCGGGCCATTGTGCAGCACTAGGTAGGAGTCTCCCGAGAAGAAGATGCCCTGGTTCTCAGGGGCCACGGGAACCGGCTTCAGCTTCTCCACCCGCCATACGTGCAGGCCGGGATCCTGCACCGAGGCTGGGAACGGAGAGCCACTGCGGGAGGGGGGAGGGTTGGTGGTGGCCGAGGCCCACAAGTGGTGGAGGAGACGAGCAGAGAGACCTGGGCAGGCCTGGGGACTGCGGTGTGGGGGTGAGGAGGGGCAGCCCTCGGAAGAGAAGAGGGGAGGGGTGAAGGGAACGGGGTGCATAGCCTACCTCTGGGGGATGGGTGAGTACATGCTGTCTCCGGATCTGGAAAGACAGAAGAAGCCATTATTATTACAAATGTCAAGACAACCAGCCTTTCTTTTTTTTTTTTTGCGGTACACGGGCCTCTCACTGTTGTGGCCTCTCCCGTTGGCAGAGCACAGGCTCCGGATGCGCAGGCTCAGCGGCCATGGCTCACGGGCCCAGCTGCTCTGCAGCATGTGGGATCTTCCCGGACCGGGGCACGAACCCGTGTCCCCTGCATCGGCAGGCGGACTCTCAACCACTGCGCCACCAGGGAAGCCCCATGACAACCAGCCTTCACACTGGTCTGGGGAGGTCCTTCCGGGTGGCCAAGTGCTTTCATACTCAACTAATTCGTCTCCAACAGCTCAAGAGGAGATTATCCCTGGCTCCATTATGCGGGCAAAGAAACTCAGGCTCAGAGAGTCTAAGTCCCAAATCACGCAGTGACTAGTAAAAAGCACTAGGAGTCTCTGGCCCTGGGCCAGTGTCTTCCCCTTGCTGTGACCTCTCCTGCTTCCAGACTCCTAACTCTGGGCATTGCATGAGGCTGGGATACATCTCTCTAAGCAATAACTGCTTATATTTGAAAAGTCTAAAGTCAATGACTTAAAATCAATAAACCAAAAACCAAAACAATAGAGAAAATCAGTGAAGCTGGTTTTTGGACAAATCAATAAAATTGATGACCCTTTAGACAAACTGATTAAGAAAAGATGCAAATTTCCAACACAGAAACAAAAGAGATGACCATCTAATATCTATTAAAGAAATTGAAATTGTACTTAAAAACTCCCCCGCCTCCAAACAATTCCAAGTCCAGATAAATTCTACCAAAAACTTAAGGAAGGCATAATACCAATTCTACACAAACTCTTCTAGAAAACAAGAGAGCACTTCCCAACTCATCCCATGCTGCCACCATTTTCCTGATATAACAAAACCAGATAAATATATTATAGAAAAGAAAATTAGACCAAGATCCCTCATGAACACAGAAAAAAAATATTAACAAAATTTTAGCATATGGAGTTCAGAAATATATAAAAAGATAAAACATCATGACTAAACAGGGTTTACTCCAGGAATGCAAAGTAGGTTTAACATCTGAAAATCAATGTAATCCACCCTATTATCAAGCCATATGAACAAACATAAAATCATCTCAGTAGATACAGAAAAATTATTTAGAAAAATTCTATATCCATTTTTGATTAAAAAAAAAGCTTTTAGCAAACTAGGAATAGAAGGGAACTTCCTTAACCTGATAAAAGGCATCTACCAAAAGCAAACAAAAAAATCTCAGAAAAACAAAAAAAGCTACAGCTATCATTAGACTTAGTGCCTTCTCTAATACTAAACTCCCTCCCTAGGGAATTTCCACCCCCGCCCCCCGTTCCCAGGCATCAGCTATCACTTCTTTTTTTTTTTTTTTTTGATTAATTCGTACTGGCATATAGTTGCTTTACAATGTTGTGTTAGTAACTACTGTACAGCAAAGTGAAATCAGGTATTCGTATACACATATCCCCTCTTTCTTGGATTTCCTTCCCATTTACGTTACCACAGAGCATTGAGTAGAGTTCCCTGTGCTATACAGTAGGTTCTCATTAGTTATCTGTTTTACACATAGTATCAATAGTGTATATACGTCCATCCCAATCTCCCAATTCATCTCACCGCCCCTTCCCCCTTGGTGTCCCTACGTTTGTTCTCTACGTCTGTGCCTCAGGTATCACTTCTGTATGCCCAGCTCCCCTCAAATGCCAGGATGATGAATATCATCTTTATTCTGTAGGTCAGTAAGAGCAACCTTTTTTGGACAGAAGTTATTCAGGGAAAAAACAAAGTGCTAAAGGCAAGCATTTTTAAAAAATAGTATCTTTTAAAAAATTTCACAAGTGTAGTAGCCATGGCTTCACTCACTCTTTCCTACGTTCCCATGACTAGAGGGTTTCTTTCTTTGGCTACAAATGCAGAGCCCACACCAGCAAGCACTGCCACCCAGTTCATGCTGTGCCACTAACAGAGAGCCCCAGTGGTGCAAGGGAAGGACCTGGGGAACTTCAGGGTTAAAAGGCACCATTAGGAGACTCTTGGGGCCTGGGGAAGCAGGAAGGGCAAAGGGCAATCTTTGGGGGATGGACGGGAGAGCAGAAGATGTTGAGTCTGAGTAGGAAACAGATGGGGAAACAGGAGCAGTGGCCATGGGTGTAAAATACCAGGTGAAACTGACTTTCCTTTTCCTTCCTAACTTAAAACATAGCTGAACAACACTTCCCCAAGGTAGAGGGGAGGCAGCGAGGGGGAGGCTTGGAGGAGGGAACCTTTAATGGTTCTCCATCCCACATAGGGTCACATGTTGTGCCCACATCCCCTGTAACGGACAGCTCAGCCTGCGACTCAGGCCTGAAGTGGTGACGTGGCCACCCCCAAGACCAAGCCAGGGAGGAGAGCTCGTGGACAGAGATGGCGTGAACAAGTGGGCCAACTGTCAGCTGTCTACCGTTTTTTTTTTTTTTTGCCGTGTCACACGGCACGCAGGATCTTAGTTCCCCATCCACCGATCGAACCGCGCCCCTGCAGTGGAAGCGTGGCGTCCTAACCACTGGACTGCCAGAGAATTCCCATATTTTTTTGTTCTGTGTCCCGACCTGAGAGCTCAGGCCATAACTCAAAAGCAGGCAGCCCACTTGCGGGGCTACAGGCCTCCAAGAACCAGTGCAATGTTTAGGTGAGAGGGGTTGGCGGCCTGACCCTCATCACTTTGGCTTTCCAGCCCGGCCGCCGGTTAGAATTACCTTGGGATCTTATAAAAACATCGAGGCCCAAGCCTGAAGATTTTGATTCCACGGGTCTGGAGTGAGGATGGGCATCTGCATTTTGAACTATGTTCTAGGTGGTTCTTATGCTGCCAGTTAACTCTGTCCAGACCAGCATCTCACACCTGCCTGCATATCAGAGTCATCTGGGGGCTTTAAAAAAATCCCAATGCCAAGGCCAGTTAAAACCAGACTCTCGGGGCTTCCCTGGTGGTGCAGTGGTTAAGAATCCGCCTGCCAATGCAGGGGACACGGGTTTGAGCCCTGGTCCGGGAAGATCCCACAGGCCGTGGAGCAACTAAGCCCGTGCAACAACTACTGAGACCGCGTGCCTCAACTACTGAAGCCCACGTGCCTAGAGCCCGTGCTCCGCAACAAGAGAAGCCACCGCAGTGAGAAGCCCGCGCACCGCAACAAAGAGCGGCCCCCGCTCGCCGCAACTAGAGAAAAGCCCACGCGCAGCAACGAAGACCCAACGCAGCCAGAAATAAATAAGTAAATAAAATTGATTCTTTAAAAATAAAAACCAGACTCTCCAGGGTGGAGCCCGGATGTCAGTGTTGGAGAAGTTCCAGATGACTGTAAAGATGCCCACCAGCCTTCTGCTCACAGTTCTGCCCCGCAAGCGCCCACTGCCATCGGCCTGTCACTCCTCTCCCTCCAGCTCCTCTGCCCAAGCCCACAGCTCCTCAGCTTCCTCAGTGTGAAGCTCCACCTCACATCCATCCAAGCCCCACCACCCCTCTGGGCCCATTTCAAGCCGCAGCCATCTGAGGAGGCTTCTAGGACACTGGGTGGCCTCGGCCTTCTCTGGGAGTTCTCCCAGCCCTCTCACCTAGGAGCACACCCTTCACTTCCTGCTTACAGGCTGTCTTGGAGCATGACCTGACCGCTCAACCAGAGCAGGGGACATGCCCGGTACTCCTGCATTCCTTAAGCAGCCCACAACAGGGTCTATTCAATTCCATTCAGGGTCTATATTGGGAGCTTGGCACTGGGCAAAATGAGGGCGGAAGGGCACAGAAATAAAGAACAGCCCATGCGAGTCTCAAGGTCTAGCTGATGGGGGTGGAGAAGCAGGAAGCCATCACATGCAAGGGACCGCAGCCAACCTACCCTACGTGGGGAATGTCACAGAATCACAGATGCTGGCATTAGAAGGAGGCTTAGTACCTAGTTAATCCTCTTCCACATCTGCCTCCCAACCCCTACATCCCTCACCATCCTCTTCTCCACCACTTCCAGTGATGGGGAACTCACCACCTCAAAAGGCAGCTGCTTCTGTCCCTCTTACGTTAAAGCCTTTACGCTTTCCCACTCTGCCACAGTGTGCTGGGTTATGGGCCTGGCCATCTCCCCAACTAGACTATAAAGGCCTTTTGAGGAGGAGGCATATTTTGCCCTTTTGGATCGAGCTGGAACCTTACACTGTGCCTGGAACCCTGCAGGCGCTCAGAGAATGTATTCGATTAACTGGACTTTCTCCAGTTATTAGACCAGATGGAGCCTAAGAGGTAGCACAGGAGGGCTTCGCTGATGGCGCAGTGGTTAAGAATCCACCTGCCAGTGCAGGGGACACGGGTTCGAGCCCTGGCCCAGGAAGATCCCACATGCCGTGGAGCCGCTAAGCCAGTGCACCACAACTACTGAGCCTGAGCTCTAGAGCCTGCGAGCCACAACTACTGAGCCCACATGCCACAACTTCTGAAGCCTGCGCGCCTAGAGCCCGTGCTCCGCAACAAGAGAAGCCACCGCAATGAGAAGCCTGCCCACCGCAACGAAGCGTAGCCCTGCTCACCGCAACTAGAGAAAGCCTGTGTGCTGCAACGAGGACCCAATGCAGCCAAGAAAATAATAAATATAAATAAATAAATTAAAAAAAAAAAAAAGAGATAGCACAGGAAAATCAACAGGCAGGAGCAGCCCTGGAGGCAGAAAGCAGAGGCTAGGGGTAGGGGCAGGATGTTTGCCCTGCTGGCTGTCCCAAGGTCCTGACTCAGGAAGGAGCCGGGCTTTGAGGACACACTGTGAAGTGGGGGGGTCAGTTATGCAGACCTTTGCGGCAGTGCTTGCCAGCTGTCAGAATGACAGGTCCTCCCCGCTATCTGTGCCTTCCTCAGATCCCGAGTCCACTGATTCCCAAAAGGTCCCTTCACCGCACAGTCCCGGTTTGCCCTTAGGTGTGAAATGCAACAACCCCTACCCTTCTCCCCTAGAAAGAGAAAGGGGTGAGTGTCAGAACTTGAAATGACACCAGCTCCTCCCAGCCTGGAACCTGGACATCTGCAGGAGCTGCTGGGTCCAGAGGCCTTGCCTGGAAGCTCTTCGGCCAGTGTTCTCTCCCTTGACACCAAGCAGGACTCCTACCCTTTCCTGGCTCCACCTTCGCTCCCGCACCCACCCCTACCCTACCCCAGGCAGCTGGCTGGACCGTGGGCTGGGGTCTTCTTGAATTTGCAAAATAATGGACCGTGCCACCAGTGGTTAAGACTCCACGCTTCCACTGCACAGGGCACGGCTTCGATCCTGGTCAGAAAAAAAAAAACGGACCGTGCCACACAGTTTAAATTCAAATGTGAGACCTGCCCACCCCCACCCCAGCCATTCCAGCCCACCTATCTACCATCACGCCACCATCCTGTCTTAGGAACAAGTATCCTCAAATCTGAATGCACCTCCAGGCTGGCTGAGGACCTTCAGGTGTCCGGTCACTCAGTGCGGTGGCCTCTGTCAGGAGGTTGGGCACCACAAGCCAGGACAAGCCCCGGCCCAGGGGTTCCTTGTCCCTATGCGGAGCCCAATCCACCCGTTGCCCGGGCAGTTGAGGCTCCAGTGACTGGAAAGGACGGCAGGTGGGGTACACCAGTCCTGGACAAAGCGGCTTCCAGAAACGTGAGCCTCTGTTTCTGCCCTCGCCTGCCCACCTAAGGGAGTCCCGGCCAGCCCATCCCCCGCCGAGCCTCCCTCCACTTTCACCTCTCCGCGCAGCTCTGCTTCCTCCCACTTCTGCTTTTCAGGCTCTGCTTCCTTCCAGCCAGCCCCCCACACACACACACACCACAGCCTCTCCCTTCCCTCTGCTATCTCCTGATATTCCCACCCATCGACCCCACCCCTGGCCTCCTTCCCCAGCTGGTGCCGAGGGCAGGAAAGGGTAGACTGTGCTGCGCGGGCAGGCAGTCCCTGACGGAGGAGATCGACATAGGGGACTAGCAGGGAGTGCGGCCAGGCTGGCTCCTCAGACACCCCCATTGGGAGGTGGAGGCAACGCCAGCTTGGAGTCCCATCACAGTGGGCTCCACCGGCTGCAAGCCAGGGCTCGCAGCTCTGAGTCTGGGACCTGCGAGGGAAACCACAGGAAAGCCAAGACTGCCTACGTTCCCGCTCACCGGCCTGAGGCAGGCACGTCTGCCTGGCCCCAGCCTCTGCTGGGTTAGTCACATTTCCTGGGTAGGGTCACTGGCTCTGAACCACTTTTTCCTCCTTCTCGACTTGCCTTCCTCCTCGCCTGAATGCATACATTTGATTTTTTTTGTTGCCGTTGTTAAATCTCTGTTCCCGGGGAGTGGCTGAGGCCGGGAAAACACTCTTTGCTGTGTCCCGCATGCTGGATGCCTCTCAGATCTACCCTTGCTCAGCTTCTCACTCACCAGATGTTGACTGTCACACAGTCTCGGCCCAGGGTGCTCTGAGGGACAGCAATAAAAATAAGCCTGGATCTGGCTCAACCCAGGGGCCATCTTGCCTCCATCACATCGTAAGGCCCTGGAGCTAGTCTGGTCCAACTCGTTTGTCCGCTTTCCAGAGGAGAATATGGAGGCCTTGAGAGCACAAGTGACTTGCCTGTGATTACACAGGGAGCACGAGACAGAGCACGGAAAGCTTCCATGCCCTGTGGAATCCGTGCAAGAGGATGCAGCGGAGTCCAGAAATCTGTCCCACCTGTGCTGGACACAGGCCAGGCCTGGCCCAGGGTTGATCAACAGGCTAGTTAGAGACAAGGCTCAGCCTTCAGGGTCAGGCCCCACCCAGGGGGCAGCAGTGGAACCGAATCAATGCATGTGTTAGAACTTCTGGACCAGAACGAGATAAGTTGAATGTCTTCTTCAAAGAACACAAACGCTAGCTGGCACCTGAGTGTCTCCATGGCCTTAAAAAGAGGGTCTTGTCCTCACGAGAGCCATTGGTTGGGCAGATAACGTGGCAGAATGGAAAGAGTTGGACAGTTTGGCTACTTACTGGCTCTGCTTCCTCCTGCAAGTGACTTAACTTCCTGGAGCCTCCCTGTGCCCTAACTGTAAAAGGGGCATGAAGACAAAAGTGAAGATTAAATGAAATGGTATAATTAATGAGCAAATTATAGACGCTCAATAAACCTACATGGATTTCTCTTGCCAACACTGAATTTACCATGGGACCCCAGCACCTCCCAAAGCAATGCCTGAATTCCCTCTCCCTTCATGGTTTAGCAGAGGGAAGGGATGGAAAGTTAAACCCCAGATCATCTCTCCGCGCCCCGCCCTCGCCCTCGCCCTGCCCCACCCCGCCCCAGCGAGGTTCGTCGATTCTGGTCTGCACTGGGGCAAAACCCGGGTGGCTCTAGGACTCTGGACTCCGCAGGGCACAAGCATGAATGGGAGTCACTGCTCTCTCTCCACACTGGAGCCTCACCTGGCTAAAAAGGTGTCCCCATCACCAAGGGGTGGGTACGGGGGGGCGGGGGAGACGTTTGCAAACTAACAGCGAAACAGAAGAGCAGGTCAGTTAAAAGAGTCTAGGACTCTCTAGCGCCTTGGAACTCTAACAATAACTAACGTTATTAATCACATTATCTGGTAACCAGACTCTAAAAGCTGTTTTTTAACAGGCTCATTTTTCCTCCCTCTCCGGTCTCCCCAGCAGGTACGCTCAATTTATCCCAAATGTAGGAAGATAAAGCATCTCTTTAGCACTGACTCACCCCCTCCCGCCCCTCCTTACGGGAAACGAGGAGACCTGACTAGACACGCGGCTGCGCCCCTAAGAGAAAAAGGGGGAGCCGGGCGCGCAGACGAGGGGGCCCGCGACCAGCTGAGCCCCTCCGACCCCTACAGGGGGAGCCCAGGCGCCGAGTGGTCAGACCCCAAGCGCTACTTGCCTGCCTGCGCCCTGCTGACTTGCTCCAGCCACTGTCTCTGCCGCCCTGCCCTGCCCTGCCTCCCCTCCCCGCTCCCGCCCCCGACGTGAGCGGCTAAAAGCCGCCCAGAGCGAATCAGAGGGAGGGGCCCGAGCTGGCTGGGGACGCTGCTGAGCCCGCCCCTCGCAATAGTCGTCTCCCCCTCCCCCCACCACCCCCGCCATGGGGGAGACTCGGCTCTGAAACGAACCTGGAAGTGGGGCGGGTATTCGGGAAACTAACAACAGTACTCTGCAGAAAACTTGGCGAGAGCAAGGCAGTGTTCACAACCCACTCAACTGTTAAGATTTTTGGCCTGGATTAAACTGTAACAGCTCCTCTTCCTTGAGTGCTTACTATGTACTCAGTGCTGTAAACGTGACCTCGTTCAGTCTTCACAACTATTTGTCATTACGCCGCTTAATGAAGTCTCCCGGAGGCTCAGAGAGGGTAGGTAACTTGTCCAGGGTCACACTGCTAGTTCAGTAGCAGAACCAGGATTCTAATCTAGGCTGGTCTGGCCTCAAAGCCGGTGCTAGAACTGGAACTCCTCACCCTTCTCGGGTTTTTTTTATTATTCTTTATTTTTAATTTTTTTTGGCTGCATTGGGTCTTCGTTGCTGCACACCGGCTTTCTCTAGTTGTGGTGAGCAGTAGCTGTGGCGAGCAGGGGCTACTCTTCCTTGCGGTGCACATGCTTCTCACTGCAGTGGCTTCTCTTGTTGCGGAGTACGGGCTCCTGGCGTGCGGGCTTCAGTAGTTGTGGCGCACGGGCTTAGTTGCTCCGTGGCATGTGGGATCTTCCCAGACCAGGGATCAAACCCATGTCCCCTGCATTGGCAGGCGGATTCTTAACCACTGCACCACCAAGGAAGTCCCACCCTTCTTGTCTTTATTCAGAGGAAAACAGGCCAGCCAGTGTCTCCGCCCAGAGGCTAGGCCTTCCGGAAGTGAGGACAGCAAGTGGTCCACACTTCCGTTTTTGCTTCTGAATGGAGAGAGCCCTGCACAGCAGGCACACCCCGGCAAATGTCGGCTGCCAAGAGGCATCAGGATTAGGACGTGGCCCCTTGATGCAGTGGTAAGAGGACTTTTCCTTTCTTGGGAAGCAGCTTGGAAAATTCCAACCAGCATGACTTTCTCCAAGGCCCACTGATGGGGCCTGGGGTAAGGGAAGCAATTCAAAGCCTGGTTCTACTCCTTTCCACCTGGACAACACTGAGCGACTACACTCCATTCCTGAGTAATGCTTAGAAACCGCCCCACGTGTCCACCCTCCTCTGACCAACTGGTCACCTACAGACTCAGCCTAAATATCCCTCCTCGAAACGTGCAGTAATCCCTGACCTCCTCCTTAGTCCTCCCTGGGTGCTCTGGGCATCAGGCCACTGGGCCATCTGAGTCTTCAGACTCCGTGGGAAAACTTTTCAGCCATACCCTGGGAGCAAAAATGGAATTATATCCATGGGCCACCTAGTCAACCCCTGGCCCGCTTCTGGACAGCTGAGCCCCACCAGGACCCTACTAGGCATAGCGTATGCTCTGCTCTGCTATGCTAGGCAGAGCACTTCCACTTTCTGCATTCTTAAGGTAAAATTTACAGTGAAAATCACAACTCGTAAGTGTGCATTTGAATGAGTCTTCACATATGCAAACACCCATGCAACCCACATCCCTACCGAGATATAAAACACTTCTACCACCCCAGAAAGTCCCCTCACCACCCCTTTCTCTCATCTGCCACGTGTGCCTTCCCCATCACACTGTTAGCTCCTCCAGCCCAGGGACCATATCAGGTCATCCTTGTGACCCCAGCACCCAGCAGAGCATTCAGCAGGTAAGAGACACTCCAAAAAAAAATTTTATTTTTTTTTTTTTACTGAATTAACAGAGAGCAAACTCCTCAAATTCTAACAGTGCCCTAACCTCTGTCACCTTGGGAAAGTCACTTAAACCTTCTGAACCACAGGTTCCTCACGTGTGAAGCAAGGACAATTACCCCAGCCCTCCTACCTTGAGGGACTGTGGGGATCCAATGAGATGACCTATGGGAGACTCTTTGAAAAGAGTAAAGGCCTAGACACGTGCAGCCTGCCATTATGATTAATAAACTCCTACTTCTAAAACAAACATCTGGCTAAAATAAACCAGGAGAGGAAGGCATCGGAGACTGACTTCCAGGCTTTGGCTACTTGGGCTCTGGCCAAGGTCTGCAGCCGCCCAAGATGGCCAGCTTTCTGGTTCTGTGCCCATAGACCCAGGCTATGGACTGATTTCCGGGGCTAAGAATTTCCTGAAATTGCAAAGGATTCTCCCTGAGTTCCCAACCTGGCTTCTCTAACTACCCTGCCATATGGCCCTCTCTGAGCCTGCTTCCCATCTGTAAAATGCAGCACTAGATGAGGAGTCCCTTCTGGCTCCTCTGACTCCAATCCAGAGGGGCAGATCAGGCTGACCTGTTGCATTTCCTCAGCCTGGGCGGGGCGGGGCAGTGGCGGGATGGCAGGGATCTGTTGCAATACCTGAAAATTCCAGTATCACAGCTCCCCCAGAATATTCCTTTGAAGGCACTAACTCAGGATGCTGCGAGTCTTTTTTTTTTTAATGAATTTATTTTATTTTATTTCATTTATTCTTGGCTCCATTGGGTCTTCGTAGCTGTGCGCAGGCTTTCTCTAGTTGTGGCGAGCAGGGGCTGCTCTTTGTTGCAGTGCAAGGGCTTCTCATTGCGGTGGCTTCTCTTGTTGTGGAGCACGGGCTCTAGGTGTGCAGGCTTCAGTAGTCGTGGCTCGCGGGCTCTAGAGCGCAGGCTTAGTAGTTGTGGCGCACGGGCTTAGTTGCTCTGCAGCATGTGGGATCTTCCCAGACCACGGCTTGAACCCATGTCCCCTGCATTAGCAGGCCGATTCTTAACCACTGCTCCACCAGGAGAGCCCACTGCTAGGCTTTAAATTTGATCTGCAGTGAATTTTTCTAAATCATTTCAGCTTCTCTGAGGAAGAGCTGGGGGTCTGGATGGCCATATTTTCTGAATAAAGCTCATGATTAGAAAGTTTCTTTTCAATCACTGCTGGGTGCTCAGAGGCGTCCTGGATGGTGACACCCCAGAATTCCTTGGTGACCTGTTGGGAAAATAGGACTGTCCAGTACAGCATGAATGAGCGGGCCAGGAGAAGCTCTGGTGGAGCATTGTGGTGGCGGGGAGGGTACCGAGTGACTGGGGCAGGAGGGACTGGTCCCCAGGGAGGACACGAGAGGACAGGTTTACCCCCTCAAGGCCAGGGTCACATTGGGTCCTCACGCCATTGTAAGTTTATGATAAGAGCCAACACTCTTGAGTGTTGGCACTATATGCCAGGCACTGTCCTTCATATGATTTTCTCATTTAATCCTCCCATTTGCCCTCTTATTATCCTCATTGTACAGATGAGAAAATGGAGGCCAAGTGGGGTCAAAATAACGTGCTCCGGGACTCCCTTAGTAAATGCAGAGCGAGGTGGTAGGACCCCCGGCCTCCCCTCCCAACTATCACTGTACATCACTGCTCTCCCGCCTCCTCTCCCAAGGCCCATCCTGCTCTCGGCGTTGAATGCTAGTGCCAGTTCTGAGTCCTTCACACATAAGGGGCTACCCCTGCTCATCCTCTAGATACTGGGATTTAAAATTTAAAAAAAAGTTTTATTTATAAAAATAATACAGGGCTTCCCTGGTGGCACAGTGGTTGAGAGTCCGCCTGCCGATGCAGGGGACACGGGTTCGTGCCCTGGTCCGGGAAGATCCCACATGCCGCGGAGCGGCTGGGCCCGTGGGCCATGGCCGCTGGGCCTGCGCTCCACAATGGGAGAGGCCACAGAGGTGAGAGGCCCGTGTACAGCAAAAAAAAAAAAAAAAAAAAAAGTAGTACAGAGTACTGATACATGCTACAACCTGAATTTTTAAAATACCATGCTAAGTGAAAGAAGCCAGACACAAAAGACCACATATATGATTTCATTTATGTGAAATGTCCAGAATAGGCAAATCTGTAGAAACAGGATGTAAATTAGTGGTTGCCTAGGGTCCGAGGGGATGAGGACTTTAGGGGGTGACTGCTAATCAGTACAGGTTTCTTTTGGGGGTGATGAAAATGTTCTCAAATTAGTTTGTGGTGACAATTGCACAACTCAGAATATATTTAAAAACACTGAACTGCACATTCAATAAGGCTGTCAACAAATGAAAGGGCTCTGTAACCTATAAATGGTTAAGTCCTGGCTCGACCCATTTGCACCCCACTTAAAAAAATTGTATAGAAAGTTTCCACGTACCTACGACCCAGCTTCTCCTAATGGGACATCTTACTTAACTACAGTAAGTGTAACTTCTCCTTTAAAGTGTGGCTCCTGAAGGCCCAGCACCTTTTCTCCAGTGCTTCAGAGTTCAGATAACACCTCACCCATGCCCGGGGCTTTACAGTTTACAAAACACCCCCTCCACACACAGCCCCTACCCCCCAACTTGATCCTCAAAGCAAACCCGTGGGCCAGTGTCGCTCCATTTCTTGGTTTTCGTGGTCAAAAGAGTCCTTTTCCCTCCCTGGCCTCCTTCTGTAGGGTTGCTAAATTTGACAAAAATGTTATCTGTCAGCTCTATAGGGTAATCACCTCTAATGTGTCCAGCCAGTCCTGGGCGGGTCTGGTCATCATTTTGAGACACCATTGATCGCAGACTCTTAAGAACTGAAAGGGCCCTGGACTGTCGCCTAGTCCAGCCTTGCCCAGCAGGCCTGGGCTGGGCCTCCCAGGCCAAGTCCTCACTCTGGCTTTCCCTACCTTCCTACCCGGCCAGAGCGCGCCCATCTTCGTGCCTCAGTTTAGCATCTAGCGTCTTGTCCTCCAGGCGCCGGCCTATACATCGCGGGGGCGGCGGACCGGGGGAAGGGCCAGGGGGAGCTCGGCTGGAGTTGCGACACCGCGCCATGTCTACTGTCCAGATCCAGGGCACGCGGGAAAAAGCAAGAATAAGGATGGTACCACGCCGGGCCCAGGTGGGACCCCCGACCTGCGGCCCCACCCAGGCCCGAACTACAAATCCCAGCAAGAGTGGGCCGCGGGGCGGGACCTCGGGAGCGGTGGCCTGCGATCCCTGCGCCAAGCCCGGGACCAGTGGGTCCTCGGGGGAGAGATCAGGGGGACAGAGACGCCACAGCGGACCTCGAAACACACTCACAGACACACAAACACGCAGACACAAACGCACGAACCGGCCGCGTTGGTCCCTTCCCGACGAACTACAGATCCCAGCAGGCAGTGGGTGCGGGGCGGGGCTTCGGGGAGGGTGGTGCTCACGACCGGAAGTCAGCGTCTGGCGAGGTGGGCTTACCCGTGCGGGGTGTGGGCTCCCCTGCTGTGGGGAAGAGGGCCCTTCCCTCCCCGCAGCCTGGCTCCCCGACCCCGCACACGCTGCTCCACCGTGGGGTCGCCGGCCCGAGCACTTCTCAGCGATCCAGAGCCCCGCCCTCCCTACCAGGCTGGGACTGCCGGGGAAGGGGATGGCCGGTGGACGCTTGGGCCAGCTGCCTTGGAGGGACGCAGAGTCTGCCTCCTTGACCCTCTCCTCCATCGCCTGGAGCGAACTCCCTTTTCCTGGAGCGAGGAGCAGCCCGGACCTTGAGGCAGGACTAAGCCTGTTGGGGTCTCTGTGTGGCCTGCAGGTCTCCTGGAGAAGCCCAGGGAAGGCCAGGGTCCTTCGAGTTCTGGGGTATAGGTCAGGATGTTCGGTCCACGCGGTGTGACCGCTCTCAGCGCCCTGCGCCCAGGCATCAGCTTTATATGGCAGAGCCAGGTAACAGTGAGGCGCCGACCGGAAGTAATAACCAGGGCACTCTCATTCAGTATGCTGGCTCGCAAAGTGCTCACACCTCAGCGGCAAGCGCCAGGACTCTTGTCCTAACTTCCCGGGTCGCGTAAGTATCCACTGAGACACTACAGCAGGGACTTACCCAAGCCCTTCAGTGCCAGTCAGGAGCTCAAGGGTCCAGCCTGTCTGGTGGGATGAGCAGTGCTGAGGCCCCACTTCACCCACCTTCGGGGCCAGGGCAGTCTCTCTCCTGAAGCCTCTTCTCAGCTGATTTCTGGCTCCCAAGTGAGGATTCAGGTTACACCTGTATCAGGAGCAGTGACACCACAGTGGCCAGCAACACATTGCCCTTTCCGTCTCCAACCCCATTTTCAGAGTTTACACTTTCTGATCTGGCCATATATGCTGTGACCCTGATCATCAAGGTAGATAGGAAAATACTTAGTTTATGACGGTATAGCCACGACCCTGTAATGTCAGTGAGAGTTTATTCTTCTGTAGTTGGGTGGAGACCAGCTGCTTCCTAGACATATTCCTAAATTTAATCTTGGAAAAATTAGAAACAACTCTAGAAAGGATATTCAAAGTAGAACGCCCAGATTCCCTTTGGTAACTGGAGTAGGGGTCATATGTACTGGTTAGGTGGTCTCTAAGCATGTCCATTGCTGCCTGGGAAGTTCTCAAAGGCTTGGTTTTCCAAGTATTTCTGTTAAGACTGAAAACAGTGGGGAAGGGTGGCTGGGGGGACAGATTGGGAGATTGGGATTGACATGTACACACTGGTATAGATTGGGAGATTGGGATTGACATGTACACACTGGTCTATATAAAATAGATAACCAACAAGGACCTACTGTAGAGCACAGGGAACTCTGCTCTATAGTCTGTAATAATCTAAATAGGAAAAGAATTTGAAAAGGAACAGATACATGTATATGTATAACTGAATCACTTTGCTGTACCTGAAATTAATACAACATTTTTAATCATCTATACTCCAATATTAAATTAAAATTAAAAAAAAAAGACTGAAAGCATTTTTGCCCCTTTCCTGTTTGCCCATTTCTGTTCCTTAAAAGAACCTAATTACAGGAGTGAGTTCACTAAGCAATTGAAACTAACTGCTGACTTATGCTCTAACCTGTTGAATCTTTTCCTAGATAAAAAGAAGAATAAAAAAATAAGCAGTTAAAAAATGACTAGCTCTCTCTCCGCAATTGCCCCCTTAGCAATCCTGCAGGCAGATCACACAGGCAAGATCACACCTGAAGAGTCAGCCAGTCTGCACTCAACGGAGAATGATGCAGAACCCAACCTCCTGCCTCGATGATTCACTGAGATTCTGCCCCCTCATTTTTCCCTTTAAAACCTGTCATGACTGAGCAGAATCTTTGGAGTTGGTCTCTGGGCACGAGTCTACTTTCTCCCCAGATTGCCCACTCTTCTGGTTAAAGCACCTTTCCTTTCTACTGACACTTGCCTCTCAAATTATTGGCTTCTGAATAGGGAGCAGCCAAACCTGGGTTCAGTAACTAGACAACCAGCTTTTTGTTAAGTAGCCCCTCTGCCCCTAGAGACAAGAGATAGTTACCATAGAAACTTGGAGACAGCCCTTGCCCCATCAGTGCAGTCTTTATAAGAGCCCATTCTCTCCTGCATTCCAGGACTTAGCACCAGACTCTTGAATCAGTAAGAGCCTGTGTGACTTGCCCAAGGATATGCCAGAGCCATTTAATGCCTATCCCTGCTTCCTGAAGATCCAGCCAGCAGGGTGCAGTTAAAGTAACAGGGCAGTGTTATGAAGTCATGACGGAAAATGTGTCTAAGGGTAAGGTGCCCCAAAAGTTGGGTTCTTTCCCCCTCAGGGCCTTGGGAGTGACTCAGGAACATACATATTCTATACTTGAAAGCACCTGCACCTATACTGGTTACACATCCTGAGGCAACAGCAAGATTCCCATTTGGGGAGAGAGAGCCTTAGCGCACGAATGCTTTCAATAAAAGTTTGTTTAAACTGGCATTTAAAAACCATAAACAAATTCATTGTTTTAGTAACACCTTCCACCTGTAGTGGAATTATAGTTGAAGTTATCTTTAAGGTTTTGAATACTGTTTGTACATATTTTTCTAATCTTTCATTTGTGTAGGACTTCACAGATTTCTGCTGATTTTTTCTTGCACCGACAACTGGATGAAGCCCTTGCCGGTGGTCCTGCAGGCCACACCCTTTCCTCTGGCAGCCAGTCTAGGGGGTGAGGGACAGGCCACCACGCTTCTTCTCACCACCAGGGGCCGCCCTTTGCGATGGAACAACCGCTCAGGTCCGTAGAGCCGCCGGGACGACGGGGTGGGACGCACTGAGGGCTTTGGTCTTGTGTACATAATTACATGGCTCTGGCCCAAGGCCCAGCATCCATCTCCACTCTGGTCTCAGCTTTTCCGTTGGTAAAGGTGGGGAGGGTGATCTCAGGGCTCTCCACACCTATCAAGGAAGGATGTGCAGATGAAGACACATCCGTGAGTGGCAGCGCCAGGTCTCTCCTAGGGGGAGGGCAGAAGGCAGGCCAGTTGTCCATACTCTTTCTGCTCATCAGTCCTGAGAGAAAGGAACAAGGAAGCAACGGCAACAGGAGATGCCTGGCTCTCCGGATATGAGCTGAAGAAGGAAGAAGCCTAAGCAGGGCCATACTACATCTGGCCAAGGTGGGGGCGGGGTGGGGTGGGGTGGAGTGCAGGGAGGGTGGGAGGGAAGAATAGATGCCCCCCACTCCACTCATTAAGGTGAATAGAGGAAAGGATCCAGTAGAGTGAGGGCAGGGTCAAAGGTACCCAGAGGAGAGTCCTTGGTAACCATTTGCATTTAGAGAAGCAGATAAACAGGGAAAGGGCCTCAAGACACTGTGCTCAGCCTAGGCACGGGGGTTAGGAGCCAGCCATGGGCCTTTCAGAGGAGAGAGACGGAGGCTGTTCGGCGGGAGGTGGGGTCTTTGAGCAGGCGGTGAAGAATGAGTAAGGTTTGAATGTGCAGCTACAGCAAATATTTTTCGAGAGCCTGTTCTGTGCCAAGCTGTGGGCCGGGCACTTGGGATTTGGCAGTGAACTGGACAGACACAGTTGCTACCCATTGAGAGCTCTTACAGCTGAGTGGGAGTCCACAGTCTAGCCCTGAAATGTACCCATAGATTTAATTACGGTGGGAGCCCAGAGAGTGTGTTGGGGACAGACTGCTGTGGTCTGGGACCCCTGCTGAGGGTGACTTCAGCTGTGGCCTGAAGGAAGAGGGAGGCAAGGGGCAGGAGTGTTCCTGCAGAAGAAAGGCAAGTGCACAGCCCCCAGGTAAGGAGACTGAGACTAGAAAGAGATGAACAGAGCCAGGTACTATTGTAAGTGTTCGCAGCCATCCTGCCCCCATCTTACCCAGGCTTCCTGCTACTGGGACATCTGTTGGGTTCTCCCAAGGGCAGAATCTCAGCAGTGGGCTGATGCATCACGTTTAAAGACACCTAAAGGAGCTCCGGTGAGCTGCAAGATAAGGAGTTGAGGTGGAGGGAGAGGGCTGGGGTCTGGGGGGCACAAGGTGCTTGCACCATCTGTGAAGATTGCCAGTTGCAGAGTCGATGAGAGTGGACTTTGTGGGGGTTGGTTAAAATTCTTAAAGTAGGGCTTCCCTGGTGGTGCAGTGGTTGAGAGTCCGCCTGTCGATGCAGGGGACACGGGTTCGTGCCCCGGTCCGGGAAGATCCCACATGTCGCGGAGCGGCTGGGCCCATGAGCCATGGCCGCTGAGCCTGCGCGTCTGGAGCCTGTGCTCCGCAACGGGAGAGGCCACAACAGTGAGAGGCCCGTGTACCGCAAAAAAAAAAAAAAAAAAAAAAAAAAACTTAAAGTATAACATACCTATAAGAGAGTCCTTTTTTCTTTCTTTTCTTCTCTCTCTCTTTTTTTTTTTTTTTTACTGTGTTTTGCTATATACTTTTCTCTTTTTTTTGGCTGTACCACGTGGCTTGTAGGATTTTAGTTCCCCGACCAGGGATTGAACCCAGGCCCTCAGCAGTGAGAGTGCAGAGTCCTAACCACTGGACCACCAGGGAATTTCCGTGTTTTGCTATACTTAAGAGTGCTTTCTCTCTGTCATATTCTGTAAGGACAATAAATATCTAAATTCCTTCCACCTGAAATTTCCTTAAGTCAACAGAGTGCAGAATGGAACAACTGGGCCTAGTCATGGTGGAACCACAGAGAGAAGGTGAGTGTGAGTGAGTCTGTGGGGAGAAAATGGAAGGGCTGGGGCT
This sequence comes from Lagenorhynchus albirostris, assembly GCF_949774975.1. Classification (NCBI taxonomy): domain Eukaryota; kingdom Metazoa; phylum Chordata; class Mammalia; order Artiodactyla; family Delphinidae; genus Lagenorhynchus; species Lagenorhynchus albirostris. Next base: position 14,507,548 of record NC_083107.1, on the reverse strand, counting down.
GGAGAGGTAGGTAGGGCTGATCTTACCAGGCAACAAGAAGCCTTTGTCTCCATTCAAGGAGCCATGGTGGGGAGGGCGACGCAAGGATTCCAGGCAGAGCTACATCATGAACAAACCTGTTGTGAGCAAGTTCCCGAACAGGGAAGGGCAGGCTGTGTGGGACAGAGACGGAGCACCCCCGCAGGGGCAGAGGGGACCAGGGCAGTGCCGGCTTGTGCACTGTACCCTAGAGGCCAGGGAAAACCAGCCTCAGCCCCGACCCTAACCCTTGGCGAATCTGTAGAAATCTCGTGCACTGCCCCCCAGAAAAACACAAACCACACACCAAGTTTTGTATCTACTTTCAGAGAGATGGAAGGAGAGTCTGTCACAAACCTCTGAAGCTGCAGCAATCCATGATCGTGCACCAGGGGGGACAGGGGCGAGAGGCCCCTCTTAGGAGGCTGGTCTGTGTCGTCCATGCTTCAGCCCTCCGTCGCGTGTCACAGCTGCCCCCAGAGTGAGCTGAGTCAGCAGGCCTGCGAGGGCAGCGGCGGCGGGGAGGAGGAGGGACCTCTGCCAGCTTGCGCTAAAGCAGCCCCAACATTGCCCTCCGCTTCTCAGCACTGGGGGACCCCTTCTCTCCCTCCTCTCCACCACCTTCCTTCAAGATGGTCCCCGACGTTAAATTTAACCCAGCCACAGACAGTTCGGTTGGCCTCAGGCCCCTCCCGAGGAGCTTCTTGGGCCTCTAACTTGACTACTTGCTCAGGTCAAAATAGCCTGAGGACTCATTCATTCTCCCTCACCCCTCACAGGACCTGCTCTCCCCTCCCCATCCTCTGAGGCCCGAACTCATGGTCAGAAAGTTCTCCTTCCCTCTTTCGACCCCACCCCTGCCACTTGCCCCGATGGATTCCCATTCTCCCCGGAGAAGAATCCTTGTCTTAACAGCATGCTTCTTTTTTTTTTCCCCACTCTTCCCCCTACTTCCCTGGCTTAGGGGACCTGGCTGTCCTGTGGTGGCCCCAGCCTCACACCCCGGAACTCCCCCTGGCCCTGACCCCCACTCCCAGGGCCCTACCTTCTCCCAGGCTGTCCTTCTCTTGGCGCTTCCTCGTGGTTGAAATCCAGGTCATCCCTCCTTCTTTCTCTTCTTTCCTTCTTCTTTTTATCTTTTAATCGGTACTGACTGATTTTTTTAAATTATAAAATTAATTAATGCTTGTCATATAAAAGGCCCAAGAGTATAGAAATGTAAAGCTATGATACTCATTTCTACCTGGTCCTACTTTCCCATGAGACACCTGTACCTGGCCTCACAGTTTGGCCTTCTTGGTATCCATGTGGTGATCCCACTGATGCTGTGTCCCTAAGTTAGATTTCTTCACTGAAAGTAAGAGAAACCAACCTTAGCTAGTTTAGGCTGGAAAATAATTTATTAAAAATATTCTGTAGCTCGCCACATCTCCAGGAGAACCAGAGAACCAGCCAGGAACAATGTCTCAAAGGCCACAGCCAAGCTGGCCTAGTGGAGGCACCTCTGGGCCAACACTATTGATCCTGGCCCTGGGTGGTACCACTTGGGATCTCAGCCTCCCTGGCCTCTGGAAACAGGATATAGCTGTCACCTCCTCCCTAGGGTGGATGCCTCTTTCTTTCTTTTTTTTTTTTTATAAGAGACAGAGTCTCTTCATCTTTTTTTAAAAATAAATGTATTTATTTTATTTTATTTATTTAATTTTTGGCTGCTTTGGTTCTTCATTGCTACGCACGGGCTTTCTCTAGTTGCGGCGAGTGGGGGCCACTCTTTGTTGCGGTGCATGGGCTTCTCATTGCGGTGGCTTCCCTTGTTGCGGAGCACGGGCTCTAGGCGCGTGGGCTTCAGTAGTTGTGGCATGCAGGCTCAGTAGTTGTGGTACACGGGCTTATTTGCTCTGCGGCATGTGGGATCTTCCCGGACCAGGGATCGAACCGTGTTCCCTGCATTGGTAGGCGGATTCTTAACCACTGCGCCACGAGGGAAGTCCCAGATAGATGCCTCTTGGTGCCTGCTTTGGATACAAAGCCCAGCATGGGGGCATATGACTGGCAGAATGCCTGCACCCCAGCCATAAGAGAGGCTGGGAAGGCCTCATCTGGCTTCTGTGAATGGAGGCAAGGATTCATACGGTGGAAGTGGCCCCAAACACAGGAAGTGATCCACAGCCAGTGGGAATGGCAGACCTTCAGCCTCTAGGGGTCCAGCCACCACACTTCAGCATCCCCTGCTCCGCAGCCTGCACTCTCTCACCTCTGAGACCTCTGGCCACAGCCTGCTTACCTGTCCTCCATCAGGTCCTCAGAAATCACCCCCTCCTGTTCACGATGCTTCCCACGTCGCTCACACCGGGGACCCCCGCCAGCCTTGGCCACCTTCCCTGTCTGCTGGCAGCAACTCCATGGACCGTGGTACCACCTACTCAGGAAGAGCTGATATTTACCGCACATGTGCTGTGTGTTTCACGTGTTTCATCTCATTCAACAGAAGCGCCTCCACCGCAAGGAGTGCCTTGTTCCCACCCCCACTTACACAGGGGGAGACTGCAGCACAGAGAGATTGAATGTCTCCTGGGGCCTCTCCATCACTCGGAGGGTCCCCTGGAGGGTAGGGTCTGTGTCATGTTTCTTCTCTGCTGGCCACCCCCATGTTCCCTGTGAGCTAAAGGCTGAGTGTGATTCTAAAGATGTCCTAGGGTCGCATCTTCTCAGAACGTTTCCCTTAGAGCAGCGTTTCTCAAACTTGACTGATCATAAGATTGATCTAGGATGCTTGTTTAAAGTAATATAGATTCCCACTTCCCTCCTGGAACATCCCATTCTTAAGCTATCAGGGAGGGTCTGGGAGTCTAAGACTTTTAACGAGCCCTCCAGTTGATTCTTGTGATCATGCAAGTGGGGGAACACTGCTCTAGAGAGCTGTTTGTTTTCTTAGGGTGGGTTTAGACTATGTTGGGCCTGAAAACGATGGCCTGTTCTGACTGGAGATCAGCAGCTGAGATCTGGAAAATGTGGAGCATCACTGTGTGCTATGGAAGGACCATAAAACTGGCACTCAGGTGCTGCCAGACAATGGGGCAATGGAACCTTTGAAATGTGAGTTTCCAGTAATTCCATTTCTAGGAATTCATCCCGAGGGAACAGCTATGATTGTACAGAAAACAGTCCTGTGCCAAAGATGGAGAAAGAGGTTGTCCAAATCTGCCTGTGCCATCAGCAGGAAGCACGGTGCTACAGGGCTGGCTGCGGTGACACAAAGCTGTGAGGAAGCCTCCTTCCATCCCCTTCTCCCTGATCTGCCCAGGTCAGTGCCCCCACCCAGAAGGCATGGATTCCACCCTCTGCCTGGCGCTCTTTCCCTCCCCCAGGCCCTGGCATTTACCTATGCAAAGCCCTGAACAGAAGGAGGAGGTGGCTGTGGCAAGGGCAGTCTGGACTGGGAAACCCACTCAGTTTGGAGTTTGCAGCAGGGGTGGTGTCTAGAGCGTCTTGCTGACTTTGACAGCAGGTCCCCTTGGTGAGGGAAGTTGCCCCCTGCCTTATGGTCCAAATGTGGAACAAAGGTCAGCTGGGGAGTGGAGGTCGGGAGGAGATTCTTGTCCCTGACGCCAAGCCTGGATTCTTTGTTTTTCTTTGCACAGTTTTTCCCATGACATCAAATGGGCCCCCCTTAAGCCACCCCAATGACTTTTCATAGCTTCTTTTTTTTTTTTTAATATATTTATTTATTTATTTTCGGCTGTTTTGGGTCTTTGTTGCTGTGCGCGGTCTTTCTCTAGTTGCTGTGAGTGGGGGCTACTCTTCGTTGCGGTGCGCAGGCTTCTCATTGCAGTGGCTTCTCTTGTTGCGGAGCATGGGATCTAGGCGCGCAGGCTTCAGTAGTTGTGACACGCGGGCTCAGTAGCTGTGGCGCACGGGTTTAGTTGCTCCGTGGCATGTGGGATCTTCCCGGACCAGGGCTCGAACCTGTGTTCCCTGCATTGGCAGGTGGATTCTTAACCACTTTGCCACCAGAGAAGTACCCATAGCTTCTTTTTTATTGAAATATAGTTGATTTACAATATTGTGTTAGTTTCAGGTGTACAGCAAAGTGATTTGGCCATATATATGTGTGTGCATGTATGTATATATAGTTTTTAGGGGATTCTTTTCCATTATAGTTTATTACAAGATATCGAATATAGTTCCTTGTGCTATACAGTAAATTCTTGTTGTTTCTCTTATATATGGTAGTGTGTATATGTTAATCCCATACTCCCAATTTATCCCTCTCCCCTCTTTCCCTTTTGGTAATCATAAGTTTGTTTTCTATGTCTATGACTCTGTTTCTGTTTTGTAAATAAGTTCACTTGTACTCTCACTGTTGTAGCCTCTCCCGTTGCAGAGCACAGGCTCCGGACGCGCAGGCTCAGTGGCCATGGCTCACGGGCCCAGCTGCTCCACAGCATGTGGGATCTTCCCGGACCAGGGCACAAACCCGTGTCCCCTGCATTGGCAGGCGGATTCCCAACCACTGCGCCACCAGGGAAGCCCCATTTATACTATTTTTAAGTTTTATTTATTTATTTAAAGATTTTTTTCTGTTTCTGTTTTTGGCCATGCCACGATTGAACCCAGGCCACAGCAGTGAAAGCCCGGAATCCTAACCACTAGGCCGCCAGGGAACTCCCAATTTGTACTATTTTTTAGATTCTACATATAAATGACATTATATGATATTTGTCTTTCTCTGTCTGACTTACTTCACTTAATATGATAATCTCTAGGTCCATCCTCATTGCTGTAAATGACATTCTTTCTTTTTTTTTTTTATGGCTGAGTTCATAGCTTCTTAAGTGTCCGTTTGCCTGCAGGTCTCAGGAATCATGTGGCCTTTGAAGACTGTGGCCAGCTCCAACCCTGGACCCTGTCCCCAGTTCCCCCAGCCCCATGGCCTCCAAAGATGCAAGTTCATGGCCTTCATTCTTCCTTTGTGCCAACAGCCAGGACATCACCAAAATGATAACCACAGGAAAGTTACAGTGTCCTAGAAGGATCTTATATTCATGATCCTCTTCTGTGTTCCCTCATTCCCTGGTCTAAACAGAGTCAGACACCAGGCCCTGCCCTTTCTTTTTGCCTCAACACTTCTCAGAAGTCAGAGTTCCAAAATTCACTCGGGTAACAGAGCACCGGGAAGTTATGGGCTCCCTAAGGAAACCAGTGATTACTGATGTTTCTAATTCCATCACAGGAAAGGAGGGTCAGGACCCAATCCTAGATGAGGTACAGGCAGTTCAGTGGTTAGTGCACAGGCTGTGGGTTGTGCAAACCTTGGATTGAATTCCACCTCCAACACTTACTAATTGTATGACCTTGGGAAAGTCACTCCATTTCTCAGAGTCTCAGTGCTCTGGACTGAATTGTGTCTCCCTCCAAATTCGTATGTTGAAGCCCTAGCCCCCAGTATGACTATATTTGGAGATGGGGCCTTTAAGAAGGTAATTAAGGTTAAATGAAGTCATAAGGGTGGGGCCCTGATTCAATAGGACTGGTGTCCTTATTAGAAGAGATCAGAAATCTCTCTCTCTCCAGAATTCTCTCTCTCCCTGCATGCACAGAAGAAAGGCCATATGAGGACACAGCAAGGAGCTGACCATCTGCAGGCCAGCAAGAGAGCTCTCGCCAGAAACCAGCCCTGACAGCACCTTGATTTTGGACTTCTAGCCTCCAGAGCAGTGAGAAAATAAATTTCTGTTGTTTAAGCCACCCAGCCTGTGGTACTCTGTGATGGCAGCCCGAGCTGACTAATACATTCATTCTCCTCGTCTGCTAAGCAGGGATAAAATTAGGACCTGCATCATGAAGCTATTGTGAGAATCCAGTGAGGAAATTCATGTGTAATGCCTGCCTGTTTAACTTTCCTACAGCACCTTCGGCACCTGGAACAGTGCCTGGTGTGTAGTGGATGTTCAATAACTACCTACTGAAGGAATAACTACATCCACCAAGAAAGGAAGCTGTCAGACTCAATATAAGTGTGTATTTCTGAGCTTTTCACTAACCTCCATCTCCTTGATCATTGATCATCACTCACCAGCAAATGACAGCAGGCACAAAGGATTTAAGAAAAGTGTCTGCAGGGATGGTCTCCTGTTTTTAATTGGATCTGCCATTAATACCCTGTCTTCTGTGAACTGGGAAAGGGCTTGGTCTGGCTCATCCTGAGTAGAGTCTGAGTCTCTGGGAGGAGGCCACATTGACCAGGAAGCTTTTGGGCCCTTGGTCCAGCCTTGCGGGCCTGGGCATTGAGGAGGGAGCTCTTCCTCCTGTGGGGCCGGGGGCAGGAGCTGCAGCTGTGGGATGCAGTGGTGGGGGAGCTAGGGCTGGGCCCTGGGAGTGGCATGGACGAAGTTGGTCTGGGGCTGGAGGCCACAGCAGGCCCACCTTCCTGGTGCTTGCACGATGCAAATGATGGGAACAATAGGGCCCCTGTCCCCAGGCCATTTGTGGCAGAACCTGGACCCTGGGGAGGCATAGCTCCTTCACCTTGTCCATGGTGAGACTTGGTTCTGGGGGCAGCCCCAGGTGCACAGACCTGCCCACCCCTGGGGCCCAGGACTCCGGGCTGGGAGAGACATCCCACCTGAACTGACCACCCCCTTATTTTCCTCCCTGACTCTTTCCAGGACAAGCTCAGCAGGAGCAAGGCCAGGTGAGTCCTTGGGCTCCTCTCTTTCCTCTGCCCTCCTCTCTTGTTTCCACCTCGCTGTCCCTTTCCTGGGCACAAGCATCCTTAGAGCGGTGCTGGTTCTGCCTGGGCCCTCCATGCCCAGTGAGACTATTCATGCACCTCCACCCCCTGGAAACACTAGGGCTCCCCCACTGCCAGCTTCCCACAGGCACTAGCTCTGCCCCCAGACGCTTCCTCCTGCTGCCCTGGTCCCAGGCTGCCGTCACACAACTCCAGGGGACGCCATTCACACCGTCATGGATGTGAATGTCCCAGGGTTGTGCATGGTCTGGCTGGCACAAACGCAGGGCCCCTTGGGCAGAGCTGACTGGAGTCTGATTGCAGGTTGGGGCCACACCTTCCACCCCCAAGATGCGTAGGAGCCCCTGCAAGTCGAGTCTCCCCTGAGGACTCTGGACACCTCCTGCCCATTACAGTCCGGTGCTGCTAAGTCACTGGGCCCTAGCTCTTCCACCTGTCTCGGTCAGAATTAGGGATGCATGGGGTAGGGGACTGGCATAGGTGGAACAGGCTGTGAGACCCCCCTATCTCCAGAACGCCTCACTGGTCTTGCTGCAGTGTTGGAAAGGCCCACCATGAATGGTTCCTTTGAGGCCACTGTAAGAGTGCAGATGGTTTATTATATTTTGGAGAGAGAGTAAGTCATTGTGCTAGAGAGGGACTGGGCTACGAGGAGATGAGGACAGTTTCACCAGTCTCCCATCCAGACGCCCCTGCTTGGAGAAAAGATGACCCCTGCCCATCTCCTCTGTCTGCCTCAGGGACCTGGAGATGCAGGGTAAGTTCCACTGCGGAGCCGGGGTGGGGGTGGGGGGAGGCAGCGGCCACCACGGCTCCTGCATCTCTTCCGTCCTCCCTGTGCTCAGCATCCCTTCCCAGAAGCCCAGGAGGAGGAGGAAGAGGAGGATAAATATGAGCTGCTCCCCTGTGAGGCTCTGCTCCGCAACCCAGCCCCCGCCCACCTTCCTCGCACTCAGGAGGACTCTTTGTACTTGGGTGAGGGCTGGGAAATTGAGGCAGGAAGGTCAGGTGGTCAGGCAGGATGGGAGGGTCCCCACAAGGGAAGAGGGCCCAGGCCTTGCCTCGTCTCCCTCTGTCTGGCCTGGGGCAGCGAGGGGAGGCCTCAGCTGGCAGTCACTGAGGCCTCTTGGCTGGGCAGAGAGAGGGATGGAGGAAGGGAGGGAGGGAGGGAGGGAGGGGAGAAGGGAAGGAGGATGAGTGGGAAGGGGAGAGGAGCCTGGAGGGGCAGTGTAACCAAGGTAACAATGGGAAAGCAGGAGGCCTGACAGGGTCCCTGGGGCCTGGCGTTCCCCCTCTGAGATCCTAGCACAACTCGGAGCAAGGGTAGGGATGCCAGGAGAGCCCCGGCTGCTGCTGGCATCCCACCCCGACAGCTCCCAGGCTCGGCCAGGTGGGGGCAGGGAAGCTGGCCGCCTCCAGTTGCCATGGAGACGGGGCTGTCGGGAAGCCAGAGAGCACAGAGGGGAGTGAGGGAGGGAGGAGGGAACAGAGGCTGGGTGGGGGGCAGGAGGAAATTTGGAACCTATGTGGGAGGAGCCCACAGGGTCACAATGCTCAGGGGTCTTTTCCAGATCACTCTGGCCCCCTGGGCCCTCCCACGTCACCACCACCACAGCCACCACCGCCACCGCAGCCCCAGCCCGAGATGATGAACAGCCTCCCCACCTGCCCCACCCCAGGCTACCATTTCCCAGTGAGTAAATCTAAGAGGCATCTCATTTGCAAGATTCCCCCACGTCTGCCTTCAGGAGGCCCCTGAAAAATTAGCTGCGTCAGAAGCCAGAGCCCCGTTAACAGTCGCTCCTCCCACCTGCCTGGCCTGGTCCTTGCACCCTCCCCATCAGCATCACCAAAGACTCACCCTTCTGCCTGAGCCGGGAGAGGGGAGCGGGGGTGGGGTGGGGGTGGGGGGGGTTGAAGCTCCGCTGCCCCTCCCGGACCCTAAAGCCTGTGCAGCCCTCCCTGCCTACAGAGGGAAGAAATCCCTCACTCAGCTGCCAGCCGCTGCCAGCTCTCACCCCCGCCAGGATCCCGTTTGTGGGCTTTGAGAGCTACCACTTTCATCATATATTTTATAGGAATAAAAAGTAAAACTGGGAGAGATTCACACCAAAGAAAGAGCCACAGAATAGAGGCAAAGAGGAGAGTCGCCTCCTTTGCACATTAACGCTTGTGTTGTAGTGTTTTTCAAGCTGCACAGATATACGTAGTCCCTTTGCCTCCCACCCCGGCCAGCCTTGCCCTCCCAATGCCGCAGCTCCCCTCCATAGCCCCCCACCCGATTTTCCCTCACGCCACCGCATTGTGCCCACAGCCCAAGGCAGCATGGAGCCCGCCGGAGGCCACAAAGCAGAGCTGGCCCTTTGGGAGGCGAGGTAATGGGGATGTCCTCTCTCCTTCCGAGGCCCACCTACTCCCCACCCCGAGAAGGGGAATACTGACCTCCATGAGGTCGGGGCCGGGGGAAAGTTGAGCTGGCCTTACATTGATCTCATGCTTTGTCCGGTGGCTGCATCCGCCACAGCTGTTCCTCATTTTTACCTGCCAATCCCCCCCCGCCCCCCCGAGGCAGGCAGTTGGGGAGGAGACTGAGGCCCCGAGACACACGTAATGCTTTGCCTGAGGTCACAGAGTCCCTGACCCCGGGGCCCCTTCTGCACCTGCTGAGGTGTCTGGGTCAGGCGGGGGGCACCCTGGGGGTGTGAAGTAAGGCGATCGGGGGTGAGGATGGCTTTCTCCTGGGACTTCACAGCTGGCTCTGAGGATCCCCTCAGAGAAGTTCCAAGGATACACCACTCTTCCAGCCTAAGTTTCACTGAATTTCTTTCTCCCTGCTGCTGCTGGCTGGTGGGTCTCTCCTTTTCCTCCCAGAGCTGGGTGCACCAGACCGGGCGGTGAGTGGCCCCTCACTCTAGGATTCTGGCTAGGAAGTTGGTGGTGGTGGTGGTGGTGGTGGTGATGGGAGAGCTGGGAGGGCCAGGAAATATCCCTAAATCCAGGGAAAAGGCCCGAAGCCGAGCCTCTCCCCCTCTGCCACAGGCCCCGGCAGGGCGTCCGCCAGTGTCCTTCTGGGTAGGGCCTCGCTCAGAGCTCCCCTTGGGTGCTCACTCTCTCTGAGCACAGGACGGGGGAGGTGCTCATGGGCGCCCCCTTCCGGGCAAAGGAGCATTTTCAATCATTCCAGGTCCACCTTGTGGGCGGCGCGGTGGGGGTGGGGGGTGAGGTGCCAGTAGCTCCCCCAAATGATGGCTTCGTCCTCCCTCCCACTCACTGGTCAAACCCTGGGTCTCATACGCCCCTTCCTACCCTAGGTGCCGGGCCCAGCAAAGAAGCCCGAGGAGGACATTTACCTAGATTGTGAGCCCAGTCCAGGTGAACCCCTCCCTCCCTCCGTCCACCCCGCCCCGTCCTGCCCTGAGGCCCTCTGCTGCCCACAGGCAGCACGATGCAGTCTCCTGGCTCCATCTCCTGCCCTTGTCCTCTCTCAGCACCCCTACCATCACACATCTGCCTTCAGACACCCACATGGACGCCTCTGGTCCGGGCTGCCCCACACAGTGCCTGACAAGGAGGGGACCCCCTTAGAGCAAGGGCTTGGTCGGGGGGTGGGGGGGCGCTTCCCAGCTGTTGCAGCCAGGACAGTGCTCTGCCTGGTTGGAAGGGCTCCCCAAAAGTCAGGCTGCAGAGAAGCTGTCCCCTGCCCCGCCCCGGTCACCCGGATTTCCCCGCTTGGTGCTCAGCTCAGCCTGCCCTCTCTGTTTTAGTCCCGGCCTTGCCTCAGACTCTGAGCTCCCAAGTCCTGAGGCCCCCAGTCCCTCTACCAAGGACATCAGTGGGGCCCAGGTGAGTGCCACAGGTGTGTCCTGGGGGCCTGAAGGGCCTACCCAGGCTTCCCAGCCCTGACCCTGGGATCTCCAGGATCGGGTCACTGGACTTTTTCTTTTGAAGGAGGTAAAGCCCCTGAGCTCTGTTCCCCAATTCGCTCCCCACAGGCCCACCACAGCCCCCCAGGAAGCTCGGAATGTAAGAGGCTGGGGGTTTGGGCTGGTGGTGGGCTGAGCGGGGAGGGAGAGAGGGAGGTTCAGGGTAGGACTTCCAGCCCAAAGGAGCAGGTCTGCAGGGCCAAGCTCTTCTGACCCAGCATCCTGTGTGCCAGGGAGCGTCGAATGCCACCTCTAAAGGTGAGTACCGCCATTGTCAGCATGAACCCAAGCCCTCTGGCAGGGCCTCCCCTGCGGGCCTCAGACTGCCTCCCAGCCCCCCGCACCCCGCTTCACTGAGGGGGTCCCTGCAGCTCTTACTCCAGCGGAGAGCAGGTCTCAGAGCAGGTCCCTGGGCATTCTCCAGGATCTGCACCAAATCAGGAAGCTCCCAACCTGTACCTTAAAATCACTCCTCACTTGGAGGTCACGCGTGGCCTAGCCGGTGGGTCCTACCAGAGCCCTGGGGCGGGGGAGTGAAGCACTGGGTGTCCCGCTTTGGGCTTCAGGCCTTTGCACGCCCTCTGTGACCTCCCCAACCTTCGCAGCTGGGCCCCAAGCCTCCTTGGCCTAATCCCCTCTCAGCCCCAGGGCTATAATCTGCTTCTTCCAGCAGGAAGGATAGCCTCTCTTTGCTCTGTAGCTGCCACCCAGAACGCCTCAGCTGCCGAGGTGAGGAGGGGCTGGGAGAGGGCTGGTGGGGGAGGCCCATGGGAGCAGAGCCCGAATCCCTACCCAGAAGCCCTCTCGGGTGGGTGTCCACCACTGAACACGAGTGTGCAGCTCCAGGCGCGGACACATCTTTGTTCTGCTCGAGTGGCCGTGAGCACGAATAACTGCAACCCGGGGGTTCTCTGCTTCCCACCCCCGATCCGGTGCCCTGGCACATTGCTGAGCCGTTGTGTGTGTATGTACAGGAAGGCGATCTGCTGGGCCAGCCTTGGTACTCAGGGAACTGTGACCGCCATGCTGTTGAGAGTGCCCTGCTCCGACGCCAAAAGGTGGGGCACCTCAGGCCCCCTGCGCCTTCTTGGGAAACCGTTTCTGCCCAGGGACTGAGGCTTGCTGAGCCGGCAGGAGCAGCCGGGCAGGGGTCGGAGTCAGGGCTGTAGCTGGAAGGTGAGGTTGACGATGGGCTCTCCTCCCCAGGACGGGGCCTACACCGTGCGCTCCAGCTCAGGCCCTCGTGGTTCTCAGCCCTTCACCCTGGCAGTACTTCTCCACGGCCGGGTCTTCAACATTCCCAGCCGCCAGCTGGATGGCGGGCGCCACTACGCCCTGGGCCAGGAAGGCAGGAACCACGAGGAGGTGGGTACTGCAAGAGGTAGGGGCTGAAGGGCAAGACACAGCAGAGCAGCCCCTGGGCCCAGCCGGGAACACTGCCCTGGGGAAGACCCCCCTTTTTTGCCTTTTTCTGGAGTGGGTGGAAATCTCAGTGGCCAGCGCCCAGAACCCCTTCCCAGAAGCCGGCACTTTGAGAAGAGGCCCAGTCTGCTCTGGGGGAGACACCCCCTCGTGAAGAGCCCGGTCTGCATGGGGCCCAGGTGGGGGCATTTGTATGAACCCAGCTGGGAGGAGGGCAGGGCCCAGGTAGTCCAGATTCGTGTCTGTACCAAGGACTCAACTTTGCACCCAGCACTTGCTAGGCTGCAAACTAGAGACAGTCACCACCCAGCTCCCCACACGGAAGGACCCGGGCAGAGGCCTCAAAGTTATTTCATCTGGCCTGGGAAATAGGAGTCCGGCCAACAACATGCGCACGGGCGCCATCCCAGGAAAGGCCTGGAATTGGGCAACAAAATGCAGTGGGGCTTCATGGGGCAAACAGGAAGGAAAATATTTAGAAAAATGTCAACAAGCTCCCTCGCCAGAGCCCCCCAGCTCCCTCAGGAAGTTTCTCCCTGCATGAGGCTCACGGATGCCCTGCTTCCCCGTGCAGCTCTTCTCCTCCGTGGCCGCCATGGTCCAGCACTACCTGCAGCACCCCCTACCACTCGTGGACACAGCGGCAGCCGGCAGCTCACCTGCCTGCTCTTCCCCACCAAGCCCTGACGCCACAGCGCACGTGCACCCCGGCCTCCGGTTCCACAGTTTGCTCCTCGGGCTGTCTCCCTCTCCTCCCCCAGGTCTCCACCCCGCCAGCCCCCGCTCCCCCATCCCGTGCCCCAGTCCCTGCAGGCCTCCCTGAGAGGCATTGGGAAGGGTCGCCCAGAGACAGAAAGGGTCCCTAAGATCCCACCCCATGCTCACCCAGAGCCTGGCACTGCCACTCCCTGCTGCATCTCCAAGACTGGGAAGCACGGGACAGGCAGGGCCTCCATTCCCGGCCCCCAGGCATGGCCTCCCGAGCTGCTATGAATGAAGGCCTCCTCTGGGAAGCTGAGCCTCAGGGGGATAGTAAGGGCACTGCTGCTACACAAAGGGAATCCTCTCACATTCTGGAGGAGGCTTAACACGGGGCTGGCATCTGGAAGGAACTTGGTCGCCCTGAACATAAGTTTGCTTTCAATAAGTATCTGTTGAATGAATTCTTGAATTCCGTTGAGTGAAGCAGAGATGGCCTCCATGAGGCGCCAAGGTTCGCAAGTGCCCCAGGGCACAGCCTGGGCCCGGGAGCGCCGGCGCAGTGGTGGCCAGGCCAGGACAGAGGAGCCAGCCCCATTTCTGCCCCTGACTGGGGCCTTGGCCCTTAGATGGTCTGTTGTGGCCGCCCCGGGTGGCTCAGTTTTGTTTCCTTCTGTTTGTGGGAATCGGGGTGGGGGAGGAGAGAGGCTTGGTGTTGCACGGCCACCCCATGAAACGACAAGAATGGAGTTCGGTACTTGACCACCACCCATTTACCGCACAGCGATCCATCGGGGACAGAGGCGCCTGATTTTGCGCCCTTGGTGTCTGGAGTAGGGGAGACGGGCGGACTCCCGTTAATATCTGGGTATTGAACGCGCCAGGCCGCTATGGAAGGCTCCACGCGGAGTTCAGAGAAGACGAGAGGCCATCGGAGCACAGCTGCGCGACCGGCGCGGCCGGGGAGGGAGGCTCCAGGGCTGGGGGCTCGGAGATAGGCCGCTGGCCCGCGGGCGGGCGGGGCGGGCGGGGCAGGCGGGAGAGCGGAGGAGGGCGGCCCCGCGCGGGCTGGGCCGAGGGGCGGGGGCGTCCCCGGGCCCTGGCGCGGCGCCCGGAACACCCCGTGCCGGAAGCGCATGTGACCGTGACTCCGCAGAAGTCGCGAAACAAAGGGCGGCTCAGCGGCTGCCGGCGCTCGGGCTGGCACGGAGGGTTCGGACTCCTGCCCCTGGCCGGGGTCCCGGCTCTGCCCCGACGGATCCTGCGCGCCCAGGCCGGGCGGGGAGGCTCCCGATCCCCCTGAGGCCCTGGGCGCCGGGGTGGGAGCAAGGGAGCCCCGGAGAGGTGGTGAGGGAGGGTGGCCCCGCGGGGAAGCGGTGAAATGGAAACACGAGGCTGGGTGGACGCTATGGGGTCCAGGCTGAGGTGAGAGCGTTGATGGTTGCCTTCACCACTGCCGGCTCTGGCAAATTACCCTCTCCCGACCTTAATTCCTGTAACAGAGGTGAAGATAATTGTCCCTACGAGTTATCCTATGGTTGGGAAGCTTGAGTGAAGCCGTCCATGTAGAAGGGGAGGACAGTGCAGGGCCTAATGGGCTGCACTCTGGTCCTTCTTTCCCAAATGAACATGCATGTGAATTCCAGTCAACGAACTGCCGCTTTCAGTGTTCACACAGCAAGGCACCAGGAGGAAGAGCAGGGTGGGCACTGCTGTGCACTGTATGTGGGGATGGGGCCCCAAGACAGCCTCCCTCTGCTCGGTTAGCCAGCCCTGGCTCCCTCTAGGCGGTGGATGGGAGTGGCCACTCTACACTTTCCCCAGGCTGACTCAGGTAGGAACTCAGGGCTGGAGAATGTGGGGGGCCACCTTGGGGAGGGCCTCAGGGTACATATGGAATTGATTAGAACCCTGCAGTTCTCCCTGCAACCCAGTACTAAACCAAGCAGTTAATGATTAGGACAATAGTGTCATAGACTCAGTGTTGGATGCACATTCCTGAGTTGTTTTACAGATACTGTAACTGCCACCAGAGGAAGAATGCTAACTGTATGATGACCATACTGTAGCCATGACATAAGCTGCTCCGTCTTGAGCAGTACTGAATCTATGGCTAGTACAATTCCAAGAACTGGCCTGAAGAGAACAGGATTAACACTATTGCTCATAATGTTCTATATCTTTGTGGGCGTCAAAATGATTGTAGCTTGCTCTGCCCGTATATGTAAGCGGGCAAGTAAAACTGTCAGCAAAGAGATGCTACAGACCCAGGCTGACATCTTCCATTTTGAGAATACTGTGCCCTCTGTCAGCGTGAAGAAGTTACAGAAGATAGACCGTCGCCCGTAGCCCCGTAGAAATGGAATGATATTTGACAGTGGGGAATTGAAAGTAGCGCTTTTGTCCCTTTCCTGTTTGCCCATTTCTGTTCCCCTCTAACCTTAAAAGAACCTGATTATAGCAATTGAAACGAACTTCTGATCTCTCCTGAATGCACACCATGCCTTGTCTAACTTGTTGATTCTTCTTCTAAATTAAAAGAAGTAAGAATAAAGAATTAAGCAGTTAAAAAATGACTGTCTCTCTGCAATTGCCCCCTTAGCAATCCTGCAGGCAGATCACACAGGCAAGATCACACCTGAAGAGTCAGCCAGTCTGCACTCAACGGAGAATGATGCAGAACCCAACCTCCTGCCTCGATGATTCACTGAGATTCTGCCCCCTCATTTTTCCCGTTAAAAAATGTCATGGCTGAGCAGAATCTTTAGAGTTGGTCTCTGGACATGAATCCACCTTCTCCCCAGATTGCCGGCTTTTCTAATTAAAGTAACTTTCCTTTCTACTGACGCTTGCCTCTCAAATTATTGGCTTTTGCGCGGTGAGCCGCAGAACCTGAGTTTGGTAATGCAGACAGTCAGACTCCTGCATCCCCCACCAGACGTCGAGGTTCGACTCCTCTGGAGGAGCTCTCCACCCTAGAGCCTGTTTTTACCGAGTACTGAATTCATGTAGCGCTGAAGCCACGTGGCCTGTGGGAGGTGAAGTAGAGGCCACAGCGCAGAGCTCGGGAGTTAGTGGCTCAACAGGGACGCTGCTTAGTCCCAGATGGGGGACTGACTTTAATGGGACTAGTCTCATTCCTTCCCTCCCTGGCGAAAAAAGAGAGGAGTAGTCCAGGCAGTGGGGACAGTCTGTGATAAGGGACCCAGAGGGCCAAAAAGAACATGGTCTGGAGAGCAACTCAGCCTCACTAGTGCCTCCTCAGACTGCAGGTCTGTGCTTACATGTCCCCTTCTCCAGGAAACCTTCCCGACTGCCCCAGCCTGGGCTCAGGCACTTAACACATCTGAGAGCAATTGCTTTTTCACTCCAAAGGACCAACTGCTACAACTGCCCACTATTGTGTATCCAGGGCCTGGAATAGAGCAGGTGCCAAATATTTCTTGGAAGAGTCACTGAATAGGTCAAGTCTACCCTGGATCCCTCTAAAACTCATAGCGTTCCTTGATCAGGGCTTCCTTTGTAAGAGAAAAATCTAGCCCAGTGCTTCCCAATAGAACGTTCTGTGATGATAGGAACGTTCTGCATCTGCATCGTTCAGTACAGTAGCCATTAGCCCCAAGAGCACTTGAAATGTGACTGGTGTGACCAAGGAACTGAATTTTTAACAATAATGTCATCAATTTTCAATTAATTTAAATTCAAATAGTCACATATAGGCACAGCTGTACTGTTGTTGTCTCTTGCCTTCCTGAGTGTGAGGGACAGCGGTAAGAGAGAAGGCTGGAGAAGTTGGTGGAGGGGTGCTGGGTCCGGAGGACACCAGGAGGCCTCCGTTATGAGCGTGAGCACAGGGGAGCCATTGAGGCTCTGAGCCGGAGTGGGTGCAGGAGGGATGGTATTCTGGGAGGATCGCTCTAGGTGTGGAGTGCTGAGTGGGTGAGAGGGCAACACAGAGGCAGGGAGAAGAGTTAGGAGCAGCAGATATTTCTGTGCTGGAGAGAGATGACACCCCTTGTTTTTCACCATGCCAGTCACCCTCCAAACACCCCCTTTTCCATTTCCCCTCACCCAGCAGGCTTGACTCTAGACAATTCTAAGTAGGGTCACCGACTGGGGGATCAAGCCTTGGAGAAATGCCATTTGGTGAAGAAACTCATGGATTACCCAGAGTGCTTTGCTGTCTGCAATGGTCTGGAAGGGCCTATAGGGCAGGTGGGAGCCAAGAAGGCGTACAGCTGGGAAGGGCCTGAAAATGTGACCACGCCCAGACAAGACCACACCTGTGGGGCTCAGAATGCGCTCTATGCAACCGGCCAGCAAGCTTTTCATTTTGGTTTCTAAAGAGGCCGTCTGGGAATTCCCTGGTGGTCCAGTGGTTAGGACTTGGTGCTTTCACTGCCAGGGCCCAGGTTTGATCCCTGGTTGGGGAATTAAGGTCCCACAAGCTGCGTGGTGCGGCCAAAAATAAATGAATAAATAAATTAAAAAAAACAATAAGAGGTAGTCTGATCCCTGGGCAAAAACATGGGATCTGGACACCAAAGTCCCAACTTTGAATCCGGCTCAGTCACTCACTGCCCACGTGACCTTAACCTTGGTCTCCTCGCTTTTAAAACGGGGCTAATCATACCTACTTCTTAGGGTTGTTGTGACAATAAGAAATGCTATGCATATATATATGACATATACTTAGCCTAACACAGAGCCTAACGTGTAGTAGAGCTGAATGACTGGTACCTAATAACAGCCCTGACTGTGAATAGGCCAAGCCCGATTGTGGTCCTGCCTGCATACTCCATCTTCAGGGGCTCCCCTAACTCTAGTTTCCCCAACACACACACATACATACACATGTGACCTTTAGGCACTGTTGGTACTATAATTATTGTTCTCTCTGCCCACCTGGCTTTCCTACCCCCCTCCTCCTGGTAACACCACCGACTTCCCCCACTATAGGACCAGGCCTGTGACCTAGGTTTGGCTGGGACCAAAGCAGGACCAATCAAAGCCTTCTCTGAGATGAAGATATTGATGCTGAGAGAGAGAAGCCCTCTCTCCAAACCTGAACTGGGCGGCAAATGACCACCTTCCCTGCCATGTGGACAGAGCCTGTCTGCAGAAGTCAGGCAACGACGAGGAGAACAATTGTCTTGGAGACGTTGGGTCCTGCCCCAAGGTCCCGGCTTTTGCTGCAGTGCCCCTCCCGGCTGTGTGAGCTAGAAATTTCCTTTTTGGTTTAAGCTAGTGGGGGTGTGGCTTCTGATATTTGTAAAGAAGAGTCCTGCCTGTTATAGACACTTGCGTCCTTAAAGTTTGGGACATCAAGGGATTTGTGTGAAGCACAGAGCAGTTAGTGGTCAAACCAGAATTCAGCCTGATCTGGCTGGCTCTAGATCCACCATGCCACACATTCCGCTCACCATTGACAAGGGCATACCATGTGCCGGACACCAAACTAGCATCCCTTTCCTTCTCCACACCTACTGAAGGACTCTCCCTCCCCACCTTCACTCCCAGCCTCTAACGATCATACCTCTCCACTAGGGCAGGGCCCAGCACGCTCACTGTCTTCCCAGAATAATACTCCCAGATTTCTCCTCATGTGCCAAGGATATGAGAGGAGACGGCCGGCTACCTACCTACCTACCTACCTGTGGTGGTAGCAGGAAGGACATCCTTGCCCCGGCCCAGGGCCCCTAGCAGAGCTCCTGCCCTCACCACTCAGTGTCTGTGATTCTACTGCCCTTATGGCTTTAGTGACCATCTATGGGGATACTGAGGTCATTTAAAAAAAAACAAAACTCCTTATTTATTTATTTGTTTGTTTGTTTATTTTCACTACACTGTGCTGCTTGTGGGATCTTAGTTCCCCGACCAGGGATCAAACTCGGGCCCCCTGCAGTGGAAGCGAGTCCTAACCACTGGACCGCCAGAGAATTCCCACTGAGGTCATTTTTGAAGTGCTTTTTTTTTTTTTTTTTTTGCAGTACGCGGGCCTCTCACTGTTGTGGCCTCTCCCATTGCAGAGCACAGGCTCGGGACGCACAGGCTCAGCGGCCATGGCTCACGGGCCCAGCTGCTCCGCGGCATGTGGGATCCTCCCGGACCGGGGCATGAACCTGCGTCCCCTGCATCGGCAGGCGGACTCTCAACCACTGCGCCACCAGGGAAGCCCTTGAAGTGCTTTTAATCTCAGTTGTCCCAGATGTTTCTTTACTGTGCAAATCTAGTTAAGGGGAGAGAGGGGCGTTGGGAGCAGACGGATTTCAGGGACGTAGAGTCTGGTCTTCAGACAGCCATGGACCACAATGTGGATGTCACCCGTCGGTGACACAAAAGGAGAAAAACACCACCTGAGAAGTGAGCTCTTCCTGAAGCAAAATGATTCCATTTAATGGGCCATCCTTTAAAGAGAAACCAAGTTCCTCCTTCTTTGGGGGATTAAATTATATTTTCTTTCAGTTCACTAGATTTTGCTGGGCCTCATCTTTAAAATGGGGTGGGAGGGCTTCCCTGGTGGCGCAGTGGTTGAGAGTCCGCCTGCCAATGCAGGGGACACGGGTTCGTGCCCCGGTCCGGGAGGATCCCTCATGCCGCGGAGCGGCTGGGCCCGTGAGCCATGGCCGCTGAGCCTGCGCGTCTGGAGCCTGTGCTCCGCAACGGGAGAGGCCGCAACAGTGAGAGGCCCGCGTATCGCAAAAATAAATTAAAATAAATAAAATAAATAAAATGGGGTGGGAGAAACAGGGTGGTTGGCCTAGGTAACCTCCCAGGGCTTTTCCAGTCACCCGAGCTCTCCAGGGCCCAGGGCCATGTACACACTGCCTGCGATTGTGTCTCTGTCACCGCCTGGGCTGCCTCCCCACTTCTATCTCCCCCCGCGCAGCTCCCCGCCAGCCCCTCCCTGCTCAGCCCCACAAGGTTTGCCATCCCGCTGAGCTCTCCTTGTGCCCCTTGGGGAGAAGTGCCCAGGCTGCAGTGCACTCGACTAAATGATAACCCAGGAGATACAATTTATAAAAGGCAAACGTGGGTCTCGAAGAGCCGAACGTTTGTCCCGAGATAATGAGGGGACCAAGCCCAGCCTCCAAGCAGACCTGGAAGCTAGAAGGACAGAAGGTCATTGCTGAGGAGCAAAAAATCAAGAACAAGCACCGATGCAGGGGCTGAGCAGGGGGAAAACACGAAAGCAGACCAAGTTCTGGCTGAAGGCTGATGTCATAGACTCCTAGGACACCTGAGCTGGGGAGCCATCTTGTCCTGTGTCCTCATGCTGTAGATGAGATTAAGGCCCAGGGAGGGGAGAGGGGTCTGTGATTGGGGGGACGGGGGGTGGCAGGGGCAGGCACGTACATTTTTTTCTCTAGCACCACCTCAGCTGGGGATAAGGCCTGGAGATGGAAAGGCACTGAGGGAGAGAGACTTAGAAACCAAGTCCACAGGAGGCCAGAAGCCCTAAGTTAGAGTTGATCCAGGTCCCCCACAAGCCCTTATGTTCCTGGTCTGGTCTGTCACTCTGCTCTGGCCCCCTTCACAAGTCACCTTTCCTTTGTCCACAGCCCTCAGCTCAGCTCTCTGGACACCCCAGACATCAGCCCCAGATGGGCTTGAAGCAGGAGGCTAGTAGGAGAGCTGGAGAGCGAGGAGGGCTGATGAGGACCCTCAGGAGGACCCCTAAACTCCACAGGCCCTTATTGAGACGCTCTGGGAATCGGGGAGATGAAGTGGAGCTGTCATTGCACTTACATTTAGAACAGACTCCTGGGACTTCCCTGGCGGTCCAGTGGGTAGGACTCTGTGCTTTCACTGCAGGGAGTACAGGTTCAATCCCTGGTCGGGGGAACTAAGATCCCACAAGCCAGGTGGTGTGGCCAAAAAAATTTAAAAAAACCAGACTCCGCCTCCCCCATCCCCCAGTACACTTTTGCACCCCAAGAGAATCCAGGGACAGAAGAGGTGTCAGCAGCTGTCAGGGATGCTTTAAATCCCAAACACTGTGGCTGGGCCTGGGGAGAACAACAGAACCAGGAGTCCCTCTGTGAAATTCCCGTCTCATTCAACCTGAGATGAATCATTAACAGATCAAGTGCGAGGTGGAAGGCCACACAGAAATACACATATCCTGACCTTGTCCGTAGCACCTGCTGCTGTTGGTAGAGGGTCATTTTTAACGTGGTGATGTCAGAGGCCAGAGAGGAACCAGCCCCAAAGTCCCCAGATCTACTTGGGAGATGCCACCAACTCTAGGAAGGCTTCCAGCAAGGAGACATTGGGCAGGCAGGGTGAGCCCCTAGGGCCCTGAACTGTGCCCGCCCTTGATCACATGGGCCGTTCTTGGCCCGGGAAGCTGGGAGCTGGGGCAGCTGGGTGACCTGGAAGCGGAGGGCCTGAGGAGACCCAGGCTGCCTGTTCCTCCTTGTCACCCTCTCCCTGAGAGCAAAAGGCAAGACCAGGAGGCTCCTGGGAGCCTCCTGCCTAATTCCCAGGGCCTGGCTGCCAGCTCTGCAGCTGATGCAAGGCCAGGGGTGAGTGAGCTCAGCCTGTTCCTGGCACGTGGAGCTTCCTGTGCCCCACCCCTCCCTAGAAAACACACCCATTCGTTTCCCTCTGCTCTAGCCCTCCTAGGTCTCCAGCTCCCTTCTTTTGCAAGCAGAGCAGGGCCACCTAAGGATCTGGGAGCAGGCCCTGCCCGGGGCTAGGGTAGCGCTAAGCATTTCTGAGTCAGCCCTGCTCCCCTGCACGGGCCACCTGTGAACAGTGCTGGGACCCGGAGCCCCGCCTCCCATGGAGCTGCCCAGTGGGAAGAGAGGGCCTGGGCACCCCTTGGTCCTCAGGTTCTGCCCATGCCAGCCCACTTTGTCTCCAGACCTTCTGATCCCTTTATGGGTTTTGGGGTTTTTTTGGTTTTCTTTGTGGCCGCACCACGTGGCATGCGGAACTTCCCCTACCAGGGATCGAACCCCTGTCACCTGTAGTGGAAGTGCGGAGTCTTAACCAGTGGACTGCCAGGGAAGTCCCTTATCCCTTTAGAAGGGTGGACTTTCCCCTTCCTGCTGTCATCTCTCACTTTCAGTGCCCAGGCCCACGGGAGGAACGCTGGGGCCCTGCCACCCTCTCGGGGACCCTCGGGGCATCATCAGCTCAGGATGAGGCTTCATTCGCGTCCATTTAGGATGAGCACCCATTTGCTATGCGCGCGGTGACAATAACCTGATGTGTGATAACCTAGCATGTAATAACGGATGACATGTAGGCCTCGTCTTACAAAGTGCTTTCAGGATGAATTAGTGCCTCGAGGGATCCTGGTGACAATGCTGTGAGGTAGGAAGGCCTGAGCTGAAGAAGCTGAGGCCTAGAGAGTTATGTGGCAGAGCCAGGAGTCACGCCCACAGGGTCGCCCCACATCCTCGTGCTGCCTTGGTCCTGTCACCTGGGCGTGCCCCCCATCAGGAAGCAGGCTTGCTTGTCACTGGAGACCCAGCTTAATCAGAGGGACTATTTTCAGGAAAAGGAAGAGCAGATGGGGAGGCTGGGAGAACAGGGCTTGTGGGTCTGGGGTAGAGGCACGCTGGGGCCAGGCTTGCCTGGGAAGGGCCTGGAGACCTCCCGGGAGGCTCTGAGATCTGCGGGGAGGGCAACATGGGAGTTGCAGTGCCTGTGCCTCAGCGGCTCACTCAGACCGAGGCTCACCGGCCATGCTGACCTCAGGCACCTGCTGGGCTGGGGATGCTGGACCAGGCCCTCCAGGTTTGGCCCAGGAGCAGTGGCAGTGGCCATCTCCAGCTTCCCTGTTGATGCCAGGGTTGAATGATGCTGTCTTTGTCATCTGCCCCCTCCTACCTTGGCCTGCCCTCTCCCCTCAGCCATGCCTGACCTCCCTGGGTGGCCACACACACACACAGCTTCATGACCCTCCCCACCCTCCTGGTAGCTCTTGCTGCTGACAGAACTTCTGAGGCCGGTGCACTCAGGCTGCGCAGTTGGCGGGCGGTGAGCACACAGTGTCCTGTGCTGGAGGACACAGCCTGTGCCAACCGCACCTGTCTCTCCCGGACTCAGATCTGTGATGAAGCCGGAGGGGAAGAGGGAGGATGTGTGCCCTTCTTGGTGGAAGGCTTCAGCGATGAGACACCCGGTTCCAGGGGCCACCTGAGACCTGGCCTGCAGGGCTCTCCATTTGTCTGCTGTCCCATCCCTTCACCCACCCCTCGTGGGCAGAGAAGGGGGAGCTAAAGGAGAAAACCACACGCAAAGCCAGCTCCTGGTTCTGCCCCAGCCTCGAACCAATTCCTGGAACCGCGACAATCACTTTCAAGTCTGAAGTATATTTATCTTTTATTAGATATTACAATCATTTGGTATTACATGAAAACAGCATAGAGAGGTATAATCCAGAGAAAAACAAGGTCCTCCCACCCCTTTTACTCAGCTGCCTTGTTCTCCCCAGAAGAAAAAGCAGTGTTACCAGTTCTTTATGTATCTTTCTGGAGGTAGGCTAGATTACCCATTGGATATTTGATTATCGGAGCTCACCCTGCAAGGTCACATCTTGCTGAACTTTTCTACTTAGGATGAGGAAGGATCAATTTCCCAGCTTTTTTATTTTTTAATTAATTTTTATTGGAGTATAGTTGTTGTATACAATGTTGTGTTAGTTTCTGCTGTACGGCAAAGTGAATCAGTTATACATATATCTACTCCTTTTTATTTTTATTTTATTTATATTTTTGGCTTGTGGGATCTTAGTTCCCTGACCAGGGATTGAACCTGGGCCATGGCAGTGAAAGCATCGAGTCCTAACCACTGGACCACCAGGGAATTCCCCTCCACTGTTTTTTAGCTTCTGTTCCCAGATAGGTCATTACAGAGTATGTCAACTCCTCTGCTTTGAACAGTCCTTGAGAACAAGACAGGAGGTGACCAGAGAGAAACTTCCACAGGGACTCACGTTCCAGCTGTCTCCCCTTCTCCACCCTCCACCCGTACCTCGTGGATGCCCAAGGCAGAGGTGAAGAAGGGCAGACGGGCTTGGCCTTGTTTCTTAGAGAGGGAAGCTGAAGGGCCCAGATGCTCAGGAGACTCAAGGTCATGCAGCAAATCCGGGGCACCCGGATTTCCAGTTTTCCTCTACCATCACCCCACCTCCCTAACATCTTCCCTTTGATTTGCAAGCAACCCTGAGTGCCTGAATATCTCATTGTCACAACTAGACCATGGACGTCCCAAGGGCAGGGGCGAAGACTCTTCTTCTTCTGCCCTCCAAGCTGGACTCCGAGCTGGGCCCTGCGTGCTCTCAGCAGCTGTCAACAATGTCACCTGAATCAAGTGAGAGAGGCAGAGGGTGTGGTGTTCCTGCAGGGGCCCCCCAAGGCCATGACGTCTGTACCTGGACACACACACATCCCTGCCCGCCACTCTCCCTGCCCCACAGGCCCCGGGCCTCCTGACTTTTCTCTTACACAGTTGGCTCAGTTAATGCCCCTGCTCACAAGGCCAAGGCCGTGGGCTGGCTCCCCAGGGGTGGAATCATCCTGAGACAAAATGTTCTGTTCCCTGCCCATGAACTGTACAGAGTGTTACAGATTACAACTGGAGGACAAAAAGAGACTGTCCCTCCGTGAAATGCAGCGCACAATTCTCCTGCCGGAGACAGGTGACTTCCTTTGTGATCATCTCTCCCGATTCCTCCTCACGCCACCCCTGTGATCCTTGGGCTTTCTCTGGGATGAGCCCTGGTCCATCCTCCCGTCTGTCTTTCATGTAAAGCCTCACTTTGGTAAAGCAGGTCTCTCTCTGAAGGTCACAGAGTGCCCAGAGGGATTCAGTGCTCAGAAAGAAAGGTAAAAGAAGGGACAGTGGCTTCAGAAGGTATGAGCTGTGCCTGTTTAGTGATGCAGCAGGAACAAGGGGAGACTTTATTTATTTCAGAGAACAGACAGTATCTGCCACGGCTATTCTGTGAACTCAGGCTCAGCTCTAGGGTAGATGTGAGGACGCCAGCGGAGTGAGGGACTCCTGGGAGGCGGGGTGGCAGAGAGGCCCGGGGACCAGAGGGGCTGCTGACTTAAAAGGATTGGAAGGCCGTGCTGCTGGAGGGAGATAGACAGGTGGAGGTAAGGGGGCTGGAATCAGAGAGGGGATTCCTAATCATGGGCGAGGAAATGGTGAATCCAAGGTATGGCAGGTCAGGGGTCACAGAGAAGGAATCTGGAAGCTCTACCTAAAAATCAATGTACTCACAAAAGGACTCATCTGCTCCGAGAACTGCCTCCCCTTCCTGCTTCCTCATTCTAGCTCAAGGCATCACCATCCTGATGGGCCAGGGTACTTGGTCTGGGCCCAGATCTCACCTGATTCTCACCAGGCTCCCCAGGGACCAAAGCTCTATCGTGGGATCTCAGGTCCCAGCTGCCTTGCTGGAATTCCAACCATGGCCTCCCGCCAAGTCCACCACCCTCCAGTGCCTCCCTCTCTCTGGATTTCCATCACAATGGCTGTGGGAGGTCTGGGGGAACCTGGCTGGGAGTAAAGGATGACTGCTGAATTAAATGGAATGGAATTGGTGTGTTCAACCACTGATCATTAAAAATGGTGGCCTTTCTTTCATCTAGCCATAATGACACCACTCCTCCGAGAAACTGTTTACAAGGTGCTAGTAGAATCACCCACGTATATAGTAGGCCTTTGTCAATAGTATGAGCAACAGGGGCTTCCCTGGTGGCGCAGTGGTTGAGAGTCCGCCTGCCGATGCAGGGGACACGGGTTTGTGCCCCGGTCCGGGAGGATCCCGCATGACGCAGAGCTGCTGGGCCCATGAGCCACGGCCGCTGAGCCTGCGCATCTGGAGCCTGTAGTCCACAGTGGGAGAGGCCACAAGAGTGAGAGGCCCGTGTACCGCAAAAAAAATATATATATATATGAGCAACTACATCACAAGGGTTCACAGCTAGTGAACATGCTCTCACTTGGCCTCTGGGCCTTCACTCTTTCATGGTTTCCCATCTGTATCACTGGCCCCTCCTTCTCTGTATATTTTTCTGGTTCCTGTTCACCTTCCTGACATCTAAACATTGGAGGGCCCAGTACTCAGTTCTTCTACCCATCTCTGTCCTTATTCACACCCAGATGACCTCATCCAGAGATTTAAGGTTCATCTCTCTATGCTGACAGCTCCTAAATTTATATCTTTAGCCCTGGCCTGTCCCTTGAACTTGAACACCCAACGGCCTACTCAAGACCTTGACCTGGATGTCATAGCCATGACCATGACAGACGTGGCCAATATAATCTCCAAAAACAAACTTCTATTCCCCACCGAACCTGCTCCTGCCGCAGCCTTCTCTAGCGCAGAAAACGGCTACATGGCACCTTCATTCTCCTTGTGCTCAGACCAAAACCAGTTTAAGACTTGATGTGTTTCTATTTTTTAAAAAATAAATTTATTTATTTATTTTTTGGCTGTGTTGGGTCTTCGTTTCTGTGCGAGGGCTTTCTCCAGTTGCGGCGAGCGGAGGCCCCTCTTGATTACGGTGCGCGGGCCTCTCACTGTTGCGGCCTCTCCTGTTGCGGAGCACAGGCTTCAGATGCGCAGGCTCAGTAGTTGTGGCGCATGGACTTAGCTGCTCCGCGGCATGTGGGATCTTCCCAGACCAGAGCTCGAACCAGCGTCCCCTGCGTTGGCAGGCAGATTCTTAACCACTGCGCCACCAGGGAAGGCCCCTTGATGTGTTTCTTTTACTCACACTCCACAGTCAATATATCAGTAAATCCCCCTGGCTGTACCTCCAAAATACATCCACTTGCCCCTGCTGCCATATTCCTATCCACTGATGTCTTGACCACGGCCTACCAGGCTCCATGTCATCTGGCTCACTGCCACCTCCCTGCTTTCGCCTCCTGCCCCTCCCCCTCTCTGCTCACGCCACGCTGGCCTTCTTGCTGCTCCTCAGACACCCCAGCCTGCTCCTGCCCTGAGGCCTGTGCACTGCTGTCCTTTTGGCCTGGAATTCTCTCGCCGCAGCACTCACAGAGCTGGCTCTCTCATTTCCTTCTGGTCTCCGCTCAGATGTCACCTCCTCAGTGAGCCCTCCCAGACCACCTGAATTAAGACGGCCAACTCTCCCACAGTCCACATTTTAGATCCCTCCTTTTTGTATATTTTTTAAAATTAATTAATTTATTTTTGCTGTGTTGGGTCTTCATTTCTGTGTGAGGGCTTTCTCTAGTTGTGGCAAGCGAGGGCCACTCTTCATCGTGGTGCCCGGGCCTCTCACTATCGCGGCCTCTCTTGTTGCGGAGCACAGGCTCCAGACGCGCAGGCTCAGTAGTTGTGGCACACGGGCCTAGCTGCTCCGCGGCATGTGGGATCTTCCCAGACCAGGGCTCGAACCCGTGTCCCCTGCATTAGCAGGCAGATTCTCAACCACTGTGCCACCAGGGAAGCCCCTATATTTTTTTTTTTATAGCACTTATCACCACCTGGCATATCGTGTGTGTGTGTGTGTGTGTGTGTGTGTGTGTGTGTGTGTGTACACATATAAAAATAAAATATTACGTATTTCTTGGTTGTTTATTACCCGCCTCTCTCCTCTAGAATATAAAACTCCATGAAGGAGGAGAATTTGCACTGTGTACTGCGACTCCAGCATCTAGAACAGCGCCTGGCACAAGAGTTCCACAGTTATTAAGCCTGTTGAATGAATCAGGCTTAGAGAGGGTAAATTAGTTGCCCAAGGTCAACTAGCAAATGTACAGACTCAGAGGGTTAAATAATTTGCCCAAGGTCACAGAGTAGGGGTTGGGGCAAGGCTGGGTCTGGAGTCCAAGTCTGAATTAACCACAAATGTAACTACTGAACTTTCTACCAAAGCCAATCACCCAGATTCGTCCAACCACCACCTTCCTGAACCGTATCCTGCCCTTCAGCCTTTCCCTAGCTGCAATCCATTCTTTCGAAAACGTAATAAAGTTTATGTTCTTTGTATATTTATGGCATAATACATGCCCAGCCTAGAAAATATTTTTTAAAAGTAGAAAAAAAAAGGTACCAATTGTCCAGAATCCAGAGACCATGTGGTTGCCATGTTGCTACTTTATTCCAGTCTTTTCTAGGACATTTGTGCATAACAGAAATCATCATGAACATTGAGGCCACTCACCACAAATCCCTGGTTCTAAGCCCAACATAAAAGAAGTGAAGGCATGTAATAGGCATAGAAAGAGAGGCAGGCTTTGGATAGAAGACACAAAGACAGGAGGTCTCCCCAGGCCGGTGGCTGTCTCAACAGGAACCCTGGGGAAAGTGAGAGGTAGAGTCAGGTGGGAGGAAGGTGTGGAGAGCTATGAACAATAGCTGAGGCTGCAGAATTTGGGCTCATCAAAGGAAACCTCCAAGACTCCTGTGTGTGGAGTGGGGATACTGGAGGTAAGGAAACCCTTTATGGATAAAGGGTTCTTTTTTTTTTTTTTAAACACCTTTATTGGAGTATAATTGCTTTACAATGGTGTGTTAGTTGCTGCTATATAACAAAGTGAATCAGCTATACGTATACATATATCCCTATATCCCCTCCCTCTTGCGTCTCCCTCCCACCCTCCCTATCCCACCCCTCGAGGTGGACACAAAGCACCGAGCTGATCTCCTGTGCTATGCGGCTGTTTCCCACTAGCTATCTATTTTACATTTGGTAGTGTATATAGGTCCATGCCACTCTCTCACTTATCCCATCTTACCCTTCCCCCTCCCCGTGTCCTCAAGTCCTTTCCCTATGTCTGCGTCTTTATTCCTGTCCTGCCCCTAGGTTCATCAGAACCTTTTTTTTCTTTTTTTAGATTCCATATATATGCATTAGCGTACGGTATTTGTTTTTCTCTTTCTGACTTACTTCACTCTGTATGACAGACTCTAGGTCCATCCACCTCACTACAAATAACTCAATTTTGTTTCTTTTTATGGCTGCGTAATATTCCATTGTATATATGTGTCACATCTTCTTGGATAAAGGGTTCTTATCAGAGATAATTCAGAGCAGAGGCAATCGAACTGAATGTGGACGTCATAAGAAAGGGAGGAGTCAGGGATCACTCCCAAGGTGAGTGGCTGAGTGACTGGGTAACAAGTGGTGGTCTTCTCGAGACTCAGAAAGAGGGAAGGGGACCTGGTGGATGTAAATTCGGATGCTGAGAATTGGCAGGGAGCAGTTCTACCAGCTGCAAGGTCCTAAGAGGGATGGTAAACACAGAAGTTTCCCTGAGAAGGGGAGACTGGCGAGGGTAACAAAAGGTACAGAAGTGAGTAAGACACTCTCAGGCTAAGACCCTCCAAAGACACTGCCCACCAGACCGAACTTGCACTCCCTCACCTGGTCTGAAGGGCCCACCACACTCCAGGCCTACTTGCCTCCTCCTGCCTTCCTTCTGCCTCTGCTCAGGAAGACCCTCCACTCCCGACGGACCGGCACTTTCTCCAGCACTAACCGTGCGGCCGCACCACTTAGCTCACCCCTGTGTGCTGGGTTGCAATCTTCTCTGATGGGCTCCTGTGTCTCGCTCCCCAGCTGCACTCAGCTCCGGGGCCTCCTTGCCATGTGTGCCTGGAACCATAGCCACAGGCACCCAGCAGAACCTCCACAAACGCCCCTCAGCTTGACTTCCCTCTTCCCCTCTTCTCCCACCATCCAATCCCTGACTTGGTCAATTTCACTCCCAGCCGGTGGCCAAGCTTGACCCAGAGAGTTGCATGTAACCTTCGGGTATTTGTGTCAAACATTGTGGACTGGAGTGGACTTAGCCGTGTAAGGCTGGTTTCTCCTCCAGCAACTGCTCAGGCCAGCGAATCCCTGGCGGGTCGGGCGGGGGGTGGCTCCTGTTAAAATGCTGATTCTGGTTTTGTGGCCTGGGTGGGCCCAAGATTCTGTGTTTCTAACAAGCCCCCAGGTGATACTGATGGACTATACTTTGAGTAACAAGGACCTGGGTGCCTTTGGGTGGTCAGTTTAATCCCTCTGGCTCCAGTTTTCTCATCCACCAAATAGGGCTCTGACCACTTCACTGGGTTGCCACAGGGTCAAATGAGTTCGTGTTTGTGAAAATAAAACACAAACCAGAGGTAGGGAACAAATGTCAGATGTCACCATCATGTCTTGCTGCCGGGATGAATGTGATAAAATACACAAAAGGCCTCAGCGGGTGTGCAGTGGATGTTGGTTGCTCCTTCTCCAGAGGCTGCAATGCATAATGGTCTGATGCCAAGCAGAGAGACCAGATCGTTCCCAACTTTCAGGCAAGTAAGGAATCCCTCTGGGCTGGGGTGTGGTCAGGAGGATGGAAAGGAGGGAATTGATAGGTGTACAGGGTTCCACGAGCCCAGGGCCACAACACAGCTGAGAAAATGCAGGCCTGGGCCTCTCCAAGGGGAACCCACCTCTGACCCCCCAAAGCAAACTCCATCCCTATAAACCAGTGAGAGCTCCCATGCTCTGTCCTATGAGCCCCGTCAACTCAGCTCCCAGGTCTGCTCCTGGCTCGTGACGTCAATTCTTATGCTTGCCCTGCTTGTTGACCCCTCTTACCCTGGTGATCTGACATAGACCTTGACCATATCTCTGCCTCCTCCCATCTCCCCTGCCCTCACCCCCTTGTCCCCCGCCCCGTCACACACCACTTTTATTTATTTATTATTATTTTTTGGCTGCGTTGGGTCTTCGTTGCTGCACACAGGCTTTCTCTAGTTGTGGCGAGCGGGGGCTACTCTTCGTTGCGGTGCATGGACTTCTCATTGCGGTGGCTTCTCTTGGTGCAGAGCACGGGTTCTAGGCACACGGGCTCCAGCAGTTGTGGCTCGTGGGCTCTAGAGCGCAGGCTCAGTAGTTGTGGTGCATGGGCTTAGTTGCTCCGCGGCATGTGGGATCTTCCCGGACCAGGGATCGAACCTGTGTCCCCTGCATTGGCAGGCAGGTTCTTAACCACTGCACCACCAGGGAAGCCCCACACACCACTTTTGATGTTTGTAATGGACTTCTATACCGATGCCAGCCTCTTCCAGGTGGGGACCCATTCTGCCTGGTCTGTGTGACAGGACACATACCCACTGCGTCTCACAGCTATTTACAATGTGACGAGTGTGAAAGCCACTAGCAGCAGCGGGTGACTCCGCTGTGGGGATTAACTGTGCCAAGGGAGAGGCAGGAGTGGAAAATAGATCCTAGGTTTCAAGCCTGGAAGAACGATGAGGTCAGTTTGGAGCGTTGAACTCTGGGGCCAGCATTGGTCTGACAGCAACGTGGAACTTTCCCTCAAGCAGGTGGATGTGTGGGTCTAGAGTCACCAGAAAGGTCAGGCAGGGCGGGGGGCTTTGGAGCCAACCACATAGATGTAATGGCTAATCTGTGTAGAGAGAAAAGAGCAGAAGACTGAGGATTAGACATCTGGAAACGTCTCTGTCCACCCATGAAGCAAAAATAATTCTCAGGAGGGAATTCCCTGGCGGTCCAGTGGTTAGGATTCCATGCTCCCAGTATAGCGGGCATGGATTCGCTCCCTGGTCAGGGAACTGAGATCCCACAAGCATCATGGCATGGCCAAATAATAATTTCCAGGAGAAGGAATCACGCTAGCCAGATCCTCAGATCCCCAGTGGCTTCCCTGCTGGCCTATCATGGGGTGGGGTGTAGGGCGCCCGGCCAGGAGGGCAGCTAGTCTGGGCCTCACTTTCATAATGGGTCTCAAATTTAGACTCTTGATGTTATTTCCAAATAGGATTATATATACAGTCACAGAGAGGCCCTGAGAGAAATGAAAAAAAAGACATTTATCAGATTTAAATGTGTGGCTTACTGACTGGACTTGCTGCACAACGGATTCATATTTCATTAAAATTCTGTGAATCACACAATTATATTTTATTGTATCTCTTATGTTAAAGTACTAGTTACAGGTGAACACTTAAAATATACCATAATTTGGTCATTCTAACCTGGCACGCTTTATCGTGTGATAAAGGATCTCCCTAATTCGAAGTAGGCAGGACTGTCTTTGCTGCTGTTTCTAACCCGAAGAGCCAGAAATCCAGCTCCTGGCCTTCAGGGGCTTTACTGTCCAGCCTGAGTTACCAGCTGATGTTTTCAGCTGCTTCTCAAGTCAATCCGTCTTAGAGTCCGGATTCACCCGGACTCACAATATTTTTCCTTTAACTCCACCTCCCACCTCAACCTTAAATTACCCTTAAATTAAAAAAAAATTATTCAAAAGAGCTTTACTTTTTAAAATTTAGCTTACTAACTGTGCTTGTGCTCTGTCCTTCAATACTTCCCCAATTTTCTGCTCCTCGGTAAGGAAAGCACGCTTGATCCTGTCAGACTTGAAACCACTGTAAGCCCTGCTGACATACTTTTTCATTTTAGGCAACCTCAAAAGAAGTTTAGGTCTCAGAGCATGAACTTCTCGAAGTCAGCCTGGGCACATGTCACTGGCAGATTTGGTGCTTTCCTAACCTTTTTGGTATAAAGGTAAACAATTCTATTACCAGGAGTAATAGTTTTGTAGGATAGCCTATATGTCAAATGCCAGACCCTTCTAAATGCCTCTAGACACTGTCTCCAGAAAAAAAAAAATTGTTTTTAATTGTGGTGAAATACATGTAACGTAAAATTTACCATCTTAGCCGTTTTTAAAGTGTACACTTCCGTAGTGTTAAGTGCATTCACATTGTTATGCAACTAATTTCCAGAACTCTTTTCATCTTGCAAAACTGAAATTCAGTACCCATTGAACAACAGCTCCCCTCTCTCCCCTCCCCCCAGTCCCTGGCAACCACCATTCTTCTCTGTCTCTACGAATTTGACTACTCCAGGAACCTCATATAAATGGAATCATACATTTGTGTAACGGGCTTATATCACGTAGCATAATGTCTTCAGGATTCATCCATGTTGTAGCATGTGTCAAAATTTCCTTCCATTGTAACGCTGAGTAATATTCCATTGCAGGCATGAACACATCATATTTTGTTTATCCATCAGCGGACACTTGGGTTGCTTCCATCTTTTGACTATTGTGAACAATGCTGCTATGAACATGGATGCACAGATATCTTTTCAAGACTCTGCTTTCAATTCTTTTGGATATATACCCAGAAGTGGAATTGCTGTATCATATGCTAATTCTATTTTAAATAATTTGAGGAACCACATACTGCTTTTTATAGTGGATGCACTACTTTATATTCCCATCAACAGCGTACAGGGATTCCAATTTCTCCACACCCTCAACGACACTTACGTTGTTTTGTTTTATTTAATTTTAATATTTATTTATTTATTTTTGGCCATACTGTGAGGCACGTGGGATCTTAGTTCCCTGACCAGAGATCAAACGTGGGATCTTGGCAGTGAAAGTGTGGAGCCCTAACCACTGGACCACCAGGGAATTCCTGTTTTGTTTTGTTTTAATAGTAGCCATCCTAATGGCTATGAAGTGGTATCTCACTGTGGTTTTGGTCTGCATTTCCCTAATCACATCCCCAGTGATACTGAGCATCTTTTCATGTGTTTATTGGTCATTTGTATATCGCCTTTGAAGAAATGGTTTATTCAAGTCCTAGGTCCATTTTTTAATGGAGTTGTTGGTTCTATTTTTTTGTCAAATTGTAGTGTTTTTTTTTTAATTTTTGAATTGAATTTTATTTATTTTTTTATACAGCAGGTTCTTATTAGTCATCAATTTTATACACATCAGAGTATACATGTCAATCCCAATCACCCAATTCATCACACCACCACCACCCCCCCGCCACTTTCCCCGCTTGGTGTCCATACGTTTGTTCTCTACATCTGTGTCTCATTTTCAGCCCTGCAAACTGGTTCATCTGTACCATTTTTCTAGGTTCCACATATATGCGTTAATAAACGATATTTGTTTTTCTCTTTCTGACTTACTTCACTCTGTATGACAGTCTCCAGATCCATCCACGTCTCTACAAACGACCCAATTTTGTTCCTTTTTATGACTATTATTCCATTGTACATATGTACCACAACTTCTTTATCCATTCGTCTGTCGATGGGCATTTAGGTTACTTCCATGACCTGGCTATTGTAAATAGTGCTGCAATGAACATTGGGGTGCATGTGTCTTTTTCAATTATGGTTTTCTCTGGGTATATGCCCAGTAGTGGGATTGCTGGATCATATGGTAATTCTATTTTTAGTTTTTTAAGGAACCTCTGTACTGTTCTCCATAGTGGTTGTATCAATTTACATTCCCACCAACAGTGAAAGAGGGTTCCCTTTTCTCCACACCCTCTCCAGCATTTGTTGTGTGTAGATTTTCTGATGATGCCCTTTCTAACTGGTGTGAGGTGATATCTCATTGTAGTTTTGATTTGCATTTCTCTAATAATTAGTGATGTTGAGCAGCTTTTCATGTGCTTCTTGGCCATCTATATGTCTTCTTTGGAGAAATATCTATTTGGGTCTTCTGCCCATTTTTGGATTGGGTTGTTTGTTTTTTTAATATTGAGCTGCATGAACTGTTTATATATTTTGGAGATTAATCCTTTGTCCATTGATTCATTTGCAAATGTTTTTTCCCATACTGAGGGTTGTCTTTTCATTTTGTTTGTAGTTTCCTTTGCTTGGCAAAAGCTTTGAAGTTTCATTAGGCCCCATTTGTTTATTTTTGTTTTTATTTCCATTACTCTAGGAGGTGGATCAAAAAAGATCTTGCTGTGATTTATGTCAAAGAGGGTTCTTCCTATGTTTTCCTCTAAGAGTTTTATAGTGTCCGGTCTTACATTTAGGTCTCTAATCCATTTTCAGTTTATTTTTGTGTATGGTGTTAGGGAGTGTTCTAATTTCATTCTTTTACATGTAGCTGTCCAGTTTTCCCAGCACCACTTATTGAAGAGACTGTCTTTTCTCCATTGTATATCCTTGCCTCCTTTGTCATAGATTACTTGACCATACGTGCGTGGGCTTATTTCTGGGCTTTTTATCTTGTTCCATTGATCTATGTTTCTGTTTTTGTGCCAGTACCATACTGTCTTGATTACTGTAGCTTTGTAGTATAGCCTGAAGTCAGGGAGTCTGATTCCTCCAGCTCTGTTTTTCTCCCTCAAGACTGCTTTGGCTATTTGGGGTCTTTTGTGTCTCCATACAAATTTTAAGATTTTTTTTGTTCTAGTTCCATAAAAAATGCCATTGGTAATTTGATAGGGATTGCACTGAATCTGTAGATTGCTTTGGGTAGCATAGTCATTTTCACAATATTGATTCTTCCAATCCTAGAACATGGTATATCTCTCCATCTGTTGGTATTATCTTTAATTTCTTTCATCAGTGTCTTATAGTTTTCTGCATACAGGTCTTTTTGTCTCCCTAGGTAGGTTTATTCCTAGGTATTTTATTCTTTTTGTTGCAGTGGTAAATGGGAGTGTTTCCTTAATTTCTCTTTCAGATTTTTCATCATTAGTGTATAGGAATGCAAGAGATTTCTGTACATTAATTTTGTATCCTGCAACTTTACCAAATTCATTGATTAGCTCTAGTAGTTTTCTGGGGCATCTTTAGGATTCTCTATGTATAGTATCATGTCATCTGCAAACAATGACAGTTTTACTTCTTCTTTTCCAATTTGTATTCCTTTCCTTCCTTTTTCTTCTCTGATTGCCGTGGCTAGGACTTCCAAAACTATGCTGAATAATAGTGGCGAGAGTGGACATCCTTGTCTTGTTCCTGATCTTAGAGGAAATGCTTTCAGTTTTTCACCATTGAGAATGATGTTTGCTGTGGGTTTGTCATATATGACAAACCCTCATTATGTTGAGGTAGGTTCCCTCTGTGCCCACTTTCTGGAGAGTTTTTATCATAAATCGGTGTTGAATTTTGTCAGAAGCTTTTTCTGCATCTATTGAGATGATCATATGGTTTTTCTTCTTCAATTTGTTAATATGGTGTATCACATTGATTGATTTGCGTATATTGAAGAATCCTTGCATCCCTCGGATAAATCCCACTTGATCATGGTGTATGATCCTTTTAATGTGCTGTTGGATTCTGTTTGCTAGTATTTTGTTGAGGATTTTTGCATCTATATTCATCAGTGATATTGGTCTGTAATTTTCTTTTTTTGTAGTGTCTTTGGCTTTGGTATGAGGGTGATGGTGGCCTCATAGAATGAGTTTGGAAGTGTTCCTTCCTCCACAATTTTTTGGAAGAGTTTGAGAAGGATAGGTGTTAGCTCTTATCTAAATGTTTGATAGAATTCACCTGTGAAGCCATCTGGTCCTGGACTTTTGTTTGTTGGAAGTTTTTTTTTCTTTTTTGCAGTACGCAGGCCTCTCACTGTTGTGGCCTCTCCCGTTGCGGAGCACAGGCTCCGGATGCGCAGGCTCAGCGGCCATGGCTCACGGGCCCAGCCGCTCCGCGGCACATGGGATCTTCCCAGACTGGGGCACGAACCCGTGTCCCCTGCAATGGCAGGCGGACTCTCAACCACTGCGCCACCAGGGAAGCCCTTGTTGGAAGATTTTTAATCACAGTTTCAATTTCATTACCTGCGATTGGTCTGTTCATATTTTCTATTTCTTCCTGGTTCAGACTTGGAAGGTTATACCTTTCTAAAAATTGGTCCATTTCTTCCAGGTTGTCCATTTTATTTGCATAGAGTTGGTTGTAGTAGTCTCTTAGGATGCTTTGTATTTCTGCAGTGTCTGTTGTAACTTCTTTTTCATTTTTAATTTTATCGATTTGAGTCCTCTCCCTCTTTTTCTTGATGAGTCTGGCTAATGGTTTATCAATTTTGTTTATCTTCTCAAAGAACCTTCTTTTAGTTTTATTGATCTTTGCCATTGTTTTCTTTGTTTCTATTTCATTTATTTCTGCTCTGATCTTTATGATTTCTTTCTTTCTGCTAACTTCGGGTTTTGTTTGTTCTTCGCTCTCAAGTTCCTTCAGGTGTAAGATTAGATTATTTGAGATTTTTCTTGTTTCTTGAGGTAGGCTTGTATAGGTATAAACTTCCCTCTTAGAACTGCTTTTGCTGCATCCCATAGGTTTTGGATTGTCGTGTTTTCATTGTCATTTTTCTCTAGGTATTTTTTGATTTCCTCTTTGATTTCTTCAGTGATTTCTTGGTTACTTAGTAACGTATTGTTTAGCCTCCATGTGTTTGTGTTTTTTACGTTTTTTCCCTGTAATTCATTTCTAATCTCATAGCCTTGCGGTCAGAAAAGATGCTTGATACGATTTCAATTTTCTTAAATTTACTGAGGCTTGATTTGTGACCCAAGATGTGATCTATCCTGGAGAATGTTCCATGCGCACTTGTGAAGAAAGTGTAATCTGCTGTTTGGGGATGGAATGTCCTATATATATCAATTAAATCTATCTGGTCTATTGTGTCATTTAAAGCTTCTGTTTCCTTATTTATTTTCATTTTGGATGATCTCTCCATTGGTGTAAGTGAGGTGTTAAAGTCCCCCACTATTATTGTGTTACTGTCGATTTCCTCTTTTATAGCTGTTAGCAGTTGCCTTATGTATTGAGGTGCTCCTATGTTGGGTGCATATATATTTATAATTGTTCTATCTTCTTCTTGGATTGATCCCCTGATCATTATGTAGTGTCCTTCCTTGTCTCTTGTAACATTCTTTATTTTAAAGTCTATTTTATCTGCTATGAGTATTGCAACTCCAGCTTTCTTTTGATTTCCATTTGCATGGAATATCTTTTGCCATTCCCTCACTTTCAGTCTGAATGTGTCCCTAGGTCTGAAGTGGGTCTCTTGTAGACAGCATATATATGGGTCTTGTTTCTGTATCCATTCAGCAAGCCTGTGTCTTTTGGTTGGAGCATTTAATCCATTCACGTTTAGGGTAATTATTGGTATGTATGTTCCTATGATCATTTTCTTAATTGTTTGGGGTTTGTTTTCGTAGGTCCTTTTCTTCTCTTGTGTTTCCCACTTAGAGAAGTCCCTTTAGCATTTGTTGTAGAGCTGGTTTGGTGGTGCTGAATTCTCTTAGCTTTTGCCTGTCTGTAAAGCTTTTGATTTCTCCATCGAATCTGAATGAGATCCTTGCTGGGTAGAGTAATCTTGGTTGCAGATTCTTCCCTTTCATCACTTTCAGTATATCATGCCATTCACTTCTGGCTTGTAGAGTTCTGCTGAGAAATCAGCTGTTAACCTTATGGGAGTTCCCTTGTATGCTCTTTGTTGTTTTTCCCTTGCTGCTTTTCATAATTTTTCTTTGTCTTTAATTTTTGCCAATTTGATTACAACATGTCTTGGCGTGTTTCTCCTTGGGTTTATCCTGTATGCGACTCTCCGTGCTTCCTGGACTTGGATGGTTATTTCCTTCCCATGTTAGGGAAGTTTTCAACTATAATCTCTTCAAATATTTTCTCAGGTCCTTTCTCTCTTCTCCTTCTGGGACCCCTATATAATGCAAATGTTGTTGCGTTTAATCTTGTCCCAGAGGTCTCTTAGGCTGTCTTCATTCTTTTTTTTTTTTTGCAGTACACAGGCCTCTCACTGCTGTGGCCTCTCCTGCTGCAGAGCACAGACTCCGGATGCGCAGGCCCAGCGGCCATGGCTCATGGGTCCAACCACTCCGCAGCATGTGGGATCCTCCCAGACCGGGGCACGAACCCATGTCCCCCGAATCGGCAGGCGGACTCTCAACCACTGCGCCACCAGGGAAGCCCTGTCTTCATTCTTTTCATTCTTTTTTCTTTATTCTGTTCCAGAGCAGTGAATTCCTTCCAGGTCATTTATCCATTATTCTGCCTCAGTTATTCTGCTATTGATTCCTTCTAGTGTAGTTTTCATTTCAGTTATTGTATTGTTCATCTCTGTTTGTTTGTTCTTTAATTTTTCTAGGTCTTTGTTAAACATTTCTTGCATCTTCTCAATCTTTGCCTCCATTCTTTTTCTGAGGTTCTGGATCATCTTCCCTATCATTGTTCTGAATTCTTTTTCTGGAAGGTTGCCTATCTCCACTTCATTTAGTTGTTTTTCTGGGGTGTTATCTTGTTCCTTCATGTTGTACATAGCCCTCTGCCTTTTCATCTTGTCTATCTTTCTGTGAATGTGGTTTTTGTTCCACAGACTGCAAGATTGTCGTTCTTCTTGCTTCTCTGTAGTTCTTTATATACTGGATATCAACCCTTTATCAGATATCTGATTTGCAAATATTTTCTCCCATTCCATGGGTTGCTTTTTCATTCTGTTGACTGTGTCTTTAATAAACAGAAATTTTAAATTTTGGTGTAGCCTAATTTATATATATTTTACTTTTGTTGTCTGTGTATTTGCTGTTACATCTAAGCAATCATTATCAAATCCAACATCATGAAGCTTTTACCCTATGTTTTCTTCTAAGAGTCTTATAGTTTCAGCTTTTACATTTAGGTCTTTCATCCATTTTCAGTTAATTTTTTTAATATCATATAAGGTAAGGCTCTTTTGTTTTAAAAGCAAACTTTTTTTCCTGATTATAAACTTCATGTTCATTGTAGAAAACTTAGAAAAGCATAAGTAAAATAAAAAACATCCTTAGTCAGTGATGTGCTGATAAAACTGCTTGATTTACAGTGTTTGCCAATTTCTGTGGTATAAATACTCCCACCATGGTCAATTTCAACCAACTGCAAAATGCAGAGTAGGAAAGAGATGTGCACAACTGGCTGTCACACCACTGCCACTAATCCACCACCTGGCCATAGCCATAGCTCAAGTACATGGGAGTCACTCATAGCTATACAGTGGCCTTACCCACTTTCATTGCAGCTGGGAGTTCATGTGACCTAATGACTTAGTGCTGGCCAATGAGATTGAGAGGAAGCCTTTTTAGGGGAATTTGGGAAAAATTCTCTGATAAATTTAAGAAGCATGCTAATGAGGCCCTTCTCTGCCTCTCCTTTGTTCCCTTGTTTCCTGCCTTTGGATATGATATCTTATGCGATGCTTGGAGCTAATGGAGCCACGTTGTGACTATGAGGAGAAGACCATGACAATTTTAGAGATACCAGCTCAGCACCTGGACTTTGTGGAACTACTGAAGTAAATCTTGGAAATGTCCATGTTCAGATTTCTTGTATAAATAACAGATATTTTTTCTGGTTAAGCCAGGAATAAGCATCCTCTTTGAGGGCCAGATAATAAATATTTTAAGCTTTGCAGCCCATACATTGTCTCTCACAACAACTCAACTTGACTGTTATAGCATGAACACAGTGATAGACAACATGTAAAGGAATGAGCATGGATGTGTTCCAATAAGACTTTATTAGGGACACTGAAATTTGGATTTCATAAAATCTTAACATGTCACAAAGTCTTACTCTTCTTTTGACTTTTGCTCAATAATTTAAAAATTTAAAAACCATTCTTAGCTCTTGCACTCTGCAAAAACAGTTGAAGTCTAGATTTGGCCTGCAGACCATAGTTTGCTCACCCCTGGGTTAAGCCCCACTAGTTGGGTATTCTGTTACTGCAACTAAAAGCAGTCCTAGTCCTAGTTTTTTTTTTTAATTTATTTTTGGCTGTGTTGGGTTTTCATTGCTGCCCACGGGCTTTCTCTAGTTGCGGCGAGCGGGGGCTACTCTTCGTTGCGGTGTGTGGGCTTCTCATTGCGGTGGCTTCTCTTATTGTGGAGCATGGGCTCCAGGCGTGCGGGCTTCGGTAGCTGTGGCTCAAGGGTTCTAGAGTGCAGGCTCAGTAGTTGTGGTGCACGGGCTTAGTTGCTCCTCGGCATGTGGGATCTTCCCAGACCAGGGCTTGACCCCGTGTCCCCTGCATTGGCTGTCGGATTCTTAACCACTGCACCACCAGGGAAGCCCCCTAGTCCTAGTTTTTAAAGGACTGTCCTTAAACACACAAGTAGTGAGCCTCATCCACTTTTAATCACAGAGGAGTCAGAGATGCGGAGCTGGTTTCCCCCTTAGTTGGTTTTCCCTAACGTTAATCAACACACACCAAAAACACATTGAACATGTTGAGACCGGGATAACATAATTTGGAGCATAAACTGGGACTGGGATATGCATGAGTGTCTCTGGCAGCTCATTTGCCTGAGTGATTGAGCAGACTTCTGGGAAAACTCTCATCCCAAAATACCACTAAGTTACTAACTCATGACCATCTTGGCCCACTAAAAAAAAACTCTGGTCAAGGGAGGAGAGGGGCACAGTGTGTCTCAGACTAGAAATACAAAAATAGAAAAAACTTTTTATTTTTCAAATTTGTGTGGCCATAAGTAGCTTTAGGGCCCTCCAGTGAACATCACACAGTAGGGATGAACTAGGTTTTTCCTCATCCTGCAATAGAACATTCTGCTGTGTTAGCATCACAAAGCGCCAACATCTCCCAGAGCCTAGTGGTCCCAGAAGATACCTGGTGGGGGACTCAGGACAGTCCTCATGCCAGAGAGGAGCCCGTGTATTCCCAAGGCTTTGTGAGCCACCCGGAAAGACTTCCGGAAAGTCTTGATGACCACTTTGCAGGGACTGGTGTTGCACAGCTAGTGTGTAAGAGAGAACCAGGTTCAGGCACAAGGGGTGGGGGACAAATAATGCATCTTGGCCTTCTTGCTCAAGTCAGTGTTTCTCCCTTGGCCTTCCTTTTCGGTGCCCTCTCAGAGACCTCCCCAGTGTCCCTCTGCCTGCTGCAGCTTGTGTGCATAAACTAACTTCTCCCTCATCGAATCCAGCAGCAGCAGAGAATCACAGGTTTCCTGTGGACACTCAGCTCCTACCTCAGGAGATGTGAGGGGCTTTTTCTCTCCTGTCCTCTCCCTCTGACTTCTGCCTTCATGACTGACCAAGAAGATGGGGCAAATAGAAAGATCCCCAGATTTCAACCTGCTATTTTCTATCTGTAAGTAGATCCTAAAGAACTACGGGTCTCGAGCCCCTTTCTTAGGGACTCTCCTTGCCCATCTCCATAACTACGGGAGTTGCCATGTTACTAAAACATGACTCCGCCTCCTGCCACATTATTGGTCCTGGTTGGGACAAGGGTCTACTCCCAGGCCAATCGTGGTGCTCTGCTCTCCTTGGCAAAATTAGTTGGTCTAGAAGGGGCACCTGACTGATGCTTAGTTCCCCAGGGTTTTTGAGATAAGGTTTGAGAGAATCAAATGTATTTCTTTACATAAATTTAAAACAACCAAAAGTCGGCAGAAATCAATTAATATTTCCCTCCTGAAATCCACTAAAACGGCAGTGGAGGAATTTGTAAAATGGTATAAAGGAACAAGGACACAGGGAACATGAGAGGAGACATAGCAACAGAATTTTGGAAGCTGGAGAGCAGATGGTTGAATGATAACTGAATCAGAAGACCTGAGAAAGCTGAGTCCCAAACTGGCTGTGGGAAAAGCCAAGAGACAATCCCCAAAAAGCCTGAGATTGGAGGCGCCAGGTACCACTCACTCAAAGTAAGGTGGTCTTAAAAGTGGTCTTAAAAACGGGAGGACTGATTAAATATCTATTGAAGAAGCAATCAGACCACCAACCCTCCCCCAACAGTCCTTAGTGAGTTCCTGTCCCTCCTCCTACCCCAGCAGAAGATACTAAGACTTCCACTAGGAAAGGGTAAAACAGGTTTTCTGGACTGGGAGACCTCAGTCACCGTTGAGGGCATAGGTGTCCTATGGGAGACAGGAGGTTTAAGGAGGGACATTCTACATACTAAATGAGGAGACCATCTCTCTTCCACCATTTTTCTTTTTTCTTTTGGCCTGGCCATGCAGCATGTGGGATCTTAGTTCCCTGACCAGGATAGAACCCATGTCCCCTGCAGTGGAAGCGCAGAGTCTTAACCACTGGACCGCCAGGGAAGCCCCTCTCCCCAATTTTGCAACGAGAGCTGGCAGTCAGACTTATTCCCTCTGGGCAAGAGACTGGGAGAAACTTTTCTGGGAAATCTGACCAAGCCAAGAAAGACCTATGGGTACTGTGAGAGGTTTCCCAATGAATCCGCCTCACCAGATCACTCTACAGTGAAGTCGCCAGTTGACCTGTCCCCGCTATTATGCACATGAGGCTTCCAGTTAGCTTTTCTGTGCCCCACTCTGAAATATGTGTGCAATCAAGACGTCCCCAGGATGATGGCCAAGTGAGGCCCCAAGACCATCCTATACAGCAGGCTGAAAGAGCAGCCAGCCCATACAGACTGGATCAGGTCAAAGGCACTAGGAGAAATTTCTTCAAGAGGATGAAACTGATGAAACATGCATTACATATGGACACACTGGGAGATTTATACCACGCTGGTAGGAGTCGGGAGTTTGGGATTGAATTAGCAATAACTACACTGAAAACCAAGCAAATGAAAAACAAGGCATTTAGTAACTCTGGGGATAATAGAATTGTGCAGTAAAGGGAACCTATTCTATTGGGATGATTGAGAGGGTAGGGTGAAGGGGGGAAGGGTGGCAGTCAGTTCTCACCCTCTGTAGTGAGAAGTCAATACACAGTGCCTAGAACTCTTTCATGGGTTCCAAGAGCAACACCAATCGATTCTACTGAATTCTCTGCTTTTGCTTAAGGTCGTCAGAGTTCTCTTCTATTGCTTGAAACTGAAAAAATCATAGCTAAACTGTTAGCCATGTGACCTCTGGCTAGTCACTTCCCATCATTGGGTCTCAAGCTCCCCATTCCTATAACATGCTCCTCTTCTTGGATTTGTACAGCTTTTAACAGTCAACTTTAGGGACTTCCCTGGTGGTCCAGTGGGTAAGACTCTGAGCTCCCAATGCAAGGGGCCCGGGCTCGATCCCTGGTCAGGGAACTAGATCCTGCATGCATGCCACAACCAAGAAGCCCGCATGCCGCAACTAAAAGGTCTCGTGTGCCACAACAAAGATCCTGCGTGCCACAACTAAGACTCGGAGCAACCTAAATAAATGAATAAATATTAAAAACAAACAAACAGTCAACTTCCTTCACGTCCTCTCTCCCCTGCTCAGCCTTCCTACCAGTATCTGTCACACCCATTTACCAAAACTAAATTTCCTTTGGGGGTGAGTGCCCTAGTCTATATTGTATCACAGTGAAAGATGTTGGGAAACACTGAATGGAGGAAACCTGCCAGGAAGTTCCTGGGGGAGGGGCTGGGGGAGAAAGGAACTTGGAGTTTCTTGTATTTAGGTGTGATTCTACTGCTCCCTGATCTTGTTTTTTGTTTGTTTGTTTTGTTTTGGTGGCTCCACATGCCTAGCGGGATCTTAGTTCCCCGACCAGGGATTGAACCCAGGCCACGGCAGTGAAAGTGAGGAGTCCTAACCACTGAACCGCCAGGGAATTCCCCTGCTCCCCCATCTTGGACTTTCAGCTTGAATTGTCCACACTTCAAATTGCAAGTTGATTTATTTATAAGTTTTATCTCACCTACATCTTAGACAAATTGGAATCAAATTTACAAAATTAATAAAATATAGGCAAAGACAATTAAAAACTACAGACCAAAACTCAAGTAAAAAGGTCGGAGAAATGACTGTTTCAAAGGACCTGTGATGATGGGAGGAGCTTCAAGATGGCGGAAGAGTAAGACGCGGAGATCACCTTCCTCCGCACAGATACATCAGAAATACAAAGGACCTGTGATGATAAATTGATGGAATGAAGTGCCAAATTTTGTTCCAAGTTTGTTGGGACAAAATAGAAATCACATAATTTTGGAGTTACTCCATATTCGAAAAATATTTATTCACTACTGATCATTCTGAATTATATTTGGCTGCATACAACAGAAAAAAAGCTAATAACAGTATTTTTTTTTTTTTTTTTTTGAGGGTAAAGGAAGTCTGAAGTTGGGAAACCAGGGTTAGTCTGGCGCCTTTCTGGTCATCAAGGGCCCAAGATCCCTTATTGTTCAATACGGCTGTTCAAGCTACAGCTACCACATTCCAGGTAGAAGTAAAGATGAAAAGAAGG
Source organism: Lagenorhynchus albirostris (assembly GCF_949774975.1). Lineage (NCBI taxonomy): Eukaryota > Metazoa > Chordata > Mammalia > Artiodactyla > Delphinidae > Lagenorhynchus > Lagenorhynchus albirostris. The sequence goes on along the minus strand of NC_083107.1, from coordinate 14,462,792 downwards.
GTATTTCCTTTCTATTTTTTTTTTTTTTTGCGGTACGCGGGCCTCTCCCTGCTGTGGCCTCTCCCGTTGCGGAGCACAGGCTCCGGACGCGCAGGATCAGCGGCCATGGCTCACGGGCCCAGCTGCTCCGCGGCATATGCGATCTTCCCAGACCAGGGCACGAACCCGTGTCCCCTGCATCGGCAGACGGACTTTCACCCGCTGCGCCACCAGGGAAGCCCTCCTTTCTATTTTAAGGAGACTTCCAGGAAACTTCATATAATACTTCCACTTACATTTTAATGTGCTGAACTTAATGACGTGAACACACCCAGCTACAAAGGAATATGGGAAAGTGTTTCAGCTGGATCGTGAAGGAATGCTGAGGTAGGCACCTTGCAATTTCTGCTACAAACACTCATTATGTGGAAGGTGCTTCCGGCCCAAAGAACTAAAGATGAAGACGATGCAGTCCTTGTCCTTAAGGAACTCACAGATTTGGGGAAGACCCTAATAGTCAACTGGATTATTATACCATTAGAAAAGAACATTTTCTAAAGATGTAAACAAAGAAATGTGGGAAGAGAAATGAGGTAGCAATGAGCTCTGTCTAGAGAGACAGGGAAGATTCATAGAGAAGGTAACAGTTGAGCTGGCCCTTAAACAGAATAGAAATACAGAGCAAAGAGAAAGCATTCCGTGTGCAGGAAGGAGCATGCACAAAGAGAAACATTAAAACAGATGGATTCTCTGGGGGGTAATTTGGCTTCTTCTTGTATGTCTTTAAAATAGGGTTGTCAGAGTCCTGATAGAAGATTAGGCCAAAATAAGGTGAAAACAGGTCCCCCAAACTCCATAGAATGAAGGTTGGTCATTCTGAAGGGAATAGGAAGCCCTGGAGGTTTATAAGCAGGGATATCACGGGATCAGATCCTATGTTCAAAAAAGAACAATGGAATGAGAGAAATAATGAACCAAAAGTGGTGTGTGTAGGGGACATGGGAAGCCAAGTGACCGACTAAGGGGCAAGCTAATTGTTCAAGTGATCTGCATTAAGGGCCTGAACTAGTCAGGAGAGCACATGGGGATGGGAAGGAGGGAATGGTTTAGAGAGACCAAAGTTGACTTATCGCAGGTTGGATGTGGAGAATGAGGAAAAAGCAGAGACAACCAGAGGAGTCTCAGGTGTCTAGTTAACCCCTCAGGAGCTTCTGATTCTCAGTCTCTTCTACCTTCCTTAAAAAACAAGGTGCTACCACATGCCTGGTACTCTTCTCTGTGCTGGGAATTCACAGGTGGGCAAGACTTCCTGCCCTCATGGAACTCATGTCTTGCAGGGAGGGGTACAAATTAACCGAGCAATTTAAATACAGTGTGGAGTTAGGAACAAACATGCATCATGAGGAGGCAACTTTAAGAAGCAGAGTCTAGAGAAAATCATTGATGGATGGCAAACAAACATGGGAATCAGGGTTAGACCTGTCCATTACAGGGTAGTCACCTGGACGCTGGGCGGCACCGAAGGTTCTTTGGAAGGTCCAATGCCCACCCCCACCCCTACGCCCAGCAGCCAGTCTCTAGGGGCATATATAATAATCTACATCTTTAGTTAGTGCGGACGTTTCCTCCAGGCACCTGAGAGGAGAGTTCAAAGTTCATCTGGCCTGGAATAACTTTCTGTGATAGTGAGGGTGTGGGGAGGGAAAACTTTCTTTCGGAACTGTAGGTGGGAATGTGTAACTAGCTAGGCCTTTCTGGACGGCAACTTGGCAATAAATATAAAACACCTTGGGAATATCCATTCCCTTGACCCACTGATTCTTCTAGAAATCTAACTCAAAGAAATAACTTAGGATGTAAGCAAACTGTGTATATTAGCAAAAAATTAGAAATGAACTTCTTGTCTTACCATAGAGAATTTGCCAAGCAAATTCATCCAGTTGAATTCCATTCAGCCATTAATAGCCAATTATATTTATAATTGAACTAGAATGTACTATTTTAGTATATGGGTTACTTAAATCATGATATGCTTAAGGCAAAGAACAGATTAATGAAGTACATTACAAATATATTTGTGAAATGATACCTTGGAATAGCAACAGACTGACACCCAGAAAACCTCATAATCCGGAAGATCTAATAACTGACATTTTCTAAGTCTGATCTATGCTTGATTATTGAACTTTTACTGTATTATAAAAATTCGAAGCATGCAAAACTTGCAAGAAGAAGAGTAAAACCAAAAAACATTTGATCCCAATTCCATCACTCAGAGACAATTTGCTACTGACAGTTAGGGACCATCCTTCCAGATGTTTCTGTATACAAACATACGGATAAGAATGAGAATGAAAGCAAGGGTGTGTTTGTTCTTTTGTGTGTAGGTGAGAAACAGAAATAGTTATACAGAGAATGGAAATACCCACGATAGCATCACAAAAAATGGGATCACATTTTTCTTTTAAACAAAGTCTAATGTTTATCAGGAGAAAAAACTTGAAGGAATTCTTGAACTTCAGAAAATATTTCTTGACACCAAGATATACAGCTTCCTAAAAATAGTCCTTTTTCTTAAAAAAGGACAACATTAAGATTTTTGAGTCATTTTTAAAAACAACATTTCAATTTTAGACAATATTGATTGACTTCCAGCCAAGACCACACGAGGAAATCAACACACGTATTTTCTCCCATTTCCTCTCCCCTTGCCTCCTCCTTTTAATTTTTTTGGTTGTATCATTTTCACATAGGAAAGATTAATGATATTTACATCCCATCCTTTTTCCCAAAGCTGTCTGATAGGTTCTGTATTTAAGTGGATCTGGTCCTTCTTATTGTTCTTTTACCATGACTTTTCCATTTCTATTTTTGGAGTCAACCCTTCATTTTGTCATCAAGTAGTCTTTTTTTCATATCTGTCTCATGGATTCTTGCATGCTTCAAAGGGCCTGTGTCTTTATACTTAGGGCAAATTGGGTAAAAATTCTTGTGTCATTCTTTCCCTCACATCTTTCGAGACATTGCTCCTTTGTCTTCTGACTTTGAGTGTTGCTTTAGGGGAAGCCTAAGGATACTGATCTTACTCTTTGTACATGACTTGCTTCTTCTACTTGGACACTCTTAAGATACTTTATCTCTGAAATTCAGGAACTTCATCAATATATACCTTAATCAGTGTATTATTTAGGATATAAATTCAGACAGAAACCCAAAATAACAGTGGCTTTAAGACAGACTGTACTTGTTTCTCATTTAATGATATAAACTGATACAGCAGCAATGCTTTAATGAAACTGCCAGGAATCCAGGCTCTTTCTGTTTTGATGCTCTACCATTCCTAGAGTGTTGTCCTTTCCTTGCCCACATACACCAAGATGAATATTCTAGCCAACAAAAAGGGAAAAAGAGATAAGGGAATATCATTTCCTTTAAGGATATACCCAGAAGTGCAAATATTAATCTTTTGCTCACATCCCATTGGACAGAACTTGGTCATATGACCCGATCTAACTGCAAGGAATACTGGGAAATATAGTCTTAATTCTCGATGACCATTCTACAATTATGGAAGAAGGGAGAATGAATACTGGAGGAAAAATGAGCAATCCTTGTTATGATCCATCTGACTCAGTTTTTCCCTAGGATATGATCTGTCCTTTTAATCTGTAGATTCAAATCTTTATTTCAGAAAATTTTTCTTCTATAACATCTGTGAATACCTATTCTATTCTATTTATTGTGTTTTCTACCTTAGGAATGTGTGTCTTTTTAATTTTAACCTTTGTATCTATATTTGACTTCTTTGTACATGTCTTCCATTTTAATAATCTTTCCTCTAAATATTTTTACAAGGCTTTTCTCTGTTTCATTTTGTTTTCATTTGTGTTCTCAATTGTATTCATTCAGAAAACCATTTTCAGTTCTATTTATTCCAGTTTATATTGCTCCTAATATATAGTTATCCCTGTGATGTTGCTGGGTTTTTTTTTTTTCTTCTTCTTCCTTTCTTTCAAAACTAGGCCAGCCTGCTTTGCATCTCCTTCTGTCTCCTTAGAATCTCTTCCTTGCACTCTTGCATCTGTCCTTGAGCTCTCTTGTCAAACAGAAACTATTTCATCTCCCATTCTTTGAGGTCATGGAGACTTATTCATTGGACTCTGTTTCCTGAAGTAATCTCCCTTTTTTCCTTTTTTAAAATGTATTTATTTTTAATTGAAGTATAGCTGATTTACAATGTTGTGTTAATTTCCACTGTACAGCAAAGTGACTCAGTTATACACATATATACATTCTTTTTGATATTCTTTCCCATTATGGTTTATCCCAGGATATTGAATATAATTCCCTGTGTGATACAGTAAGACCTTGTTTTTTATCCATTCTATATATAATAGTTTGCATCTATTGTACTAACCCCAAACTCCCAAGTCCATCCCTTCCCCATCCCTCCTCCCCCTTGGCAAGCACAAGTCTGTTTCCTATGTCTGTGAGTCTGTTTCTATATTGTAGATAGGTTCATTTGTGTCATTTTAGATTCCACATATAAGTTATACCATATGGTATTTGTCTTTCTCTTTCTGACTTATAAGTAATCCCCTTCTGATGTATGTTTTTCGTCTGCTTTTTGCTTACGTGTCTCTCCTTTGAGGGGATGTGAGGGCCACTTAAGATCTATGAGCAGAGTAAGGGAAGGGGACTGGAGAGGTTCCACCTTTCAGGAGACACACTTGATTTTTTTTTTTGGCCCCATTTTTAACATTGTGATATTTATACTGCCAGACAGATTCATGCACAATTTTTCCTTACAAAATGAGATGACAATATACATACTATTCTGCAGTCTGTGTTCTTCATGTCATATATCACAAAAATGTTTTTATGGCATTAAATATATTTCTCCCACATTATTTAAGTAGTTACATTGCATTCTATTGGCATGATATATCATATTTTTTAACCCAACCTCTATTGGTGGACATTTCTATTGTTTCGAGTAATTTACTATTGTAATCAAACTGATGCATAAGTTAAAATCTTTTATTTGACTCTCTAGATTTAAAGCTAAAGTTGTGGAGGATTTTATAGGTTCCCACTCTCTCTTTTTTATTAAGATATAATTCACTTGTCATTAAATCTACCCTTTAAAAGTATAACTCTGTACTTCAAGACTGTATAACTCAGCGGTTTTTAGTATATTCACGGAGTTGTGCAACCATCACTATCTATTTTCATCACCCCAAAAAGAAACCCCATATCAATTAGCAGTCACCCGCATACCTCTGTCCTCCTAGCTCCTGGCAACCTCTAATCTACTTTGTCTCTATAGATATGCCTATTCTGGACATTTCATATAAGTGGAATTATATAATAAGTAGTCCTTTGTAACTGGCTACTTTCACTTAACATAATGTCTTCAAACTTCCCCCACATTGTAGCATATATCCTTTTATGGCCAAATAATATTTCATTGTATTAATATACCACATTTAGCTTATCCATTCATCGGCTGATGGACATTTGGGTTGTTTCCACCTTCTCGGTATTATGAAAATATTGCTATGAACATTTGTGTACAAGTTTTTGAGTGGACATATGCTTTTTTTTTTTAATTTTTATTAGAGTACAGTTGATTTACAATGTTGTGTTAGTTTCTGTTGTACAGCAAAGTGTATCAGTTATACATATAGCCACTCTTTTTTATTTTATTTTATTTCCATTTTTTGGCCACGCCTTGCAGAATGTGGTATCTTAGTTCCCCAACCAGGGATCGAACCTGCGCCCTCTGCAGTGGAAGCACGGAGTCATAACCACTGGACCACCAGGGAAGTCCTTATACACTCTTTTTGAGATTCTTTTCCCATATAGGTCATTACAGAGTACTGAGAAGAGTTCCCTGTGCTATACCGTAGGTCCTTATTAGTTACCTATTTTATATATAGTAGTGTGTATTTGTCAATCCCAGTCTCCCAATTCATCCCTTCCCTCCCCTGGACATATGTTTTTAATTCTCTTGGGTATACACCTAGTACTGGAATTGCTGGATCATACAATAAGGCTGACATTCTTTTTTTTTATTTTTGGCTGTGTTGGGTCTTCGTTGCTGCACGTGGGCTTTCTCTAGTTGCAGCGAGCACGGGCTACTCTTCGTTGAAGTGTGTGGGCTTCTCATTGCAGTGGCTTCTCTTGTTGCGGAGCACGGGCTCTAGGCGTGCAGGCTTCAGTAGTTGTGGCTCACAGGCTCAGTAGTTGTAGTGCACAGGCTCAGTTGCTCCACGGCATGTGGGATCCTCCCAGACCAGGGATCGAATCCGTGTCCCCTGCATTGGCAGGCGGACTCCCAACCACTGAGCCACCGGGGAAGCCTGGCTGACTTATTCTTAATCCCCTTGTTTCTAATTCTACATGACATCAGCAACACCTTTCAGATTTAGTTTCTGTAGACTGAATCTACAATTTCCTGCTTGGTCTGGTAGTCACCTTGCTTTAAGAGGTGGAGGAAGGGGCCTTTGATATAACATTCAACTGTTTTCACCCTATGCCTCATGCCCACTTTACACAGTATCTGATGCCTTCATGGGGTCAGCATACACTTTAAACAATGTTTTCCTCCACTTTGCTAATTTAGTTGCCTCTCACTACTCCATCTCTGTCTTTCAAAAACTTGTTGAAATCTCTCCTCTCCTGATGTCTCCTGACTCCTGTGGGGGTTAGGCCTTTTTATATTCCTTTACTATCATTTTAGTAGGGTTTTGGGTAGGGAGGCTATAAACACACCTGTTTAACTGGAAATTGCTCTAATTATGCATGTCTTTCTGGTCATTGCTCATCTTTTTTTTTTTTTTTTTTTGCGGTACGCGGGCCTCTCACTGTTGTGGCCTCTCCCGTTGCGGAGCACAGGCTCCATACACGCAGGCTCAGCGGCCATGGCTTACGGGCCCAGCCGCTCTGCGGCATGTGGGATCTTCCCGGACCAGGGCACGAACCCGTGTCCCCTGCATCGGCAGGCGGACTCTCAACCACTGCGCCACCAGGGAAGCCCAATTGCTCATCTTTGAAAGAGACCAGCTATTCGTTAAAAATTAGTTTAGAGAAAGATGAGGCAAGTGATCTGGACAGACCAGTTTTAAACTGACTGTTTTTCTTTGAACACTTTATCACCAAATCTGTTTTCTCCTCTGTCTGGTGTCATATCTTCCCAGTTTTCAAGATAAACGGAGTCAGTGTGGTATCATTCCCTAAGACAGGCTTTGTCTTAGTCCATCTGGGCTAAAACAAATATATATATATCTCAATCATAGGATGGGTGGCTTAACCAACAAACACTTATTTCTCACAGTTTTGGAAGCTGAGAAGTCCAAAATCAAGGCGCCAGCAGATTTGGTGTCTGGTGAGAGCCTGCTGTCTGGTTCGTAGACTGCTCTCCTCTCACTATGTCCACACAGGGCAGAAGTGGTGGGGGACCTCTGGGGGGGGGTCTCCTTTATAAGGGCACTAATCTCATTCATGAGGGCTCCACCCTTGTGACCTAATCACCCCCTAAAGCTCCCACCTCCAAATACCATCACACTGGGGATTGCTTTTCAACACATGAATTTTGAGGAGACACAAACATTCAGTGTACAACAGACTTTCTGAAACTTACTGTTCCCTCATTCCCCATCCCCCATCTCCCCTCACCCCCAGCAGGTTCCCTCAGCTAGGAGGTGGGGACATATATAATTAATATGATTACTATGCATGGCTTCTCCATTACCTCCACCTCCCTATTCCCTATGTCCTGCAGGGTGGAGTTACTTCTCTGGAGTCTTTCCAGCCACTCGCCTTATGGTTCTACACAATGGATCATTAAGATATGAACCTTCCAGGACTTCCCTGGTGGCACAGTGCTTAAAAATCCGCCTGCCAATGCAGGGGACATGGGTTCGATCCCTGGTCTAAGAAGATCCCACATGCCACAGAGCAAATTAGCCCATGCACCACAACTACTGAGCCTGCGTGCCACAACTACTGAAGCCCACGTGCCTAGAGCCTGTGCTCTGCAACAAGAGAAGCCACTGCAATGAGAAGTCCGCACACCGCAACGAAGAGTAGCCCCCACTCGCCGCAATTAGAGAAAGCCTGTGTGCAGCAACTAAGACCCAACGCAGCCAAAATTTAATTAATTAATTAATTAGAAAAAAAGTGCCGTCTCTCAAACCACTAAAAAAAAGAAAGTTTAAGATGAGTCTTCCAGAACAGTGCCCTTGGCTTTATTTGGCAGTATATGGCTTCCTTGTGTCATTGAAGCTGGAGACAGGTAGAAGAATGTTTAGCACTGTCTGTAATAACAAAAAGCTGGAAACATACAAATGACCACTAGCAGGAGAAGGGTAAATACAGTGCCACATATTCATACAATGGAACATAATTCTTTTAAAAAATAAATTTATTTATTTATTTTTATTTTTGGCTGTATTGGGTCTTTGTTGCTGTGCACGGGCTTTCTCTAGTTGCAGCGAGTGGGGGCTACTCTTCGTTGCAGTGCACGGGCTTCTCATTGCAGTGGCCTCTCTTGTTGCAGAGCACAGGCTCTAGGCACGTGGGCTTCAGTAGTTGTGGCACATGGGCTTCAGTAGTTGTGGCTTGCGGGCTCTAGAGCGCAGGCTCAGTAGTTGGGGTGCACGGGCTTAGTTGCTCCGCGGCATGAGGGATCTTTCCTGACCAGGGATTGAACCCGTGTCCCTTGCATTGGCAGGCAGATTCTTAACCACTGTGTCACCAGGGAAGCCCTGGAACACGATTTATCAATAAAAATGAGTGAACTGTAGGTGTGCACAGCAACATCGATGGGTCTCAGAAACATACACTTGAGTGAAAGAAAGTAAGTCACAGAAGAATATATACTCTGTGATTTCAATAAAATGCAAAAACTCCCCCAAATTAAAATACATTGTATGGGAAATACACATGAAAAGTAAAACTCTAAGAGGTACAAACTATTATGTATAAAATAAGTTACAAGGATATATTGTACCACATAGGGAATATAGTGAATAGTTTATAATAACTATAAGTGAAGTATAACGTTTAAAAATTGTGAACCACCATATCATACACCAGTAACTTATATAATATTGTAAAACAACTATACTTCAATTAAAAAAAATAAAAAGACAGGGACTTCCCTGGTGGACCAGTGGTTAAGACTCTGCACTTCCACTGCAGGGGGCATCGGTTCACCCTTGGTCAGGGAACTGAGATCCCGCATGCCACGTGGCATGGCCAAAAAAAAGAAAAAAGAGAGATAAAAGAGAGTAAACCTCTATCCTCCTCTAAAATCCTATTTTTATGTGTATGTTAAAAAATAAGGCTTATGACTAATTTCCTATATTTTTAGTTATTTATGTACTGGTATAATTTATTCTGAAAACTTGTAAACTTTCTAAAGACAGAGGCTCCACAAACTATGGCACAAAGTCTTGATATTAGTAAGAATGAATCAAAGCTTGTTGAATAAATGAATGCATAAATCACTCTTGTTCTCTTTTACACTCACGCAGAGATCGGAAGGATTGTTAGGAATAACTATATCTAAATAGCTATATGACTATTACTATAATTTTAGATAAAATATAAATATCAAGTCCTTCAATGTTAAGAATTTTTAAAAGAGGTCCAGAGATACTGGCACCATGGCTTACCTTTCAGCTCACATATTCGTGGAGGAAATAGCGCACACTAGGGTCAGTTACCCAAAGATGTCATAGCTGGTAGTAGGGTTGTGGTATTACATTTACACTTTCATACCGTATAATATGGTACCTATAGAAATAAAAGAACTGTATTTGTACCCTTGTTTTAGGACTCCCTAATATAATTAAAAATATGTGCCTCATAATATTAGTCTTTTGATACATTCTGTGAAAAAAGGATATTTTGTTCAAATATGTTTGAGAAACTATGCAAATTATACTTCCCTCTTGGCAATTAGTAATATACAGTGACATATTAAAGGTTTCCAGAAATCAGATAGCTTTTAACAAGATTGTTTAACCTTCATTAACCTTGTCTCCCAATTATAATTGTCCTTGGAATGGTCAAGTTTCATCTAACAACTATAAATATCCCAAGGAAAGTCTTCTATGGAAAATGTTTTAGAAAAACTGTTCTAAGATATTACTTGGATTGCAAAGCGCAAAAGATGTGGTCTAAATCCACCTTTAGGGCGAGGTATTTACAATCCTTTCTTTTTGATCTGGAAATGATCAATTTGCCTATGAGGGAAAGTGTCAGGGTGCAGGTGAGGGTGGGCGTACCTGTGTATGCAGGTACACAGCAGGAGGGCAGGAGTATGGAAGCATCCCATACATGCCAGCTGCTGGCAACAGTGGAAGCGGATTCCAAGTATGCACTTATTAGACCTCAAAAGCTGCTGCCTTCTTTCCCCTGATTGTATCTGCTTTGTCCTTCCATCCTTTCTTGTGAAGCTGCTCTGGCTCAGAGGTACCCCACTTATTTTGTTATGATGATTTATGACTTTATCTAAATCCTCCAACTATACTTATAATTAATTACATAATTCCATTTCCATAATGTTATATAACACACTGTCTTATCCTACCCCACATCCTGGGGAACGATATTAAAACAATAAAATAATTATGGCTGAAATTCATTGGTATCCTAGTTAGAACATTTAGTTCCAACTATCACAGAATAACCAAATGTTTGATAAAACTTACAAGAATAAATCTATGGGTGTGAAATTTATTTGTACTCTTATTTTAAACGGTGCCACAGAGTTAGGATATAATCAAGTATGCAATAAAAGTTTGTTGAATAAATCAATGCATAAGTCACTTGTGTTCTCTTTTACATTCACATGGAGGATCACTGGGGGTGACAATGTCTGTATATTTGTATATTTGCATATGTATGAATCCATATGTATGTATCTATATAAGTTTATAGACATATATGTAATATGTAATTTCAAAATGTGATTGTAATAAAATTTTAACTAATGTGAAAAAAAAAAGAGTAGGGCTTCCCTGGTGGCGCAGTGGTTGAGAGTCCGCCTGCCGATGCAGGGGACACGGGTTCGTGCCCCGGTCCGGGAAGATCCCACATGCTGTGGAGCGGCTGGGCCCGTGAGCCATGGCCGCTGAGTCTGCGCGTCTGGAGCCTGTGCTCCTTAACGGGAGAGGCCACAACAGTGAGAGGCCCACGTACCGCTAAAAAAAAAAAAAAAAAAAAAAAAAAAAAAAAAAAAAAGAGTAAACCTCTAAAGAAAAAGAAGGGAATGATTAAGTCAAAATTCAGCATAATCAATACAGCCTGGAAGGAGAAAAAGGGGTGTGACTGGGATAGTCCACACAGGACCTTCTAAGGTACTAGTTAAATTGGATTTTTAAAACTAATTAGTAGGTACATGTGTTCATTTTACTGTTATTAGTTAAACTGTACATATATGTTAAGTACATTCTTTTGTTATTCATAATAAAAGGTGGAGTGATTGATTTCTCTTTTTTTCATCTTTTAAAAGATGGAGTTGTTGCTCTTCTTCATTCTTTGGAGGTTTTTCTTTTTTTTCTTTTTTTTTTTTAGCGGTACGCGGGCCTCTCACGGCTGTGGCCTCTCCCGCTGCGGAACACAGGCTCCGGACGCGCAGGCTCAGCGGCCATGGCTCACGGGCCCAGCCGCTCCGCGGCATGTGGGATCTTCCCGGACTGGGGCACGAACCTGTGTCCCCTGCATCGGCAGGCGGACTCTCAACCACTGCGCCACCAGGGAAGCCCTGGAGGGTTTTAAGAGTGGAGAGAGGAGTAAAATATGCTCCCCCCGCCCCATTTTTTATCAGTGACTCTCTCTCCAGGGATCTGAATAATTCACATGCACAGAGTGTGAAGGCACAGGGCATTGTGGAGCTTGGATTTCCATGTAAACATTGAAGAGAAAGTTCATGGAAAATTGACATCAAGAAGTTTTGTGACTTCCAAAATTGTGTATTTTTGAAACCCTTGAAAGGAAAATGGCTTTAATTGGAAAATGGCTTGGGTACTTGTTTGGAGGACTGGTGCAACAGTACAGAGGAAGAAGCTAAGAGGACCTCACCTCCAACTGGGCCTTGTTGACTCCCAGAGAGAGTGGAACAGGAGTCCGGGAGGAGAGATGGTCTAGGGGAGTACTGACTGGCCCAATGTGAGGCCTGCTTGACCCAGTGCCCGAGTGGACCCATAGCCGCCTCAAATGGCACGATGCCTGTAGGAAAGGCCGATATCTTTCCCAACTCAGGAGCTGTATCTATTCATGCCAGAAGAAGTGTTGAGTTGAGCCCCGAAGGCTCTAAGCCATGGCCCAGAACAGCCTTCAGGTCGGAGCTTGGTGAATAGACAGGGGTGGGGGTGGAGCAGTTGCCAAGAGAGGTCAGCAGGACCTTGCAGTGCTGGGGAGGGAATGTGGACTTTACCCTGAGCAATGTGGAGCTGTTAAAGGGTTTAAGCCAGGAAGAGGAAGGAGAAGATTTGATTGAGAAAATATGTAATAAAAAATGCTAGTAAGACCAGTAATTCATTTAAAGAAATCTATATTGCATGAATCGCATCAGCATCTACAATTATAGTAATGCCCATATGTGGCCCAAATATGTTTTCATTCTATGGACAACGCCTGGTGCGAATCAGGATTCAGAGACCTTTCGCAAAATTCTGTGCCCACACCCTCCACTCCCAGGGTTAGGCTGTGGGTCTAGCTAATGTTAATACTAAAACTCTTCTTCCTGACAGCAATTAGCAGCAAGTTCGGCTTCCTTCCTTAAGGGGGGAAGACCATGTCCCCAACACTAGGAGGAATGTTTGCCTTTCCATTTGCTCTAAGGGACACACACCTAAGTCACGTGAGGCTCTTACTTCTAACCACTTAAATTTCCGCCCACAACAAGAGAGGAACTAATACCCAACACATATTTACACTAATTAAGATTGTTAGCAAAACTAATAACTAGTATTATGACACCAGTCTTGAATTTGCCTTACTCTTTTATTTATTTTTATAGGTAAGAAGTGGATTTATTTAGAGAGAAACACACTCCACAGACAGAGTGTGGGCCACCTCAGAAGGTGAGAAAGGCCTGCCTTACTCTTTTAATCCTCACAACATCTGCTGAAGTAGTTGCTATCATCGCCATTGGAATGAACCACTTAATTATATAATCTTTTGTTCAGTATCCACATCCCGTGATAAGGTCAAGGAGAGCACGGAGCATATCTGCCATGTTTCCCCTTGGATCCCTGGTGCCTAGAACAGTGCCTGACACGTGGTCATCATTCAAAATGTGTTTGTTGAATCAATGTTGAGTCCCCCTTTTACAAGTGAGGACACCAAGGCTTAGAGATGTTAAATAGCTTACCAACTATTAGGTCAGCAGCTAATCCCAAACCACATCTGTTAGACTTCATCTTCTTACTGGCTCCCAAATCGTCTAAGGTTTTATAAGGATCACATAGCTCGGTCAAGTTTCTAGCAGTTAAACAGAAATCTACTGAAAGATTAATTAACACCTTCTAAAAAATCTTAACCATTTTGAGAACATAACACAGAACTCAGAGGTGAGCAGTAGGACAATGGCTGTGTTTAAACTTGCCGTGTTTCATAAAGATCTTACACTGAGAAATTCACACCTGGCATTTGAGAACACAGGCTGGCATAGAACTTGGAGGAAGTATTGTTAGGAACTTTCCCAGCTAAATTCCTCCCAAGCTTATTATCAGTAAAGAGGGTGTTTTCATTAAGATAGAGATCATTATGGTTTTATAGCTTTCTCCTCAACTGCAACCTTTACCGGGCTAAGGCTCCAGTTTTCATGGGCCACCTGGCATTCCTCATTTTTACCTTATTTGCCTGAAATAGTTGGCCAAGGAAGCCTGGGTCCTGACTCCAGCCCCTTCCCCACGTCCAGCTTGGCCTGGGCACAAGTTCCCTTATAAATACTCGATAGTCAAAGGCCTCTGGAAGAAGCATAGAAAAATAACATTATCTTTACCCATAGAAAGGGTATTGAAGCAACTTGTACAAGCTACCTGTGGTGAGAGAGGCAAGTTAAGTCTCTGAGAAAGGGCTCCATTGGGAGTTAAGTAACAAGTCCTGTCCTATTCCCACTCCATCTATTTCTAGGCAGGAGTCTCGCCAAGCTTCCAGGCAAACCCTCAGCCAGACAATGCAAGAGCAACTGATGTATGAACGGCAGGTGTTACCCCAATCAAGAGAGAGTCCAGACCCTCTCCCGGATCTGTCATCCATGCCTAGGCAGGGAACTGCAAAACACCAGTCTAAGGGGGCACACATTCTCTCCTCACCACAACAGGGGTAGAGGTCAGGATGCAAAGGTTTCAGAAAACTCGAATTCTCTGTAGTTTTAGTAACTAACATTGCATAGCTTTTGATGATCTCTGAGCCATTTCTGATGTGCAAGGTGTTTTCACATGCACCTCCTATTGAGGTAGATGGGCCAATATTATTATTCACAAATTAGAGATGAACAGAGAGATTGTTATTTGTCTAAAGCCATGTCATTCTCCCCAAAACCAGCCTCCTGGTGCACTGCTGCTCAGTCATGGTGTTTGGCTTTTCTCCCTCTTCAAGTCAATCATCTGCTGCTTTTACATCACAAACTCTCAACTTTTGGCGTACTATCACTTAGAAAACCTAATCTATGCACTGACACACACGAGCATGTGTGCACACACACAGACACAATTGAGTATTAACTCTCAGGACTCTCAGAGCTACCCTGAAGACCATGGACAGAGGCTGAGAATCCTTTTAGAAGTAACATGTGTGAGACCAAAGGGACATAATAACCAAATGTAATATATGAACTGTATTTTCTGGTTCCAAAATTCAGTTACAGAATACATCTTAGGAACCACCAGAGAAATCTGAATATGGAATATATATATTAAATTTTATTAAGGAATTTTCTTAAGTGATATTAGGTTAATTTTCTTTGATGTGATAATGGTGTTTATTTTTATTATTTATTTATTTTTGGCTGCATTGGGTCTTCGTTGCTGTGCGCGGGCTTTCTCTAGTTGCGGCGAGCGGGGGCTACCCTTTGTTGCAGTGCGCAGGCTTCTTATTGCGGTGGCTTCTCTGGTTGCGGAGCACAGGCTCTAGGCGGGTGGGCTTCAGTAGTTGTGGCTCATGGGCTCTAGAGTGCAGGCTCAGTAGTTGTGGCACACGGGCTTAGTTGCTCCGCGGCATGTGGGACCTTCCCAGACCAGGGCTCGAACCCCAGTCCCCTAAATCGGCAGGCAGATTCTTAACCACTGCACCACCAGGAAGTCCCAATAATGGTGTTTATTTATGGGGGAGAATATACTGATTTTTAGGAGATGCTTAAGTACTGAGAGGTGAAATATCATGAAGTCTGCAACATGTTTTCAAATGGTTCAGAAAAATATAGAACAATATAAGATCGAACAATATGACATTTGCCAATATTACATCATTTTTAACCTATGAAAACAGCAATTGCAGGATTTAACCTAATTTATAAAGAAAATACAGCAAACTATTATCAGTTTAACCTAGGTGGTGATATATGCATGTTTATTGAAATGTTCTTTCAACTTTTCTGTACATTGGAAAATTTTCATAATAAATACATTTTCCTGATGTATTTATTATGAGGGGGTCTGGGCTCTCTCTTGATTGGGGTAAGACCTGCCGTTCATACATCAGTTGCTCTTGCATTGTTGGGGAAAAAAGAAGTTTCTGTTTGTGATACCTCTCAAATCTGCTCCTCTATTAGTTATCTATTGCTATGTAAGAAATTACCCCAAAATTTAGTGGCTTAAAACAGCAAACATTTCTAAGTAAATACTTGAAAGAACTGAAAGCACAGATTGAAAGAGATATCCGTACATCCATGTTCACAGCAGCATTATTCACAATAGCCAAAAAGTGGATGCAACTTAAGTGTCCATCAGTGGATGAATGGGTAAACGAGATGTGGTCTATACATACAATGGAATATTATTCAGCCTTAAAAAGGAAGGAAATTCTGACACATGTTACAACATGAATGAAACTTGAAGACACTATGCTAAGTGAAATAAGTCACAAAAGGACAAAGAGTGTATGATTCCACATAAATGAGAGAGCTAGAGTAGTCAAATTCATAGAGACAGAAAGTAGAATGGTGGTTGCCAGGGGCTGGATGAGAGAATGAGGTGTTAGTATTTGATGGGTCTGGAGTTTCAGTTTGGGAAGATGAAAAAAGTTCTGAATATGCATGATGCTGTTGATTGCACAACAATATGAATGTACTTAATGTCAATGAACTGCACACTTAAAAAGGGTTAAAATGGTAAATTTTATGTCATGTATATTGTATCCCCCTCCCCCCCCACACACAAAAACATTCATTATCTCACAGTGATATGCCAATATTCTGTTCACTAGAATCAAGACACGAGGTCCAGGGCTTCCCTGGTGGCGCAGTGTTTAAGAATCCACCTACCAATGCAGGGGACACGGGTTCGAGCCCTGGTCCGGGAAGATCCCACATGCCGTGGAGCAACTAAGCCCGTGCACCACAACTACTGAGCCTGCGCTCTAGAGCCCATGAGCCACAACTACTGAAGCCTGCGTGCCACAAATACTGAAGCCCACACGCCTAGAGCCCGTGCTCCACAACAGGAGAAGCCACTGCAATGAGAAGCCTGGGCACTGCAACAAAGACTAGCCCCTGCTCACCACAGCTAGAAAAAGCCCGTGTGCAGCAACAAAGGCCCAATGCAGCCAAAAATAAATTTAAAAATAATGATAATAAATAAATAAGAAAAGAAAAAAATTTTTAAACAAAACAAAACAAAAAAGCAAACAAACGAAAAAGGCACTAGGTCCACTCAAGGGGAAAGGTTACACAGAGCATGAAAACCAGAAGGTCGGGGTCTTTGAGAACCTTCTTAGAAGCTGCCTACCACAGTCTGCCCTCTGAACCCAATGACTCACATCCCCTCTCATGTGTAAAATACATTCACTCCCTCAGAAGGTCCTCAAAAGTCACATCCCATTACAGCAACAGTTCAAAATCCAAAATGTCATCATTTAAATGAGGACCAGGTGTGGATCAGGCTCCAGGTATAGTTCCTTGAATGTACTTCCTCTCAATCTGTGCACCTGTGAAACTAGACACGATATCTACCTCAGCACGAATATACACACTAGTGGAACAGGCATAGGATAAACACTGTAGACATGTCTCTTCAAAAATGGGGAAAACGGGGCTTCCCTGGTGGCGCAGTGGTTGAGAGTCCGCCTGCCGATGCAGGGGACGCGGGTTCGTGCCCCAGTCCGGGAAGATCCCACATGCCGTGGAGCGGCTGGGCCCGTGAGCCATGGCCGCTGAGCCTGCGCGTCTGGAGGCTGTGCGCCGCAACGGGAGAGGCCACAACAGTGAGAGGCCCACATACTGAAAAAAAATAGTCACACGAAAGGTCATAGCAATTCCAAAATCCAACAGGCAAATGGTGGAACTTACTCAACTAGGTCTCAAGGACTAGGAATAATTCTCTGCGGTTCTTGGCTATGCCCTCTGAGTTCTTGGTTCTGTTCTCTGAGCCTTTCTTTTCATGAAGGGTAGCCCATGGGTTTGCAGCTAAGTAGTTTCTTAGCCTTTTTCTGCCAGTAGAACTTTGGGGTCCAATGGCCTTTTTTCAGTTTGTATAATCTCCTGTCCCTTTCGGTCTAAGTTGGCAGTGTTTTCACTGATATCATTCTCACAAAAACTTTGTGAGTCTCCTGTGATTCTCATTGGGGTTCTCTCCATTAGACAAAAGCTGTGCCCACAAATCTCTGCAAGATAAGTCCTTCTCCTTGGCCTCCTGCTGAGACAGCAAAGGAACAATGATGCCGTTAAGCTTTCCAGAGTCTCTGCTGTTTGAGAGAATCTGTGAAGTATACATGTTTCAAAAAGCTCTTTGTGTGTCTGAATGGTATTCTGAGGTACTATCCTAGTTCCTTCTGCGGTCTTAACAGAAGACTTACAGTCACATCTTTTGCTCCATCTCTAGACCTCTGTTGGAACATCCCCTTGGACTTAAACTTGCCTCAGAAGCCATTTCTTAATTTTAGCATCTTTTATCTCTGGAGAGGCTGAGAATTTGTAAAGCCATCAAGTCCTAGCTCCTTTTTGTTTAACAGTCCCTCCCGCAGTTTATCTCCTTCCTCTTGCGTTTTACTGGAAGCAGCAAGAAGAAAACAGGCATCCACTTAAACACTTTGCCTGGAAATCTCTGGAGCTAGAAGCTCCTGCCACAGTCCCTTCTCTTCATTCCCACCGCCACTACTCTCTCTGGGTGAGTGGTACTCAAAGTCTGGGGAGGTCAGGACCCCTTTACACTCTTAAAAATTACTGAGGACCCCAAAGAATTTTGTATATGTGGGTTATATCGATCAATATTTACTGTATTAGAAATTAAATCTGGGAAATTTTTAAAATATTTATTAATTCATTAAAAAATACCCTATCGGGCTTCCCTGGTGGCACAGTGGTTGAGAGTCCGCCTGCCGATGCAGGGGACGCGGGTTCGTGCCCCGGTCCGGGAAGATCCCACATGCCGCAGAGCGGCTGGGCCCGTGAGCCATGGTCGCTGAGCCTGCGCGTCTGGAGCCTGTGCTCCGCAACGGGAGAGGCCACAACAGTGAGAGGCCTGCGTACCGCAAAAAAGAAAGAAAGAAAGAAAGAAAGAAAATAAATAATACCCTATCACATGTTAACATCAGAGTGATGACGCCATCACACATCATGCAGCCTGTGGAAAACTCCACTGCACAGTCATGAGAGCATGAGAGTAAGGAAGGTAAATAATATTTTAGTATTGTTGTGACAGTAGTTTTGAACTCACAGAGTCCCTGGAAGGGACTTGAGGTCTCCTAGGGGTCCCCAAACCACACTTTGGGAACTTCCATCTAGATCATTCTCCTCAGAGCGCCGGATCAAGTCTCAGTCCCTCACCCGCCCACACCTGCTTTCTTCCCACCTCGCCACTCACCCCTAGGACTTGGCTGCCCAAGCCCTCCAGCCCAGCAGTTGTCCCAAGCATCCCCACTCTGTCTTAAGGACTTTGTTGTTCTTTCCCCTCATCCTCTCCTTGCCTAGAAGGTCCTCTCCTCCTTTTCCACCTGCCCCATGGCTCGGTGGTCACTCCCACAACCAGACTCCTGAGATGCTGTTCTCAACCGTCCTCACTCAGCAACTGTGGGCTCTTCTTGGCAGGTGTGCGTGCGGTCTTCTCCATGACCAGGTGAGCCTGGGGTCAGAGGCAGCCTGGATTTAAATCCTGACTCTGTGTCTCATTAGCCTTGTTGACATTTTTTTCATTGGAATAAAAAATTACATAGTAGCATATGCTTCTAGAAGAAAAAAGAATACAGAAATGCGTAAGGTAAAAGGTAAACCTCTTCTCCTTACCCTCTTCATTCTCTACTCCCCAGGTGGTATCAACTGTGGGCGGCGTCCTTTCAGACCTTTTCATAGACATATATACATATGTCACCTATAAGTTTCTTTTTGTTTTTCTATTTTTTACAAAGAAGAGAACATACCTATACCTATGTCCTAGAACTTGCTTTTTTTTTTGGAAAAGCATCATGGATATTCTTTGGATAGATCTACAATATTATTTTTCGATAGTTTCCAACAAAACCAAATCTTATTATTTGAATGCTTTCATTAAATAAATCCCACGAGGGTAACAAACCTTAGAACAAATCACATTTGGACAAAAAGTCCATGTTCTGAGTCAGGGTAAAATGTCCAATTAACAGTTGAACCAGAAACTTCTACTATTTGAACTTATTTTACTTGTTGCTGTATGTACTTAAATAATATAAAGAAAAACTCTAATTCAGAAAAAAATAATGTGGAAAATGATAAACTAGAAATGAAATAATTTAAACCATTTAGAGACCCAGTTTACACCACAGGAAGTTTTCTGTACGAAGAAAAGCATAACACTTTTTAATATAAACTAATTAAAAATTAAGTGCTCCGTTTAGCTGTCCTCCTGCTCTAGGTGATGTCTCCTCGCCCATCTGCTTTGGATGCCCACTAATCGGTTATTCAGAACCTTCTCTGTTCTGTCCCCCTAGCCCTCTCCCAAACACTCATGAGCAAATAAGTAGGCCACGTGGATAACTTTCTTTAAAAAGAGTACAGAATTTCTGTCCTCTTCATCTCCACTTTCCAAATACCTTTGGCTTGAGCTTATCTCTTTTTTTGCAGTTTAAGGACTCAATGAAAGTTGCCCATGAGGGAGCAGGCGGGATCTCCCCCACCTTTGTGAGGTGGCTCCTTGTGTCTCGAGCTGGCTGAAGTGCTAGATAGAAATGTACAATTCCTCCCATTCAAGAACAGGAAGAGCACCCAAGAAATCGAGTCGCAGCTTCCCTTCCCATTTTCAGAGCATTTCGGAGATTCCAAACAAAGCCAATTAGGCAAGAACTTATTTAAAGCCTTGAGTTCTTTTCCACACCAAAATTTTATATTTTAAACTGTTATATAAATTGTAAGCCTGTCAGCTTTATCCTTTTATGGTTTTTGTATTTTCAGTCTTGTTTGGGAAGAGCTTTCCTAATCTCAAGATTAAAAAAAAAAAAAAAGTTCTCCTGTATTTATTTCTAGTAATTTCATATGATTTAGCTCCTCAATCCATCTGGAATTTATTTGGGGGTCTTTTCTCAAATTTATGGGTGAATTAATCCCTCCAGCAGCATTTCCTTATTTATTTGAAATGTCTCCTTTAACAAGTAAAATATTCTTTTTTTCCCATAGCTGTTTCTGGATTGTATTCTGTCCCAATGTTTTGTTCCACTGATTCTATGTCTGCACACATTGTTTTTATTACTATAGCTTCAAGGTATGTTTTGATATCTAAAAGGACAGCCTCTTATTTTCTTTCTTTTCCCAACTTTTCTTGGGTCTTTTTTTTATAGTTCATTGGTTTTACAACCTGAAGTAAGTCTGAGTCAGTTTTCTCATCTGAAAAGATTAAGACTATGGACTCTACAGTCATTTTTTCTGGATATCAGCAAGGTCCACCCAGGCAAATGGAAAGTCTTCTAGGTCTTTTAAGCAGAGGGGATTTAATACAGGGAATTGGTGACATGATATGGAAGGACTAAGTAGCTTAATGCAAAAATAGGAAGCTATTCTACTGGGGGTGCAACAGGAGGAGGATGTACTATTGCTAAAGCGTAGAGTGGGAGCCATGTGATGGAATCTAGAACCCCATAAGTTGCCTGATGGGAGTTGGGACCATGGAGCAAGGGCCTGTGGAGCAGATACAGGAGCCACGGGAGACACAGCTGTTGCCAGAGACACCACAGGAAGCAGAGAGAGGGATAGGGAAAAATACTCTGGCTTCTCTCCTCCTCCCTTTCTCCAAGTTTCCATTAGTGCTTGCCATTGGCTGAATCAACCTGGAAACTGGAGAGCAAGGGAGCCTGGGAAATGTAGTTCCCTGTGATATAGCACAGAGATCAGGAAAGGCAAGGGAGTAATCAGCAAGAAAAGGCAGTTGGGCACAACCACATACCAGTTGTGTGACCTTGGAAAAGTTACTTAACCTCAGTTTGTCTCAGTTTCCTCCTCCAAAAAGTGGGGATAAAGAATAATTGTGGTTACCTCACAAGGCTCTCATGGGGATTAAGTGCATTAATACGTGTTAAACACTTTGTAAGCATTTAATAATAGTATTTATTATTATTATTCCATAAAATGAAGATAGCAATACCTATCTTGCAGAGCTATGGTCAACAATGAAGTGAGATAATGATTGCAAAATGTTTGCATGGTGTTGTACATCTGGTACTGGGTACTTCCTAAATGTTAGTTCTCGTAGCCTCAGCGTCTCACCCTTAGTATGTACTCAATAATGGCTGTATGGGCTTCCCTGGTGGCACAGTGGTTGGGAGCCCGCCTGCCGATGCAGGGGACGCGGGTTCGTGCCCCGGTCTGGGAAGATCCCGCGTGCCGCGGAGCGGCTGGGCCCGTGAGCCATGGCCGCTGGGCCTGCGCGTCTGGAGCCTGTGCTCCACAACGGGAGAGGCCACAACAGTGAGAGGCCTGTGTACTGCAAAAAATAAAAATAAAAAAAATAATAATAATGGCTGTAGCTGATGATAATGATGGCTTCGACCTGGGGAGGATGCAGCCTCCTCAGACTGAGGAGGAACATTCTTGCTCTGCTAGAGAGCTAGGGGGACTCTGGAGGGCTGGGCCTTCAAGGGTTTGGGCAACACACAGCCTTACATCAACCAATATGCCCACATACGGAGATGGATTTGGAATGACATCCTGCATCTTTCTCAGGTTTCTTCTCCTGCTGCCGTTGGTGCCCCTTCTTTGATTTTAGCCTATTCTTTTTGGCTCATGCAGATAACTGTGCATTTCTGTGTTCACGTACACACTATGAACGTTCATGAGTACACAATCCTGTGTGTGTGTTGAGTACTTTCCCACTTATGAGCATTGCCCCTCTGGTCCTCCCAGCAAGCCCGCTAACGAAGACAGGGCAAGCTTCATTATTTTCCCTGCTGAACAGCAATGGAATCCAAGACTTCAAGAAGACGCGTGGTACACCCAAGGCCCCCGGGGACTTGGGACAAAGCCATCTCACTCAAGTTCAGGATTCTTCCTACCGATATCTCAGGCAGCCTCCCACAGGCATGTGTGAGTTCATGTGCATATACACACATGTGTGTACTCCACACATACACAATAGATTCAAATCTCTGAAGGGAAGGTTCATGCCTTATCGATCTTAATATTCCCTGCCTCACATAAAATGCCTGGCAGCTGGAAAAGAAAAAACATTGTGGAATTGAGTTGGCCTTGACTGAACAGGACCATCCTGGGGGAGGGGTGGGGAACATAGATGAGAATTATAGCCAGAGCCAGGGTTCAAGAGCAGCTTGACTGAACTCTACAGTGCTCTGACCCCTGATTCCAGCTCTACCCAGACCTTTCTCAGGTCATCACAGAGCAGAGGACCCGGTCACCAGGAGGGAGTGAGATGCTCAGGGAAACAGATGTGCCCATCTGGCTCTGCCCTGGGGTGTGTAACAGCTTCTTCTGGGCGGTGGGATCCTTGGCAGGCAGGAGTTTGCTCTAAACCTACTGTGCTAATCAACCAGCTGCCTCAGCTGCCCACCCGGGGCCTGGCATCCACACTGGTCCCTGGCAAACCAGTTGAAGCAGGAGCCTCATTCATGTGGGCACGGAGCACTGACAGGAACCACGGGACACTAGAGATGAGAAGCCCGAGCTAATAAAATGGTTGCCATTGGGCACCAGTGTTTGCCAGGCACGTCTACATCAATACTTGTTCTATTCTTCACTCCGCCAAGGCATGGGCGCTGCTGGGGTCTGACTCAGCCCTCTGCACTGGCTTCAGCTATGAACTCATTCCCCTCCGACATTTTATTTATTTATTTTTAATCTTTATTTATTTATTTGGCTGCCGTGGGTCTTAGTTGCTGCATGCGGGATCCTTAGTTGCAGCACGTGGGCTCTTAGTTGCAGCATGAGGAATCTAGTTCCCTGACCAGGGATCGAACCCGGGCCCCCTGCCTTGGGAGCTCAGAGTCTTAACCACTGGACCACCAGGGAAGTCCCACCCTTCTCTGATATTTTAAAGATTCTACGTACTCAATTGATTTGGCTTTGCTTTGCATCTGTGCTCTTTCTCCTTATCCTGAAATGGGATGTCACTCTGTCCTGTCGGCTGGAAAGACTTCTGGAGCAGGAACGTGGAGGCGGGCTCAGCACAGGTGGCCCAGGCAGCTGCCCACGCCACTGCCATGTGCTTTCAAGAGCCCTGTTGGCTGCCCCATTCTCCCCTCTGCCCACAGACATCCCAGCGCCCCTGAGCGTCAACAGGAAAAGATCGGGTCATGAATTAGACAATGGGCAGTGAGTGGGAAGAATAAAAGCCAAAGGCCTCACATGGGGACTCTGAGACCGCATGCACCCCGCCCCCGTTACCCCTCAGGCCTCATTTCCTCTTACTCTCCCCTCACATCACTCTTCACTGTTCCTGGAACATGCCAGGCCCACTCCTACCACAGGGCCTTTGCACTACTCTTCACCCAGACGGCCCCACGCTCCCTCCTGCTTCCTGTTCAGTGCTTTGCTCTGATGTCATTTTCTTGCCGAGGCCTTCCTTGACCACCTCCCTACAATTGCAAGCCCCATCCCCCACCCCCTTGCTTTTGCCCTGGCTCCTCTCACCATCCACCTTAGTTATCTGGTTGATGATTGTTCTCCCCACCTCCGCAGTTTTGTCTGTTTGCTCACTGCTGTTTCTCCAGCACCGAAGCAGCGCCTGACACGTAGCACATGCTCAGTGACATTTGTTAGAGTTTTGCATGGATGAGGCTGGCCTGTGAGCTGATTCCAGACAGCCCTGGGTTTGAATCAGCCCCACTCCCTTCTGGGCCTGACTCAGTTCATCTGTCTGATGACAGGGGCGCATGTGCTGCTGGGTAAGCTGCCTTCCAGTGGTAATCATCGGTGAGTCTGTGCAATATCCTCTTCCCACCCAAGAAAGGCCCAAACAGAAGGCAACGAGGGAAGGGAGGCAGGAAGCAGCTGCCAGGATGACTAACTGGGACCTTAAGTCATTGTCCCCCAGTGCCAATCGTTACAGGCCTCAGTAAGGCTCAGGATTAGTGAGACTCATGTGGCTTCCCGGCCTGACTCGGCCCAAAAGGGCCATGAGGCGCACTTGGAAAAATAACTCCATCATAGCGAGCTGACACTGAGGCCTGGAGGAGGAATTGAGATGTGCTGGACTTTGTACAGAAATTTTGCAAAACTAGACTTGATTCAGCTCTCATTCAACAAATACTGTACTTATAAGGACTCCCTCAGTGCCAGGCACTGCTCTAGGCAGGAAGAGAGCAATAAACCAGAGGAGAGAGGTCCTGCTTTGACCTGTGTGTTTACTTGTGAGTCCTGGCGTGCCATCCCTCCCCAAGGCCCAGGGCCTGCTTTCCTTCCACCTCCTGCTCCCCAGTATTTTAAATCTCCCCAGATCTACTGGCTGCATCTAGATAGATAGATGCCATGTATCTCAAAACCAAAACGACAGCAGCAGCAAGAACCTGCGCTCCCGCTAGACCACTGAGACAACAACACTGGATCCCCCGTATCCCTCTCCGTCATCCCAGTCACATCGACTTTGTGTTCTGTCTCCCTTTCGGGAAGCTCCAGCTCTCTTTCTCATTCTCAGCATCTTCGTGTCTTTGGTTCTACCATTCCCCAACAAAGTCACCTTCTGTACCTGTGGGGTTAATTACTCCAGTGGTTCCCAAACTAACTGTATGTCCCCGTATTCAGCCCCTTCGAACATTCATCCTTATCTGAACTGTATGTCCCCTGTATTCAGCCCCTTCGAGCTGTATTATCTGAACCGTATGTCCCCCGTATTCAGCCCCTTCGAGCTGTATTATCTGAACTGTATGTCCCCTGTATTCAGCCCCTTCGAGCTGTATTATCTGAACTGTATGTCCCCTGTATTCAGCCCCTTCGGGGCGTTTATCCTTATCTGAACCCTCCCCTCCCTTCCCTCTGCCTCTTCAGAACTGCTCATCACATCACCCTCTCACCTTCAAGGGGAGGCAGGCTTCTCTCAGTTCCCCAACCCTTGAGAAACTCTCCACCACACAGAACACCTGCTTACCATGAGTGCATTGTCATCTGTACTGCGCACACACCTTTCCATGTAACTACCGACTGTCCGAGATTGTTTCCTGTATGCATGTCTTATCTCTCCGTGAGACTGTAAACTCCTTGAGGGCAGGGACAATTTCTATCTTTCTGTATCCTATACAGCCCAGTAACCACTCACTCGGCAATCAATCAGTGACAGATCTGACCTGGATTTACCAAATGGTAATATTTAAGAATAATACACTTGTCTACAGATGTTAAAAGGAAAATGTAGCATGCAAGGCGGTATTATACGGTCTGATGACCACGGTGTAAACTATGTACTCATAAGGGTAAAACTGGAAGGTAATCGGTAAAAATAAAAAGCATTTTGTCAGGGTTGTTGGACTATGAGTGATTTGTTTAATAATCTGTAACTATTGTTAGTGCATTGTTTATGCATTTGAAAAGAGTTTTTTTTAAATACGTGGAGGGCTTTAAGTGTCATCGAAACATTCCGCTCTTGGGTACAAACTCATTAAGTCTTTCTTACGAAATAAGAGGGAGTGGGAGCGGGGTAGGCAGGACTGGCAGTCCTTTCGAGATTTTACTCAAGTCGTATTTATACACAAATAGCTAAGCAAAGGGGGGAAGACGCCAAAGTCCAAGTTTTGCCTGCAAATGTTTATTCCCTGAGGATGGGACAGAAAAAAATAAACAGCTTAAAATAACCAATGAAATCACGTGAGCTGTAAAGATTTTTTTTCTCTCCACCAGAATGGGAAGTGTGTGCATTCCCCTTGAGTTTCCTGGTGTTTTGTGCTCTGAAGCCCCAGCGAGCGGGGAGTATGACTGGGAGAGGGAGAGGCTGGGTACACTGTCCATCCAGGCACGGACAGCTCTGGGCACAGGCTTCCTTTGAGTCCTTAACCTCTTCTGACATATTTATTTTATTCATATCAGACTGGGGGCTCTCGAAGATGAGGACCATGCTCTTTCTGTCAAAGACATGGCTCCACAGCACACCTAATATCTAAGAGGAACCCAAGAAGTCATCGGTCCAATGCCCTCATCAGACCCAGGAGGGCCAGGCTCAGAGGCGTGTGCACAGGCCACATAGCCTGGGATTCTTGGGGGGGCTCTGGAGTGCCCAAGCCCAGCCCCCAGTGTCGCTCAGGTATTCAGAACATCCCTCTAACGAGTGTGGGTTGAGCATAGATTCCCCGGGCCAGAGAGATGGCAGAAGAACGACAATAAACAAAGCGTGCTCCCTAACATTAAGGAGCTTAGGATTCAGAGGGAGAGATGGGGCAAGTTCACCGATAACCAGGATACAAAGCAGAAAGGAAGAAGCGTTGCAAGGGGCACGCACGGAGGAGGCGGGGAGCCTCTGAGGAGGTGCGCTGAGAATGGCTCCAACGGCATGAAGCTGGCATTAAGGGGCTCAGGATGATGCAAATGAGGTCAGAGGCACCGAAACAGTTGCATTCATTAAACAAATACTGGCTGATCACCCACTACCAGGTGCCAAGCAAGGTTCTAGGCACTTGGGGAGCAAATCTCTCCCCTTGTGAAATTTACATTCAAGTAAGAGAAGGGACTTGCCTGGTGGTCCTGTGGGTAAGGGCCCGGGTTCCATCCCTGGTTGGGGAACTAGATCCCACATGCCGCAACTAAGAGTGCGCGTGCCACAACTAAGAAGTACGGATGTTGCAACTAAAGATCCTGCATGCCGCAACAAAGACCCAGCACAGCCTAAATAAAAGTAAATAAATATTAAAAAAAAAAGAGTAGGGACACTACACAAGATATATAAGTAAAAGTAGGTTAGGTGGGCTGGTGAAAATGTAAAATTGTGCAGCCACTGTGGAAAACAGTAGGGCAACTCCTCAAAAAATTAAACATAGAATTATCATTTGATCCAGCAATTCCACTTCTGTGTATATTCTCACCCCATGAAGAAATCTGGGGTAAGAGTAGTCCAGAAAGAGGGATCAGCAAGTGCAAAAGCCCTGAGGCAGAAACGGCCAGGAGACCATTGTGTCAAAGCCATTGCCATGAGAATCCATGGGTTTACCTTTGTGCCTCTTCGGTTGATTCCAAAGGTACTAGGGAAACTGCTTAATAGTGGAACTGGGAAAAACATTCCTCAGTCCTGGGGGACAATGCAAGAGCATAGGTTCTTCTTTGGGTGAGAGGTGGGAGGAGTGAATTGGCTTTATTGAACTCAGAGCAAAGTCACTATAGGCTCTAGCAGTTACACTTCTTTGGGGAAGTGTATGATCACTCAGACCATAGAGCTGCATGGAACCATAACTTCATTTCTCTGGAAACAATTCTGCTAGGACAGGAACTGAGAATTCTTTCTCCATGACTTGTGGGTGAGTGTGTGTTCTATGAGAACACTGGGTTTTGCATTTCTCATTACACTGCTCTCATAGCTCCTGGGTTTGGAAGAGGTCACTGTCATTAAATTCTTTTATGACTTTCGCCCCCATCAAACCAAGGATAAAGGTGAATAAAGAACTCATCCAAAGCAGAGTGCTCCAACGCCCCAAGATAATTTCTCTTCATAAAACCTGGAGTTTCATGCCAGGGGCATTACATAAAAATAAAGCCAGAGTAACCAAGTGCAAATTATATTGTTATAGACAAGGCTGTGAGATGAAATCTTTCTTTCAAGATATTTTAGTTGCCAGATGCCAAAGATAGTAGACTCTCTTCTTGTTGAGACTTTGCCAGCCTTGTAGCTAATGCCCACTGTAGCTGCATTAAAGGCTCTGGGGCACCTCTGCCAAGACGTGATGGCCAAGAACCAGTGATGACTTCAGCGTAGGCTTTCTCCACCTGCCAGCCCTGCCGCCATCTTGGTCTGGCCTGCACATCAGCTTCCTGACTCTGTCTGATTTGCAGGTCCCATTGGATTGTTTGTCCTCACAGTAAAGTTTTTAGGAAGCTAGCTTAAAGTTTAACGCTGAGGGATGCTGTGGCCCTAAGGGTGGTCTCTGGAGGGATCGTCTCTGGAATTCTCTGCTAAGACCCCGTGTGTCTAAGCCACGGTGTTAAGGAAAGAGCATAGGAAGAAGTAGGAGACAAGAAGTCTGAGGCTTAACCATGATTCAGCTCTGTGCTGGTTACCATCTGCTTGCTTAACCCACCCTAGAGCCACGCCCTACTGGACTCTGCCCTGCCCTGTGCCCCAGGAGACTGACCTGTATAGACATCAACAGGCTCCATTGTCTTCTGGCCTAAGTAAGGCCAACGGGGATCTCTAGGAGGAGAGAGAGGTTGGTTGTTAGTTACCCCGACTCCTTCCTAGGTCGCCGCAGGCTGCCGTCTCTTCCCCCTGAAGGTGTCTCTCTCCAGGTTCTGGTGATTGCGTCCTGCTCTCTCTTTCACAGGCCTAGGTAGTTCCCCAAAACTCCACAATGTCCCTTGCATTTTTCCCGCTTTTGTAAAGAGTTCCTTTATTGAATTCTGCTGAAAAGATCCAGTTTAAGTGTGTCCTCTTCCTCCTGCCGGGACCCTGACTGATGTGGTCATGAATGAGCTGGGTGGCCCTGGTCACATCAACTTAGGTCTTGGTTTCATCATCTTTAAAATGGAGATAGGATTTCCCTGGTGGCGCAGGGGTTAAGAATCTGCCTGCCAATTCAGGGGACACGGGTTTGAGCCCAGGTCCGGGAAGATTCCACATGTCGCGGAGCAACTAAGCTCGTGCACCACAGCTACTGAGCCTGCACTCTAGAGCCCACGAGCCACAACTACTGAAGCCCGTGCGCCCAGAGCCCATGCTCCGCCATGAAGAGAAGCCCCCACTCGCTGCAACTAGAGAAAGCCCGTGCGCAGCAACGAAAACCCAACGCAGCCAAAATATAAATAAGTAAATAAATAAATTTATTTTAAAAAATAAAAATAAAATAAAATGGAGATTAAAATGCCAGTTCTTACACACTCGTTCCAGAGTTTTCATTAGGTTTATAATGCATATAAAGTAATAAATAAACATGTTTTAAAAATAAATATGCTATCTAAGTTTCACAATTCCAGGAATGCCTAAAAATAACATGTTATCTTTTATATGTCAATATACTGCTACCAATATATGACACTTTGGGTAGTTTTTCTAAAATACACATGGGTTTTTATTAAATACACAAAAGGTTAACTGGTTTTCACTGTGATAAACATAAACACATTAGATGGCCAATAATAATCCTAAAATCCCAAATTCAGGAAGACAGATAAGACAAAAACACTTTCCATATTTTGTACCCTTCAAGGTAGTAATAATTAGAATTTACCCTTCAAGGTAGTAATAACTAGGAAAAAAATCTAAACATACATATTGACATATCTTTCCTTTTTCATAAATAAAAATAGCTTTATTATCACCATTAGCTACCAAGAGTCAACCTGGTATAGGAAAAAGGACATTGACAGACTTAAAAGACATGTCCCGAATTTATTTTTTTTTTATTTTTAAAAACTGTAATTTAATTTTTATTTTATATTGGAGTTTAATTTATTTACAATGTTGTGTTAGTTTCAGGTGTACAGCAAAGTGATTTACTTATACATATATCCATTCTTTTTCAGATTCTTTTCCCATATAGGTTATTACAGAATATTGAGTAGAGTTCCCTGTGCTATACAGTAGGTCCTTGTTGGTTATCTATTTTAAATATAGTAGCGTGTGTATGTTAATCCCAAACTCCTAATTTATCCCTCTCTGCCACCTTTCCCCTTTGGTAACCATAAGTTTGTTTTCGAAGTCTGTGAGCCCGTTTCTGTTTTGTAAAACATGTCCTGACTTTAAATGCCACTTCTGACACATCCTATATGTGTGACCTCAAACAGAGCATTTAATCCCTCTGTTTTCATCAGATCTGTAAATGGGGGTTACAGTTGTCTCCTCTACTTCTGTATGAGATAACAGTGAAAGTCCCTTGTAAATGAAATTGAGCTATTGGTAATTGCTCGCCCAAGGCTTCTCTAAATACGTCATCTCTGATTATTCTCATCTGATTAAGATAAGTGGGGGCACTAGGGCTGCCCTGATTTGAGACTCAGAGGGGGATGGTGTAGGTCTTGGGGGAAGGAAGTGAGGGGACAAGACTAACTAGCACGGAAGAGCCACCCTGGGCTGGCTGTAGTCCAGACATAGAAGTTGGGCTTAGCGGGAAAAGACTGGTCCTTGCCCTCGAGGACTTTACCCTTTAACTAGGGAACTAAGTGTAACCCGCAGAAAATCTTTCCTGTGTGCTTCACAGGAAGCTCCAAGCTCACTGAGCACTGGAACATCTCCATTAGGCTGCAAGGAGGAGCTGGGCCTCCAGTGGAACGCAGGCGCAGGGGTGAAGCATGGGCACCCAGCAGGGAGGAGGCTGGCTGTGGGGAGGGGGAAACAGCTTTAGGAAGGGGACAGACTGCCGGGGCCTCAGGGCCAGGCATGATAATAATTACATTCATGCATTAGGAAACAGAAAGCCACCACACAGTTGTGAGCAAAGAGTCCCAAGGTGAAAGTGGATTTTTGAGAAAGATGGGTTTGGCAGAGATGGGCAGGATGAAGTGATGGAAAGACTGCAGAAAAAAGATCCCCCCCCCACCCCGCTCCTTTAAAGAAACCTAAGTATTTGCAGTATAACTCGTGACTTAGGATAAGTGGTTCTACCTCCTAACAAAGACAGGCCCCTCCCAGAATATTTGTTTTCCCTTTAAATGAAGTTTATTTACCCTTCAAAACAAGACGCTTACACTACTGTGAGGTGACTGTCACAGCTCTGAAAGTCCCAAATCACACGGTGGGTCTCCACTCAAGGCCCTGTGGATTTACAACCACACTTCTCGTGCTTGTCACACTCTAGTTACCAGAGTATGTGGGCGTTTAAAAAAAAACGACAACAAAAAACTCTTCCCACACAATATTAACCCTTTGGTATTTCAGAGATGAACAGTGAGGTTCAATTTGGCCCTCTTTTTGGTTTTTGTGAGCTGCGTTCCCTTATTGTCAACTCACCCTGCAGACCCAGCTCAGCAGTGAAGGCTTATTCACTATCCCACCCAGGCTTTGGCTCAGCTTAGACCCAGAAGCACCTGGATTAGCTCCCTCAGTAGCCAACAACATTTTGTCTCGGGTCCAAGTTGTTTATTTATCTTTCCTAGGCTATTTGAGTCATTGAAAGAAATGTATTTGCTTTTTCAACTTCTCTATTCCCTAGAATGTTGCTTCCTTTTTTTAAATACATGACATGATAAAGAAGTTATGCTGAGTGTTTTTTAGCAGATTTTGAAGGAGGGGGAGGGAGGGTCTAATTTGAAATAGAGAAAGAGGGAATTAGCCTTTTATTTGGTTTTTATTTTTCCCCTGCATTGTCATCTTCACCATCTATGTTGAAATGCAACATATATTGGCACAGAACACACGAAAGGCACTGGTGTACATAAATGTCGTAACTCCTGCCCACTGGGGGCTTCCAATCCAGTTGGGTGGTCTGTATGGAATCAGCTATACGTTCTGGGTCAGGACAGAAGTCTAGAGGAGGGGGCGGTGGTCAAATGAAGGGAGTCAGGGAAGATTTGGAGGAGGTGGGGCCCCAAAGGATGGGTGGGACCTGGGAGACCCAAGCTGAGGGATGGGTTCTGGGCAGGGAGAAGCCCCAGGAGAGGTTGACACAGGCTGGCTGTGTCTGATAAACTTGGTGTGCGGGGTGCACTGGAGAAGTGGGTGGGGCAGAGGGAACGACAACTCTGAAGGTAGGGCCGTCATGGAGCAGGGGCTCAGAACCCCCGGTCTGTGGCTGTCTTCAGGGGTCCTGAGCCCTGAAGCTGTGCTGCTTTGGGGGTATGTTTGTGCAGGCTTCAGCAGCGATGGCCACGGAGGCCCAAGGAGTTTGGGGAGAGCTTTGCATGCCTTGGCTGAAGGGTCTGGATTTTACTCCATGGAAGCCAATGAGTTTGGAGGCCAAAATGCAAGGTATCATGGGGAAAACAGTTGTTGTGTATGGGTTTTGTTGCTGTCGCTTGGTTTTTATTTTTTAAAGATTAATCCAGAGGTGGTGGGTTAGATGAGGAGGAACTCATGTAGGGAGATGATTTCAGTCTCTTATGGTTCAGGCATGAGGTGAAAAAGGACCAAACACGATGATGGGAGGGGCAGGAGAAACATTATAAAAGACAAGTTGGCAAGAGTTTGTGACCACATGTGATGGGAGAAAAAGAATGTATTAGTGAATCAAAGTGACCAGTCA
Organism: Lagenorhynchus albirostris; assembly: GCF_949774975.1. Lineage (NCBI taxonomy): Eukaryota > Metazoa > Chordata > Mammalia > Artiodactyla > Delphinidae > Lagenorhynchus > Lagenorhynchus albirostris. The sequence continues at coordinate 14,429,858 of NC_083107.1, read as the reverse complement.
GCCCAAGCTAGGTATAACTAGGTTTATATGCAATACTGGCTTATTTCTGTAGCTTCTTGCTTTTAACAACAGATTTTGCTTACAAACTGCCCCAAGGATCATTTTCTTGAAGGATCAACATGCCTTCTCAAAAGGGGGTGTGAGTGACCAACAAACTTGGAGCTCCTCTGTAGACAGAGAAGTTGGGCCGGGGCACCCTGTTGAGCTGACAGTGGCCAAACACGTAAGTTTCCAGGAGAAAGTCACAACAGGCCTTAGGAATTCATCAGGTTTCCTTGTTACATCTTTCTTTTAACTTATTATTAAACAGGCAACATAAAATCATTGAAGAGAGTTGCAGAAAACAGGAGAGAGCATTTCCATTTTTGGCTTTGGCAGCTAGATGCTGGAATAATCCTGCTGACCAAGGCAGCGAATGCCCCAAATAAAAGTCCATATTTGTTGAGAACCCACTACACTCAAGACACTTTGGAATTTTAAAACAATGGATTCAAAGGTAAGCTGTAACAAGGAAATTAATGTTTTTTTAATACCACTTTCACTTAATCAAAGAAATGTTAAAACTTTTGTTATCTTGAAAAGAAATGGATTAGCCAGAATATTGTTTCCAGACATTTGTTTGGTTTTCACTGGACTTTTTGCCTTTGGGTCAACAGAGTTTGCTCCTGTCTGTGCAGCTCTGAGTGGTGCTTGTGAGCCAGACCCCACCCAAGCCACAGGGGGAGATTTTCCAGGTCATTCAGGCAAGGTTGTCACCTCCTGTGCCCGGAAGTGGGGGTCACTGCAGTGCAAGCTGACAGGCTTCTCTCTGGCCCTGTCTCAAAGCCCCTTTCCAACAGGTCTGCTAGAACCTGAGGATGAACAGAGCAGGGACTGAGGCTTGGGACCGGATGGGAAGCTGGAATCCCTCTGGAAAATCAATTCAGCATTATCTAGACAAGTCGAAAATGTATAAACCTTAAGTCCCAGAAATAACCCCAGAGAAACTCTTGATGGTGGGCCCCAGGAGTCACATGCAAGAATGTTCGCAGCAGCACTGCCAGCAACAGCAAAAGAGTTGCAAACAATCCAAACATCCATTGAGAGGCACATGGAGAAAAAAATGGCAGAGCGTTCACATAGCAGAGTATGATACAGCTATAGGCCACGGCATACAGGAATGTCACAAATATCATGTGGAGTGGTGAGAAAAGCAAATCAAAGAATACGTGCTGTATAATTTCGTTTATATAAAGTTCAAAAGTGTGAAAAACCAGCAGATGGTTCAAGGATGAGTATTTTAGGGTAAAATTACAAAGAAATGCAAGAGGATAAGCAACAAAAATTTAGGAGGGGGCTGGGATGGGAAGAAGTACACAAGGGGGGCTTCAACGGTGTGGGTTGTAACATCTTAAACTGGGTTGTAGGTAGTTGGGTGTTCATTTTTTACACTTCCTCATATGATCTATTATATGCATTTAATATTGAATTGGATTTTGAAAAACAAGATAGGGGCAGAAGTCTCCTTCAAAAGACGTGATTACAAAGCCTTATCCTCATATTCCCGGAACTCAAAACTCATCAACTCTATCTTTGTTTAACAGTCAGACAAACAAAATGAAGAGGCCAAGTACGTATATGTAGCAAATGTAGATGGAGAAAAATGACCCAAGAGCCCCACGTTTCTCTGTCTTCTGGATCATATTTGTGTTTTAGCATTTCTTCTTTTTTATTTTTCATTTCTTATTGTAGTGGGAGGCACAAACTACTGGGTGTAAGACAGGCTCAAGGATGTATTGTACAACACGGGGAGAACAGCCAATATTTTGTAATAACTGTAAATGGAAAGTAACCGTTAAAAACTGTATTGAATTTTTTTTAAATTTTTTAAAGAAAAAATAATAATGCAGATAGTAAAGTCTATGGTAAGAAGATATATTTTGCATGAGAGTTTAAACTAGCCAGTTTGATAAGAGGTAGACAGTATGATGAACAGTGGAAAGCAGCTTTATGTATGGATGAAATTGTTATTGTCAATTGACAATTGTTATTGTCAAAATACAAATAAATAAAAAGGATTCAGGGGCTTCCCTGGTGGCACAGTGGTTGAGAGTCCACCTGCTGATGCAGGGGACACGGGTTCATGCCCCGGTCCGGGAAGATCCCACATGCCACGGAGCGGCTGGGCCTGCGTGTCCGGAGCCTGTGCTCCGCAACGGGAGAGGCCACAACAGTGAGAGGCCCGCATACCGAAAAAAAAAAAGGATTCAGTGTTGAAATTGTGAAATCGTAAAGAAAAAATGAGCTATAGAATATCAAAAAAAAAACCCAACACATTTCTTGAGTATGTCATAAGTTAGGCAGGGTTTAGGTTATGAGGACTGGCCAGTGGCAAGACATGCTTCCTGCCCTCGTGGAGAAGACAGATAATTAAGCAATAGCGGTAAACGAGTGCTGCACGGAAGTACAGGAGCGGGGGAGACAGGGCAGCGGCAGGCAGCTGAGCCTGGGGAGATGTGCTTTGGAGGGTAATAAAAGCAGATGCTATTTCATACTAGGCCACGCTCTAGGCACTTTACATATTCTATACACCATATACGAACTCGCTGAGTCCTCACAACAACCCTAGTGAGGTAGGTGCTATCATTAGCCCCGTTTTTTTGCAGATGAGGAAACTGAGTCACAGAAGGGTTAAGTGACCAGCCCAAGGTCACACAGCTAGCAAGTGCTGAGCCAGGGTTTAACCCCTCCCTGCACACTGGTGTTCTTAACCACCGCCCTCTGCTGCCCCTCATGCTTCCCTGAGAAAGTAACATTTTGGCTGAGGCCAGAGAGAGGAAAAGCAGTCCGGCAGAAACAGAGGAGGGGGTGGTGAGAATTCTGGGCAGGGCCCGTGTATGTATCACTTGAAGGTGATACAAGGAGCTAAAATAAGTATTTAGCCACAAAAAGTGTGAAAGACCCTTCCAGCTGAGAGCAGTCCTCTTTCATCTCTTTTTTTTCGGGACTTGGCCTAGAAGAAGCAGTGCCGGAATGAGATGAGGTCCAGGGGAGGTGGTCTGCGCTCTGTCAGTTTCCCTGGGTGAGACACAGCCCATGGTGCCAGGGCTCCAAGGGTTTCCAAAGGCCCATGGCAACAACTGCCAGGGCTCCTGGGAACGTCCCCAGGCATCCAGGATCCTGCCGCCTTGCCAGTCTCTCTGTCCCCTCTTGGCCTTATTTCCCAGATGGACCCAACATCAATCAAGGATGAGACCTAAGGCACGACCTAGCAAACAGCTGGCAAACTATTTTTAAAATCCAATTTAAAATTGTGTATGTGTAAGCCCCAGTGTATTTCTCTGGGGGATTCTATCTTTCAAGTGGAAATTTTTTTAAGTCAAATAAGGTAATCTCTATTTTGATTCCCATCAAACCCAAGTGCAGGGCCCTGCGGCCTAGGGTAAGTGCTAATCCACTTTAAGCACAGGCAAGTCGGAGCTTGGGAGCCAGGGCGACTCCAGGACCCAGAGAGAAAGGTCAGGACTGCTGATATTTATCGTGTTAACACTGTTAGTGTGTGTTTGGCTTTGTCTGGTAGAAGAGAAGAAATAGAAGATATGAGTTATGGCTGTGGACGTGGGGGAGAGTGAGGCTTCTGGATCTGCCCGAATGTTGTTCAGCTTCCTAAATCTTGGACTCTTGCTAGCCCCTTTCCAAGAAAAAAAAAAAAATCAAGCATTCAGAAGAAATAGGAGTGAGGAGAGAGGAGGGTGCCCGGGCAGGGAACAGAGCAGAGAAAGCGAGAGGGAGGGCAGAGAGGGGTGGGGACTCAGCTCGCCAGCACTTCACAAGGCCTGCTTGTCTAACTCAGGCCACTGTCTTTTTGGTGATTCTGCAGTTGCCTAGCCTCGGCCTCAGGCGCCACTGGCGAGATAAAGCATCTTGTCCCAGGGCCAGCCGCATAGCTTATCCTGCGAGGATGACAGCATTTTGCTTCCCCTGACAAACACCTTTTGCATTCAGCCAATCAGATTTATTTGTCTGCGCTTTTCTTCTTTCTGAGGCCTAAACTGGATGGATACATCTAGAAAAAGGATTTCTGCAGCTTTTTTTTCCCCCCCAGGTACTTTCTAAATTTCATTGCTCCTACCTCACTCTTTTTGTCTCAAACAAATAAACAAACAAACTTTAGGATAACCCAAAATGACCCTTGGCTGCCTGAAGGGTCAGGCCTGTTGTGGCCACAGCCCTGGCCAGAGTCATCATCCAAGCAGGTGAAAAGTTTTTTGTTTTTTTTAAATTAATTTATTTAATTTATTTACTTTTGGCTGCACTGGGTCTTCATTGCTGTGTGCGGGCTTTAGTTGCGGCGAGCGGGGGCTATTCTTCATTGCAGTGAGTGGGCTTCTCATTGTGGTGGCTTCCCTTGTTGCAGAGCATGGGCTCTAGGTGCTCAGGCTTCAGCAGTTGTGGCATGCGGGCTCAGTAGCTATGGCTTGTGGGCTCTAGAGTGCAGGCTTAGCAGTTATGGTGCACGGGCCCAGTTGCTCCACAGCATGTGGGATCTTCCCGGACCAGGGCTCGAACCTGTGTCTCCTACATTGGCAGGCAGATTCTTAACCACTGTGCCACCAGGGAAGCCCCCAGGTGAAAGTTTTGAGTCATTGGAAGGAGACATATCCTGGAGTGGAAAGGAGACGGTCCCAGCCAGGCGAGGTGGGCCTGGAGTGGAAGGAAGCTCCAGACAGAAACACCTAATAATTTGTTTGCTGTGATGGGACCCAGGGTGGTGCTGCAGGAGGCTGCTCTCAGGAAGGACAGTTCTAGGAAGAAGGAAGGGAATAAGGCAGGGAGCCAAGTCAGAGGAGGGCTTTTCAGATAAACCACGAGCCTATAAATATAACTTCCCAGGGCTCAGCAATTGCTAGTGTCTGCAGCCATGAAGTGATCACAGTTTCACCAGGCAGCTCATGCTCAAGTCTCATCCTTTAAAAAGCCGTTTTTTTTTAAAGTTTATCTTTTGGATAACTTTAAAAAAAATTAATTTATTTATTTTTGGCTGCATTAGGTCTTCATTGCTGCACGTGCGCTTTCTCTAGTTGCAGTGAGTGGGGGCTACTCTTCGTTGCGGTGCATAGGCTTCTCATTGTGGTGGCTTCTCTTGTTGAGGAGCATGGGCTCTAGGCATGCGGGCTTCAGCAGTTGTGGCACATGGGCTCAGTAGTTGTGGCATGTGGGCTCAGTAGTTGTGGCTCACGGGCTCTAGAGCACAGGCTCAGTAGTTGTGGCGCACAGGATTAGTTGCTCCACAGCGTGTGGGATCTTCCCGGACCAGGGCTCGAACCCATGTCCCCTGAATTGGCAGGCGGATTCTTAACACTGCGCCACCAGGGAAGCCCTGAAAAGCCATTCTTGTATAGAACTAATGGATAGCAAACCCTCAGCACGTGTCAGGCCCTGATATATGGTAACTGCTCTCTAAATACAAGCCAATATCATGATTATTATTGAGCAGAAAGCTGCCTTTCCCAAATATTTAGCCACTGGCCCAGTGCTGTCTTTAAAAGCAACCAGGGGACTTCCCTGGTGGCACAGTGGTTAAGAATCCGCCTGCCAATGCAGGGGACATGGGTTTGAGCCCTGGTCCAGGAAGATCCGACATGCCGTGGAGCAACTAAGCTTGTGCACCATAACTAATGAGCCTGTGCTCTAGAGACCATGAGCCACAACTACTGAGCCCACGTGCCTAGAGCCCATGCTCCACAACAAGAGAAGCCACTGCAATGAGAAGCCCGCACACTGCAACGAAGAGTAGCCGCCGCTCACCACAACTAGAGAAAGCCCGCGCACAGCAATGAAGACCCAATGCAGCCAAAAATAAATAAATAAATTTAAAAAATAATAATGCTGTAAAGAATAAATAAAAAATAAAATAAAAGCAACCAGGTCCATGTCTGATCCTCTTTGTTCTCGTTTCCACAATAAACATCTTCAGTTCCTTCCAGCAGCTCTGATACAGCATGGCTTCCAGACACACCACCATGGTTGCCCTCAATAGACAATTAGAATTATCAGTGGCCCCTTAAAACATTTTAAACATGGTACCCAGGCTTGAATCTAATATCTCAGTTATTATCTGACCATCCAAGAATATAGTGGAAAAGTACTCCTTAAATTCTCTTACCTGTTCATACACAAATCATTATGCTAAGCATGCGTGAAATGCTGGAGATTCGAAAATAAATACAACATAGTGCCTGCTATTTGCAATTGCCCCAAATGGGGCTACTTATCATCATACTTGAATGGATCAGTAAATCATGGTCTATTCACACAATAGAATATTACATGGCAATGAAAATGAACTATCTACAACTGCATGCAACAATATGGATGACTCTCACAGATGCGATGATCAAGAATGCCAGACACAGGGGCTTCCCTGGTGGCGCAGTGGTTGAGAGTCCGCCTGCCGATGCAGGGGACGTGGGTTTGTGCCCTGGTCCAGGAAGATCCCACATGCCGCGGAGTGGCTGGGCCCGTAAGCCAAGGCCGCTGAGCCTGCGCATCCTGTGCCTGTGCTCCGCAACGGGAGAGCCACAACAGTGAGAGGCCCGCGTACCGCAAAAAATAAAAATAAAAAAAAAATAAATCATGGTCTATTCACACAATAGAATATTACATGGCAATGAAAATGAACTATCTACAACTGCATGCAACAATATGGATGACTCTCACAGATGCAATGATCAAGAATGCCAGACACAGGGGCTTCCCTGGTGGCGCAGTGGTTGAGAGTCCGCCTGCCAATGCAGGGGACATGGGTTCGTGCCCCGGTCTGGGAGGATCCCACATGCCGCGTTGCGGCTGGGCCCGTAAGCCATGGCCACTGAGCCTGCGCGTCTGGAGCCTGTGTTCCGCAATGGTAGAGGCCACAACAGTGAGAGGCCCGCGTACCACAAAAAAAAAAAAAAAAAAGCCAGACACAAAAGAGTAAATACTATTTTTGATTTTTTTTTTTAATTTACAAAAACAGCTGAAGCTATTCTATGGTGTTAAAAGACTGGACAGTGGTTCCCCTGAGGAGGGAGATGGAGCGCGTAAGAGAACACATTATTACTGTAATGCTTAGTTTCTATATCTGGGGGCTAAGCACATGAACATATTCAGTTTGTGAAAACTCTGTGAGCTATACATTTACAATATGTGCATTTTTTCTGCTTGACTGTTACATATTAATAAGAGGTTAATGGGGGGAAATCTCATGCATAGGATCAAGTTAATTGGAGGCGACAGAGAATGAGATAACTTTGGTTCCACAAGGTAAATGTGGTGATAGAGAAATATACAATGTGTGTTACAGCCATACAGACAGAAGAAGGAGCAAGCAGCTGAGGCTCAGGGATGGAACAGGGTCAGTGAGATCTCCTGGAGGGACTCTAGAACTAAACAGGAGCTGAACATCATTCTCTGAGACTGAATACTAGGAAAGAAAGTAAATCTTGTTTTAGATACACTTACAGAGAGAGGGCTGAGATGTTAAAGGCACTCACCCCTGAGGGCCTCGTTTGTTCCCTGAAGTAGAAAGGCAAGATAGGCCACAAAGATGAGAGTGGAAGTGAAAGGTGAGAAATGAACATGGTGACCGTTTAGAATAACTGGGGAATGAGAGCCAGAGCCAACCAAGGATAAGTAGAAATAATTTGATGGGTGGTACAGGGAGAGCCCAGCAGAGCTACAGACCGTGAACTTGGAGTGGGGCCCTTCTCACTGGTGGGTGGACTTTTCAAGAGCATAAACAGAAAGTCCAGGGTAGCTTAAAAATTCAGCTGTTGTGTCTGGCCAGGAACAGAGAACATCAGTTGTGTGTGACCCCACTCCCTCCTGTTTTCCTCTCACAGCTCTGATCGTTCCTCAGCCTCACTGAGGGTTCCTCTTCCTCTACCCAACACTTAAGGATAGGTGATCTCTAGAGTCCAACTTTGAACCTGGCCTTTTTTTTGGTCTACCCAAATCCTAAGTTTCAACTACTACTGGTTGTCGATCTGATGTGTTCCATCTCCAACTCAGAATTCTCTGAGCTCCATCCCTATATGTCTACTCAACATGATCAAATTCAACATGTTCATCAACTCAGCACGTTCACAACTGAACTCATTATTTTCTTTCCCACCCTCTTCCATCTCTATCCCTCTCCTTCCTTCTGAGTGTTTCCTCGGACAGTATCACCATCCACTCAGTTGCCCAAAGCAGATGCCTCGGCCCCCTCATCCTCCTTATCCAATCAGGCATCAAGACCATCCGTCTCCAGGACTTCCCTGGTGGCCCAGTGGGTAAAACTCCACGCTCCCAATGCAGGGGCCTAGGTTCAATCCCTGGCCAGAGAACTAGATCCTGCGTGCATGCCACAACGAAAAAATTTGCATGCCGCAACTAAGAGTCCACATGCCGCGACTAAGAAACCCGCATACTGCAACTAAAGCCCTTAGTGCTGCAACTAAGACCCAGTGCAGCCAAAATAAATAAATATTTTTAAAAAAAAGACCATCAGTCTCCCTTTTTAATAACTCTCCTGTCTGAGGCAGTGTCTCCACCCCCGCCATCACTTTCTCAGTTTGGGCCCCGCTCTGTTGCAAAAGCCTTTGACCAGTCCCCCTGACTCTAGTCTCATATCTCCTCTCCATCCTCCAGCCCGCTGCCCTGGTGACCTTCCTAAAACCCAAACGATCGGTCACAATGCTTTCATTAATGCAGCTAAAACAAGACAGTCCTGTGTCAGGACAAACCATAATCTCCCAACTAAGGGATCCCTCTTCTCCTTCTTTATCCCTCCACGTTCCTTGTCTGTTTCTAAAATATTTATTATTTTAAAAGTCTTGTATTCACATAGTATTAACAAAAATCAAATAGTATAGAAAAGCATCAAATAAAAGGCAGAAGTTATCTTTTCCTCCTGCCAACCCCCAGAACCATTCTCCAAAAGTTACCACCACTTCTTATGTACCCTTCCTGAAAGAAAAAGTCTGCATATATCTATTTTTTAATTTAACACAAATAAGATCGTATTGCTGTGCACACTGGTTTATTTTTTTAAACAAAACACATCTAGAAGATCTTTCCATGCCAGTATATACAGGTCTACCTCATGTTTTAATTATTGCATACTTTTCCATTACGTGGGTGTATTTAACTTATCCCCTGCTGATGGATGTCTAGGTGCTTTCCAGTTTTTTTGTTATTACAGACAATGTTGCAGTGAACATCCTTGTACATAATTTTGGCATAATTTTGCCAGTATATTCCTAGGGCAAATTTCTAGCAGTAGAATTTCTAAGTCACTGAGAATAGGCATTCAAAATGTAGACAGACATTGCTGAATTGCCCTCCAGGAGAGCTGAATCTGTTTCTGCTCCCAGGAATAGTGTATGAGGGTGCCTATTTCCCCATAATCTTGTGAACACTGGGCATTACCAAACTTTTGTTTACCAATCTGATGGATGACAAATGGAATCTCATTGTTTTGTGATGCATTTCTTTTAACTACGAGTGAGGTTGAATACATGTCTATTACATGTCTATTCGCTATTTGTGTTTCTTGTAGATTGTTCACATCCTCTGCCTATTTGGTGGTTAGTTTGAGTCTGGGTGTGTGAACTGTTGTCTCTCCCAGGGAAGTTAATAGATTGATAGAACTCCATGAATTTCAACTTTGCCCAAATAGGAGCCTCAAACAATCAAAGATTGAGTGGTCCCTGAAAGCTTAAGTAAGGATCTACTCCTGGAGTTTTCTGTCCAGTGATGCTTGGCCCAGTCAGCTGACCACACCTTACTTCTTATGCAAGCATCACCCCAAAAAGAAGCCGCATATCTATTAGCAAATCATTTCCATTCCCTTTTCCTCTCAGGTCCTGGACACCATTAATCTACTTTCTGACTCTATAGATTTTCCTATTCCAAACATTTCATATAAATAAAATCATAATATGTGATCCTTTGTGACTGGCTTCTTTCACTTAGCATAATGTTTTCAAGGTTTGTCCACACTGAAGTATGTATCAGTATTTCATTCTTTTTTATGGCCAAATAATATTCTACTGTATGGATATACCACATTCTGTTTATTATTGATAGACATTTGGTTTGTTTCCAACTTTTAGCTATTATGGAAAAACTGCTATGAACATTCATGTACTAGTTTTTGTGTGAACATATGTTTCAGCTCTCTTGGGTATATATCTAGGAGTGGAATTGCTGGGTCATACGATCATCCTATGTTTAACTTTTTGAGAAACTACCAACCTGTGTTCCATAGTATCTGCACCATTTTACAGTTTCACCAGCAATATATGAGTGTTCCAATTTCTCCACATCATTCTCAACACTTGTTATTATGTCTCTTTTATTATAGTCATGCTAGTGGGCATGAAGTGGTATCTCACTGTTTTGATTTGCATTTCTCTAATGACTAATGATTTAGACCATATTTTCATGTGCATATTGGACATTTGTGTTCTTCTTTGGAGAAATGTTTATTCAAATCCTTCGCCTATTTAAAAGTTAGATTTCTTGTTTTTTTATTGTTGAGGTGTAAGAGTTCTTTGTATATCCCGGATACTAGACCCTTGTCAGATATATGATTTGTAAATATTTTCTCCCACTCTGTGGGTTGTCTTTTCACTTTGTTGACAGTTTCCTTTAATGCAGAAAGGTTTTTAATTTTGATGAAGTCTAACTTATCTATTTTTACTTTGGTTGCTTGTGTTTTTGGTGTCGTATATAAGAAACCATCGCCTAGGGACTTCCCTGGTGGTGCAGTGGTTAAGAATCCACCTGCCAATGCAAGGGACACGGGTTCAAGCCCTGGTCCGGGAAGATCCCACATGCCACGGAGCAACTAGGCCCGTGTGCCACAACTACTGAGCCTGCGCTCTAGAGCCTGTGAGCCACGACTACTGAGCCCATGTGCCACAATTACTGAAGCCCACGTGCCTAGAGCCCGTGCTCCACAACAAGAGAAGCCACCACAATGAGAAGCCCATGCACCACAACAAAGAGAGCCCCCACTCGCTGCAACTAGAAAAAGCCCCGCTGCAGCAACGAAGACCCAACACAGCCAAAAATAAACAAATAAATTAATTAATTAAAAAAAAAAGAAACCATTGTCTAATCCAAGACAATGTAGCTTTACTCCTATGTTTTCTTTTAGGAGTTGTGTAGATTTAACTCTTACATATATATCTTTGATCCATTTTGGGTTAATTTTTCTATAGGGTGTGAGGTAGGGGCCCAGTTTCATTCATTTGCACGTGGCTATCCAGTTGTCCCAGCACCATTTGTTGAAAAGACTATTCTTTCCCCCTTGAATGATCTTGGCACCTTTTTGAAAATCAATTGACCATATGGGGACTTCCATGGTGGCCCAGTAGATAAGACTCCACGCTCCCAATACAGCGGGCCCGCATTTGATCCCTGGTCAAGGAACTAGATCCCACATGCACGCCACAACTAAGAGCTCACATGCTGCAACTAAGGAGCTGGTGAGCTGCAACTAAGGAGCCCGCGAGCCACAACTAAGGAGCCCGCCGGTCGCTACTAAGACCCCATGCAACCAAATAGATAAATAAATATTTTTAAAAAAGGAAGTCAACTGACCATAGATGTATGCGGTTTATTTCTGGACTCTCATTCCTATTCCTCCAAACTTTCCTTAATGTGCTTTGTTTCTTTTATACATATATATATATATTTTTTATACATTTTTTAAAAAAAAAATAAGCCTAAAAAATAACTGTAAAGAGGAAGGGATAGCTGTATTCATGCTCAGCTCCCAAGAGGAAAACCTACATGGGGTCCACTTACTATTAGACACTGTCTTTTGTGATTCGGTTGCTTAGAACAAGAGCAAAAGCTGAGAGTTATACAAGTCTTCAACACCGACTCCCTCCAGTTTATGTGCTCCCAAGTGTGTCTGAGGGAACGTCAGGAGGGAAGCATGGCAGGAGGCCAAGGGGAGAGGGTCAGAGGCTGGCAGTGTCATTGGTGGCAGCAGTGGGCCAGAGTCCAAAAAGAGGGCAGAGTCTGTACACACCAGGCCACATCTACAAGGCGTGGTTTGTGAGAGATGGTTCTCAAGGCCCAGCCAGAGTCCAGAAACCATGAATTTAGTCCAATCTCCAATTCTCAATCCAAAGGAATGCCTAGGGCAATATCTCTGGAATAGATACTGTGGAATAGGATATATCAGAACACTGTAACTTAGGCTGGGACTGTGGGCAGTATCCAGGGTGTGGGGGGGGCGGGGTTAGGGGGGAGGGATCGAGGGGGAGAGAGGGAGAGAGAATGAGAGAGAGCAGTCTATTTTGTAAAGTTTGTATATTTAAAAAAATTAAAATTCAGTGGTCTCCCTAGGGACAAATGACTTCAAAGGACCAATTAATGGAGCATGGTGGGGAGCTGTCCTTTTCAAAGAGGGCTCTGCAGTGGTGCTGACACCTCAGAAGCAGGTTGTCTGGTATTTGGGACCTTCCCATGAGACCTGTGCCATAGAAAATGCCTACTCTACCTGGGGAGGCTAGGCTGACTGGACTGAAGCAGCTTCCTCCACCACACTCCACACCCTAGAGATAACTCACTTTTGTTGTTGCTGTTAATATTATTTTTAACTTACAGAAATAAGTGTTGCAAATTTTTACAATTTTAAATAACACAGGAGTGAATACAGGAAAAGCATAAATCTCACCCCACAGAAGTAGCTGCCATAAAGCTTGGTGCTTAGATTCCTAGTATTTATTCTATGAACCCAAACATATTTTATATATCTATATAAATGTGTATATATATATATACACACACACACACACACACACACATTTGTACTTACACATATGCAATAATTTTTACAAAGATGAAAATTGTTTCAATTTTTTTTATACAGAAGAATATCACAGACCTATTTTCAATCCATACATATAATTGTGACCTCATTCTTTTTATTTTTAAATTTTATTTATTTATTATTTATTTTTTACTTATTTTTATTTTTGGCTGCGTTGGATCTTCGTTGCTGTGAGTGGGCTTTCTCTAGTTGCGGCGAGCGGGGGCCACTCTTCATTGCAGCGCGCAGGCTTCTCACTGCAGTGGCTTCTCACGTTGCGGAGCACGGGCTCTAGGCGCGCAGGCTCTGTAGTTGTGGTGCATGGACTTAGTTGCTCCGCGGCATGTGGGATCTTCCCAGACCAGGGCTTGAACCCGTGTCCCCTGCCTTGGTAGCTGGATTCTTAACCACTGTGCCACCAGGGAAGCTCCTCATTCTTTTGAATAGCTGCATAGTATTCCATTGTGAATGAATGAATGAACAATTTTTCAATTTCTCTGCTAGTATCCATTTAAGCTCTTTCCATATTTTTGCTATTACAAAAAATGTTGATATAAACACACACAACATATTTACACATCAAATGCTAATATTTCTTTAGAATAGGTTGATAATAAAAACAAAAATAAACAAATGGGACCTAATGAAGCTTAAAAGCTTTTGCACAGCAAAAGAAAACATAAACAAGACAAAAAGACAACCCTCAGAATGGGAGAAAATATTTTCAAATGAAGCAACTGACAAAGGATTAATCTCCAAAATTCACAAGCATCTCATGCAGCTCAATATCAAAAAAACAAACAACCCAGTCCAAAAATGGGCAGAAGACCTAAACAGACATTTCTCCAAAGAAGATATACAGATTGCCAACAAACACATAAAAGGATGCTCAACATCACTAATCATTAGAGAAATGCAAATCAAAACTACAACGAGGTATCACCTCACACCAGTCAGGATGGCCATCATCAAAAAATCTACAAACAATTAATGCTGGAGAGGGTGTGGAGAAAAGTGAACCCTCTTGCACTGTTGGTGGGAATGTAAATTGATACAGCCACTATGGAGAACAGTATGGAGGTTCCTTAAAAAACTAAAAATAGAACTACCATACGACCCAGCAATCCCAGTACTGGGCATATACCCTGAGAAAACCATAATTCAGAAAGAGTCATGTACCACAATGTTCATTGCAGCTCTATTTACAATAACCAGGACATGGAAGCAATCTAAATGTCCATTGGCATATGAATGGATAAAGAAGATGTGGCACATATATACAATGGAATGTTACTCAGCCATAAAAAGAAACGAAATTGAGTTATTTGTTGTGAGGTGGATGGACCTAGAGTCTGTCATACAGAGTGAAGTAAGTCAGAAAGAGAAAAACAAATACCATACGCTAACATATATATATGGAATCTAAAAAAAAAGGTTCTGAAGAACCTAGGGGCAGGACAGGAATAAAGACGCAGATGTAGAGAATGGACTTGAAGACACAGGGAGGGGGAAGGGTAAGCTGGGACGAAGTGAGAGAATGGCATGGACATATACACACTACCAAATGTAAAATAGATAGCTAATGGGAAGCAGCTGCATAGCACAGGGAGATCAGCTCGGTGCTTTGTGTCCACCTAGAGGGGTGGGATAGGGAGGATGGGAGGGAGACGCAAGAGGGAGGGGATATGGGGATATATGTATATGTATAGCTGATTCACTTTGTTATAAAGCAGAAAATAACACACCATTGTAAAGCAATTATACTCCAATAAAGATGTTAAAAAAATAAAATAAACAAAAACTCAAAAAAATAAAAAGAATAGGTTGCTAGAGGTGGGACTGCAGGTTACTAGGGAATGTAAATTTAAATTCATGAGATACTATAAAGGATTCTTAACTTGTAGTATATGGTTGAGCTTCAGAAATTACATATTCAATTATGTGTGTGAGTATATGTGCTGCGTACTTCTAGGGAGAGATCCCCAGCTTTCTGCAGACCTACAAAAAGGGTTATGAACCACTGTGCTGCAGGGAGCTGGCATTTCCCTGTGGCTCTGGACCACAAGCACTGAATTTGCAGGTTTTGAGCAATTTAACTGAGGAGGAACTTGTCCAGCAAGGGCCACTTCCTGTCCAGGTCCAGTGTCACCTGCAAGGAGAGCAAATAGTGGCATCCACCAAAATGTCCTGCCCCTAGAGTAAAGGTGAAGCACCACAGACACATAGTCCTGTGTTCCTGGACGGTGCTTAGGCTCAATTGGATGAGATATGTCTGGTCGGCTGGTGTTCTTGGATCTCAGGTTGGGAAGCCCTCTCCATACTATGGCTTCATCTCTAGGAAGTGAGGGCAGTGGCCAGCCTCCAATCTGCTTCACCACCCCTCCTCGCCTGTGTTGCTCCCACATCCAGGGTCCAAAAGCCCAGCCAAGTGGGACTATTTATTCCCTGTCAGGCTATTCCCAGAGACTCACGTCTATAGTAGTCCACACACAGGGGCCTTACACCCTGCAGGGCTGTGGGCTTCATCAGGGAAGACTTTTAGGGACTTACAAGTTCATCCCAATCCTCAGAGACTGAAAGCAAGGCTGCCTTCCAGACAGGGCACAACTTGGACCCTGACTTTTGAACTGCAGCGTTAACTATAACTTTGCAATGTTTCCAATAGCTTAGTGGTTCTCAACTGGGGAGCCCATTTTCAGTTGTCATAACCTGTGGGGGTGGGTTGCTACTGGCATCTAGTGGGTAGAGGCCAGGGATACTGCTACACATCCTATAGTGCACAGAATAGTGCCCTACAACAAAAAATTATCCAGCACAAAATGTCACTGCCACCAAGGTTGGAGAAACCCTGCAAAATATCTGATTATGGGCTTCCCTGGTGGCGCAGTGGTTAAGAATCCGCCTGCCAATGCAGGGGACACAGGTTCGAGCCCTGGTCCGCGGGAAGATCCCACATGACTTGGAGCAACTAAGCCCGTGCGCCACAACTACGGAGCCTGCACTCCAGAGCCCACAAGCCACAACTACTGAGCTCACGTGCTGCAATTACTGAAGACTGCATGCCTAGAGCTCGTGCTCTGCAACAAGAGAAGCCACCGCAATGAGGAGCCCGCGCACCGCAACAAAGAGTGGCCCCCGCTTGCCTCAACTAGAGAGAAAGCCTGCACGCAGCAATGAAAACCCAACACAGACAAAAATAAATAAAATAAATTCATTTAAAAAAAAACAAAGTACATGAAAAATTCTTCTTTAATAGTGCAAAAATTTGTATTATTTCTTTTTCTCTGTGAACTCCAATCTACTTCCCCAGCAGAATTTTATACTAGTGTAATATATTTTATATTTTATCTTGCAAGTCTTTTATTGATCACCCTATCACCTATTCTGGACCAAAATATGCATATAAATTGAAATACATATATCAGAAAATGTTTATTATAACTATAAATCTCTAAGAGTTAGCAAAATTTCCTTTGGCTTGACTTACTAATAATCAGTAAACGACTGATCAAAATAAATATATTCTAACTTTTTATAATTATCAATCAAAAAAGGAAAAACATATAAACACACGTGTGTGTATGTATACTAGTTTAAAATCCATGAAAGAATATTACTTATTGCTAGAAAGAGACAGGGTTCGTTACTGATCTATTTTTCATTTTTATAGGTATAAGCACTGAGCAAACTTGTTTATATAAATAAGTAAATAGTTAGGGAAGGGACTTTGTTAGAGCAATTTTACTAAATGTCTTTAACTCTTTCTGAGTTAAATGCCCCAAAACAACAAACAATCAAAAGCCACATAAGGATCAATCATCAGAAAAACGAAAGCTCCACTAAAGGCCAAACTAATGGGGGAGCTAGAGATGGAGCTTCCTGTTCTTTAGATTCCTGCTTCTACCCTCCCCTCCTCCACACGTCTTGTTTTTCCCAAACTCACTACACAAATGAATTAATTCATTTCCCTATCAATGAGGTTAAGTATCATTTCGTACGTTTGCATTTCCTCCTGGGTGAATTACTCACTTACACTCTTTTTCCTAGTTTTCATGGGCTGTTTGTCATTTTCCCATCAATTGGTACTAAGCCTTTGTCTGTCATATGTATTGCAAATGTTTTCTACTATTGTTCGTCTTTTACTTGCACAGTAATTTTTCATTTTTATGTAGTTAAGTCTATCAGTCTTTTTTTTCCTTTGTGGTTTCTAGATATTCTCCTACCCTTCTCATACTTCTCACGGGAAGTTTTGACAGCCATTTGGAAAGTAATCTGACTGTAACTACTAACGTAAAAATGTACATATCCTTTGTCTCAGCAATCCCACTTTGAGACATCTCTTCCACAAAAATAAAAACACTGCTTCACAAAAGTATATGTACAAAGATGTTACCTTCATCAGCATTGTGTGTATGGCAAAAATGAGAAACAACTTGAATACCAACCATTAAGCCAACAGTTGAATGAACTGTATGGAGTCACAATATAGTACGTTTTACTGTTATTAAAAAGAATGATTTTGCAGAACAATGTGAATGTTCTTAATGTCACAGAACTTTAAAATGGTAAATGCTATGTTTATTTTATCAGAATTTTTTTAAAAGAGAAAAAAAATAGAATGATTTCTATCTCTATATAGTGTCCTGGAGAAATGGCCATGAAAATTGTTAAGAGAAAAATCCATGTTTCAGGTAAATGTGTGTGTGTGTGCGTGCGCGTGCATGTTTATAGAAAAAGGTATGGAAGGATACAAACCAAATTTTATGGTTAATTACCTCAGGGAGTGTGAAGTATCTATCCTATGACTTGTAGCAAGGAACATGAATTTAGAGCTCAGATCCAATTTCAAGTCCACTACTGATTTGGTGTGTGACCTGGGAGAATTACATGTGAGTTCCTTCATGTATAAAATAGGAAGAGAAATAATATGTGCCTCACTGGAATTGTTGTGAGGCACAGATATTAGAAAAGTGCCTGTCACGATAAATTATAGATGTCATCATCATCATCATATTATTGTCTCCTTCAGTGTCTTCTTCATTGTACCCTATGCATTCTTCCATCCCTCTCTACCTACTGGGATTGTTAAAAGATCTGATTATCAGGAGAGAAAAACAGAGAAACAAAAACAGATTACAAGAAGCCTAACACTGAGGGGATTCACACAGTACGTGTCTCAGAACCCACTAGAGCTAGTTTGCTTCTGAGGCCATGTCTGAGCTTTGGCCCTAAAGAACTGGCACAATTTTGGAGGCGTCTGGCCTAGATTTCTTTCTTCTTGTCCTGTCATCACATAGAAGGCAGTCTGGAAAGCTTAGGAGCTCTCTTCTCAACATCTCCACACTTTACTATTGCTTTTTGATATACCTAGTGTCATCTCCCTCTGTTTTCCTGTCAAATCAACAGCTTCTTGCACTGCACATGCTTTCTCTTACTTACTGGTACTCTCTCCTTAACTGGCAGATGGATAAGACCTGGAGTCATCATATTTGCTGAGTCCCACACACCAGTTTATCCAATACCGACCTTGCCTCTTTCATGGAACTACTGCCACATTAACGTTCTTTGGTTGGAGATCCGGAGGCTTTAGGCAATTTGATTTTTTCTATGTGTTTTGCAACATTTCACATTCAACAAATCTCATTCATGTTAAATATGAAATAAACCAATAACTCCTCCTAGTTTATTTCAGCCTTAGGGCACTAATGTATGGAATCGGATACCTCATTCCTCTCAGAACAGGATGACGATGAGCTTCCCTGTTAGGAAAGAGCTCTCAGGGTTATAAATTATAACGCTGGTGACTAAAACAACGCGGTGGCTCTTTTCATTGATTTTACACGATCCCCAGGGTTTCTCATTTCTCCACTTCTTTGTGCCATCCCTTATATTTACTCATCCTTTCCTTGTGTCTCTTTCCCTTTCTCCCTCTCTTCTCTCTCCCTCTCCTCCAACAAACATTCTTAAGCACCTTCTGTGTGTCAGGCTCTCAGCAACAAAGCCTGAGCAAAACGGACCACCTTCTTATTGTCATGGAGCTTACAAATCTAATTGGGAGTTGAGACATTCATCAAATAATCACCAAATCTGTATTTCAAAGAGCACTGAGTGCCATGTAGAAAAACACGGGACCCTGTGAGAAATCTGTGTAGGTGAAGATTTCATCCAGAAAGAGGCAGCTGAAGGCTACATCCAGGAAGTGGCAGCTGAGCTGGGTGGGAAGGATGGGGAGGAATTAGCCAGGCATCTCCCCTCATTTAGAGCTATGGGTGGGCAGAGACTAAGACTGTCATGGCACCAATACCGGGTCTGCTTGACAGAAACGCTTGTAAATATTTGTGGGAGGAAGGGACAATGCGAAACATATAAATCAATGAAAATGTGCTTTGTTTTGAGCATAATCGATTAAGAAATTTAACTGTTAATAGTTAAAAGAATGCAAAGTAGAAGGGAAAAAGGAGAGAGTGGCACAAGATGAGGTTAAAGAAGTAGCAGCCAAATCACACTGAGGCCTTTAAGGGTACGTAGGGATTTTGGTCTTTATTCTAACAGCAATTGGAAGCCACCGAAGGGTTATTTTTTACAGCTAACTATTATGTGCTAGATACTGTGCGAAAGACTTTGCTTGCATGATTTTGTTTAATTCTTGATGCAATCCTATGAGAGTACGATTATTACCCCAATTTTACAGACTGAGGACCCTGAGGAGTAGAGAGGGTTAGCTGTTTGCTCAACACTGTTAATAAGTGGCAGAGGCTTGACTCCAAAACCCCTACCCTTAACCATTAAATTACGTATGCTAAGAACAAGAATGAGTAGGTAAGCAAGTATGAACAGCTGATTCTAATCTCCTTGGCAGGAACAACCCCATGTGGAGTTGTTAGCATAGGGGTATCAGGGTTTAATGATCTAATCATTGAATTTAATCTCCTTGCTCTGACTCCATATTAATCAAATAACTTTACATTCTAGCTTCCCCTATAGATTTTTCTGCTGGAAGATAATGCACTGAGCAGCCTACACATGCAATTTGTGTCAGTTGGGAATTTTATTCCACATTGTAAGTTAACAAATTGGCATTCTGCTTAAAAAAAAAAAAGTGAACTACTCTAAAACAAACAAGAAATGATTAACGTCTTACACAGTTATTTTTCCATAAGTTAGTTTGAAAAACAGAAACAAATATAAACATCTATATTGTCTCTTTTGTGATTTAGCCTTTTCTTGTTCCGTGCTTTGAAGGACCATGGATGTGGTCATAAAGTCTAGAGATGGGCCCTTTTATAACGTTCTTTGTGAAAGCCCCAAGCACAGCCCAAGTGCTTCCATTGTTTCCCAATCAGCAAACCCACCTTTCCTCCCGCAAGCCGCGGAGAGGATTGTTCTTCCGAATTCACCTAATTCTCTGAGCGGTAAGCAGCTGGAGGCTGCTGCGAGGGGTCTTATTCATCTCCCCAGGGTAACGTGCATCCTATCCTAGGAGCAGGCGGTCTCCTAATAACATCATTAAACCCGAAGTTCATGCGCTCGGGGCCACCGCGACAGCAGCAGCCCCCCGGCCCCGGCCCTGCACCAAGTCCGAAGCCCCTGTGCGGGACGGAAGTGACACCGGCCCACCCGCCACTTGTGGGCTCCTTCCAAACGGAGAGCCATGAAATCGGTCCCCGACTCCCGGCTCCTCGTTGGCTCAAGTTTGGTTTTGTTCTTTTCCCTTCTCTCCCTATAATTCCTTTAAATGGGCAAACCTGGCACAAACACAGGTGGACATTTTAAAGTGAAAGCTTCAGGAAACAGACCATCACCTTGTCAAGAGATCTGCTGAATCACATACAAGGGCGTAAACGGGGCTCCCCCCACCCCAATATTCAACAGTCTCTTGAACAGAAGACTGAAATCATACTCTAAACATCGACTTTTTTCCTCCTCCAAGATAGTAAAGTCAGCAAATGCAAGGTGAGCCTTGTGAGCAGCCTCCTTTCTTGGGGAAAAGGCTGGAGCCAAGGGGCCGAGCGCGGCCTCCACCGTAGGGTCCACAAAGAGTGACGGCCTCTCTCAGAAACTGTAGCGCTGGGGGCGGAAGGGGGACGGCAATCGTTGAAATCGATGACAGAACTCTCTTTATTCCGCTTTTCGGCCATTTTCACCACAGAACCATTAACCAAGAAATTGCCAGCAACTAGACGGCCCCCCGCAGGGCTGCCAGCCGCCGGCTGCGCTCAGGGCGAGGATGCACAAGGCCGTGCGAAGGATCGTTCGCTGACCAGCCAAGATGGCCACTTTCACGTGGCTGTGGGCCACTGGCTCCCTGTCACCCGGGCATCCCCAGGCAGGGCAGCTGGAAAGACCCTCGGGGAGAGCCAGAGGACAAAACCCCCGACGATTCCCGCGGCCCCCGCTGGGGGACGCGACCTAGCGGCCAGGTAGCCCGGCCAACGGTCGGAAGGGAGGTGCCATTGTCACAGCACAGGGGAGCAGGCCCATAAAGCCCTTGTCTCTCTTCCTCCCACGTCGAACACGGAAGCATACAACGACCCAGTATATTGCCTTTCCCCTCACTCCTTATTAGTGCTTAAGATGGCGAATATTCGCGAGAGGGGCGCGTTACCTCCGCTCCCTTCCCCCTGCCTGGCAGAATGGTTCGGTCGAACTCCCCTCGGTGCACCGCCCCTTCCCCTCCCCCGTCCCCGCGCGAGTGGCGCATTGGCGCGCGGCGCCGAGGGGCGGGGCCCGAGCCGGGCGCGCGCGGGCGCCGTGTATAAATAGTAGGCCGCGCTGCCCGCCGCCTCGTTTGCTCCGCGCCGCCCGCTCGAGCTGACAAGAACGCGGTCTTTTGCTAGCGCGTTTCGCACTTGTCGGCTCGCCGCTTTTTCTCCTCAACGCCACTTTCACTCACCGCCACCACCATGAACGGGCAGCTCAACGGCTTCCACGACGCGTTCATCGAGGAGGGCACGTTCCTCTTCACCTCCGAGTCTGTGGGGGAAGGCCACCCAGGTGAGGTGACGGGGCCTGGAGCGAAGCGAGGGGCGGGGCGCGGGGTCGGGACTGGCCGGCAGAATCCGCCGGCCGCGGTGCCCAAGCCGGTGGCCCTCTCCCGGCTGCTGGTGGAAAGAGCGGCGGCCGCGCGCCTTCCTCGTGGCGCTGCCGCTGCCGAGCGCGTGGCCGCCGCCCCCCCTTCCTCTCTCCTCCCCTCCCATCCGGCCGCGCGCCCCGGCATGCGGAAGATTCCAGAAAACGAGAAGGGCGGGGGCCGTGGCCGCTCGTGTTCTAGCCGGGGAGGGCACTAGTTCCTTCTCCCCGCCCTGCGGTCCGAGCCACCTCGAGTGGGCGGCCCGCCTCGCGTGCTCGCGTCCGGCCCGCGAGAGCGCGCGCCCCGCATTGCAGCCTCAACCACGTGTTTGCCGCATGTGGCTTCTGGGCGAGGGAGCCGGCTGGTTTGCAGAGCGTGGCCCGGGCCACCGGGCCTCCGCTCTTCCCGTTAATTCTTTGGCTACACTGAAGAATACGACATGTCCTTAGCCGGTATATGGCCTCGCGTCAAGGTGACAGCCTCCAACTAAATATAGTGCTTGTCGGAGGAGGCATTCCTTATTTGGATCGTGCGTGAAAAGGATAGGAAGCATGAATTAAGTGTATGGCGCCATTGCGTTGGGGCTGACTGTTAGGCAAGGTTTTTACTCCATATATCATCCTCCGGGCTTTGTCCACCGGTCCGCCATTATGGCGATCAATTTATACGTGAACGAATGAAGCTATTTCAAGGAACTTTCGATCCCAGCCTGAAAACCTCACCTAGTGAAGATCGTTATTCTAATAGACGGGTCCAGCCCTTTCTTGGGATGACCACAATGACAGATGCCTCGTCTGTTGGTTTAAGGATCCATTTCCCTCTAGCAAGCTTACTGTGCCTATGATGAAATCCCACGAGCAACCTAGTGGTAGAGGAGAGGACAAACCCCGAGATCCTGATGAGTGAAGGTCAGGTGTGGTGTGGGTGGTTTTGTTTGTTTTCCCCCAGCGCTGAGAACTGCACTGTGTATTTGAACCGCCTTTTATTAACTTAAAGCTGCAGGCATTTGTAAATGTTTAGATTGTCCTGGGCCTCTGACTGGACTGCGGTACACATTTTGCTTAAGTTTTTTTTAGATGGTTATAGAAAATTTAGGAAAGTGATATTCGGGGTTTTTTTCTGTTCTCCTGATTTTTAATAGAGGGCAGTACAGTGAGGGGAAGATCAGCAAGGATTCAGAATACATTTGGGGATTTTCCAGTCTATTCGGCTCTTGTTCCTGGATTACTCTTAACACAAAATCAAATGCCGTTTTATTCCCTTTGTTCATGAAGTGTCGTTGCTTTATTTCTCACTGCCCTAATTGGCGTTCCTTAGAATCAGGGAGAGACTGATAAACGGTTCACCTTTCTGGTTGGTTAGATTTATAATGAAAAATTTAAATTCGGGGGATAAGATGAGTACCATTGTCTTTGAAAATTAATGCTGTGAAGGTAAATGTTCCTTGCTTTGCTTTTGAATGGAAGATAAAACACTTTCTACTTACTTCCATTTAATCAATCTCCATTATGTGGCTATCCTGTTTAACAATAGAAATTGTTTTTGCCTAGGAACTTAATTTTTCAAAATGTCTGATATACTTTAAAGAAGGGACTGAAGTCCTTGTAAAGGTGTAAAGCGCATATACTGCAATGAGCTTAAATGTATTAAACGTGCTGGGTGTTCTGCTGGCTTATCTGAATTGGTGATCTCTGTGGTACAGCTATATGAAGAACAAGGTGTCAAGTTAGGAAACATGTAGCACTATATCCAGCATTTATTCTTCAGGGAAATGGTTTCTGCGAAAGCAGTATAGCGGTTAAGATCTCCATACTTGGAATGTCGCTGAAAACGTACACTTGAAAATGGTTAAATTGGTAAATTTTATGCTGTATAGGTTTTGCCACAATTTTGGTGGGGGGAGGGTGCCCTGCTAAGCGGCCTTCAGGATCTTAGTTCCCTGACCAAGGATTGAACCCATGCCCCCTGCAGTGGAAGCACGAAGTCCTAACCACTGGACTGCCAGGGAATTCCTGCCACAGTTTTTTTTAAAAGAAAACACAGAGATCTTCCCAGCTGTAGTTATAGGGGAAGGGGGCATGACATACATGACATTATCAGTGAATTAAAGAAATTAAGCCAGGAATTTTTTTCTTCCCCAGATAAGATTTGTGACCAGATTAGTGATGCTGTTCTTGATGCCCACCTTCAGCAGGACCCTGATGCCAAAGTGGCTTGTGGTAGGTTCAGAACACTGCTTTATCACCTGATGAAAAGGTAGCATGAAAATTACTTCATAAAAGTGATGTTTGACTGTGAACCTCTCTTTTACTAGAAACTGTTGCTAAAACTGGAATGATCCTTCTTGCTGGGGAAATTACGTCCAGAGCTGCTGTTGACTACCAGAAAGTGGTTCGTGAAACCATTAAACACATTGGATATGATGATTCTTCCAAAGGTGTGTTTTAATGCGTGGGCTTTCTAACCTCATTTTTCCAGGTATTTTTTTTCAGTCCTCTCTAGCTATATCTTTTAGAGTGTTCCTGGGAATATTTAATTCTACTTGTATATTTTTAGTGTTTTTGTTCCAGCCCTATTCTTTAAAAGTACTAAGTTTTAGGTATATTTGATTTCTCTAGCAGCATTTAGAATTCCAGATAATTTTAAAATGACAAATTTACTTTGTCGTAAATACAAAGTATTGCCATGGCCCTTTAAAAACAAACCAAAAAAACATCGTTTTGTTTATAGGGTTTGACTACAAGACTTGTAACGTGCTAGTGGCCTTGGAGCAACAGTCACCAGATATTGCTCAAGGTGTTCATCTTGATCGGAATGAGGAAGACATTGGTGCAGGAGACCAGGTATCTTGGTAGACATCTGTTTGCATCTCTTCTAACATTAAATTCTAAAGCTTGGATTGATTGCATTGGTAACTTTTCCTTTTTTAGGGTTTGATGTTTGGTTATGCCACTGATGAAACAGAGGAATGTATGCCATTAACCATTGTCTTAGCACACAAGCTCAATGCCAAACTGGCTGAACTACGCCGGAATGGCACTTTGCCTTGGTTACGCCCAGATTCTAAAACTCAAGTAAGTGACGAGTGTCAAAACTACACACATTACATTGGCACAGGACTTCAGTAAGGTGTTTTGATTAAAGCTAAGAGAAGAATATGGTTTGTTCTCCGTATTGTAATGTAGGGTAGAGAATCAGGAACAAAGCTATTGTTTAATAGATTGATGTTCTGATGATCTGTTTCACTTTCAAGGTGACTGTGCAGTATATGCAGGACCGAGGTGCTGTGCTTCCCATCAGAGTCCACACAATTGTTATATCTGTTCAGCATGATGAAGAAGTTTGTCTGGATGAGATGAGGGATGCCCTAAAGGAGAAAGTCATCAAAGCCGTTGTACCTGCAAAGTATCTTGATGAGGATACAATCTATCATCTACAGCCAAGTGGCAGATTTGTTATTGGTGGGCCTCAGGTAAGGTCTTACAATGTCAATTCAGTTGCTTTTTTGGGTCTTCTGTTACTTGCTAAAATTTGGCTACTTCCACCTTTTTCCTAGGGTTTTTGAAGCCTACCTGTGCCTCTTCTGAGGATATTTGCCAAGTGATATTGAATAACCATTTAACAAGCCTGATCTAGAACCACTGGAAAGGATTAGGCATAAAGTAACTTAAATCCTATAATTTCAGGGTGATGCTGGTTTGACTGGCCGGAAAATCATTGTGGACACTTACGGTGGTTGGGGAGCTCATGGAGGAGGTGCCTTTTCAGGAAAGGATTATACCAAGGTGGACCGTTCAGCTGCTTATGCTGCTCGCTGGGTGGCAAAATCCCTTGTTAAAGGAGGTCTGTGCAGAAGGGTTCTTGTTCAGGTATATGCTTCTATATAACTGGGTTGACTAAAAGCATGTAAGCGGGAGGGCATTTAGCAGTTATCTACTTGTCTTTTTTTGATACCAGTGTATTACACAAGTATGTGGGTCTTTTGATCACTGACTCTTGCGACATTTAAATTCTTTTAGGTCTCTTATGCTATTGGAGTATCTCATCCATTGTCTATCTCCATTTTCCATTATGGCACCTCTCAGAAGAGTGAGAGAGAGCTATTAGAGATTGTGAAGAAGAATTTTGACCTCCGCCCTGGGGTCATTGTCAGGTAAAGATGGTAAAGACTATTGCTAGTGAAAAACATTGAGGGTGTGGGTGTGTATGTATATATACTTGATATATTCAAATCTGAGAAAGTGAAGGTGTGAAGGAAGACTGGAGTGGGGAAACATGGTAATTCCTAGAATGTGTTGATGTCATTTTTAAATTGCCGTCAGTAAAGGCTTAAATTATTAGGAAAACTCTAAAATTACAGTGCTGCATGGCTTAGACTAACCACCCTAGAAAGTCCTCCACATTTGATATAGGCTTTGTGCTCCTGTTACCTAAGGGATGTTTACTTAAAAGAAATTTTAGTACAGATGAATGGGCATGGCTGTTACAAAGAAAATAACCATGGTAGGGTGTGGGCATGGGACCTCGGTAAGTATTCCATGATTTTAGATGAGCTTTTGACACTTGCAATGTCTCAGAATAATGACAAGTTTTCATATTTGTTGAGCCAGGGACGGAAAAACAAGAACTATAGTTACTAATAAGGACTGTGCAAGGAGTTTGGACACCAGGGAAGTAACAAACACTTTTGCCACAAACTTCTTTCCTAGCATACCCCAGAGAACTGAACTCATTTGCCAGAAGTCTTGAAAATGAGTCTTGCTGATTGTTTTGCTTTAATTTAATTGAATGCTACATATTAAGTTACGGACTTGTATATTCCAGGGATCTGGATCTGAAGAAGCCAATTTATCAGAGGACTGCAGCCTATGGCCACTTTGGTAGGGACAGCTTCCCATGGGAAGTGCCCAAAAAGCTTAAATATTGAAAGTGTTAGCCTTTTTTCCCCAGACTTGTTGGCGTAGGCTACAGAGAAGCCTTCAAGCTCTGAGGGAAAGGGCCCTTCTTCCTAAGTTTTCCTGTCCTCTTTCAGCTCCTGATCAGTTGCAGTCACTCTAGTCAATGACATGAATTTTAGCTTGTGTGGGGGACTGTAAGTTGGGCTTGCTATTCTGTCCCTAGGTGTTTTGTTCACCATTATAATGAATTTAGTGAGCATAGGTGATCCATGTAACTGCCTAGAAACAAACCAACAGCACTGTAGTAAACAATGCTTTGAAATTGAACCTTTGTGCCCTATCACCCAACCTTCTAAAATCCTAATTGCATTGACTTTCCCACCAAATGCTGAAAATGTCCTTGTAACGTGCACGTAAAGTACTTGTAGTTCCATTATAGCCTCTGTCTGGCAATGCCACAGCCCTGTCAGCATGAATTTGTAATGTCTTGAGCTCTATTATGAATGTGAAGCCTTCCCTTATCCTCCCTTTAACTTGATCCATTTCTAATTATGTAGCTCTTTGTCAGGGAGTGTTCTCTATCCAATCATTCTTGCATGTAACGCAAGTTCCAGTTGGAGCTCTAGCCTGACATGAGAAAGGAAAAAAAAAAGGCAGTTACCATTAAACCATCTCCCTGGTGCTTATGCTCTTAATTGCCATCTCTTAAACAGCACCAAATCAAAATCTCTCCACTCTTCAGCTGTCTTTTGGAGGACGTACGTAATAAGGTTTTTATTTAGTAAATCAATCCTATGCATGGTTTCAGCACTAGCCAAACCACCAACTCCTAGCTCTAGAAAAACAGGCACTTGGCACCCTTGTGATGTCATACAAAGAAGTCACAGGGCTGTACCTGAGGGTCTGTAGGTTGCACACTTTGGTACCAGATAACTTTTTTTTTCTTTATAAGAAAGACTGAGCACTCCACACTGCACAATAAGTCCTCCCAGGGTTTTAACTTTGTTTTGTTTTCAAAACCAGGTCCAATGAGCTTTCTGAACAGCTGGTGTAGCTACAGAGAAACCAGCTTCCTTCAGAGAGCAGTGCTTTTGGCGGGGAGGAGGAAATCCCTTCATACTTGAACATTTTCTAATTGCTTATTTATTGTATTCTGGGGTATGGCGTAAGTACAGAGAAGCCATCACCTCAGATGGCAGCTTTTAAATTTTTTTTTTTTTTTTTTTTTTTTCCTCAACACCATGATTCCTTTAACATGTTTCCAGCATTCCCAGGTAGGCCAAGGTGTCCTACAGAAAAACCTTGGGTTAGACCTACAGGGGTTCTGGCTGGTGTTAACAGAAGGGAGGGCAGAGCTGGTGCAGCTGGCCATGGAGAAAGCTGACTTGGCTGGTGTGGTACAGAGAAGCCAGCTTGTTTACATGCTTATTCCATGACTGCTTGCCCTAAGCAGAAAGTGCCTTTCAGCATCTATTTTTGGAGGTTTATTACGTATGTCTGGTTCTCAATTCCAACAGTTTAATGAAGATCTAAATAAAATGCTAGGTTCTACCTTAACCTGTGTCCATTATTCTTTTAAAGTGTTTTGGTATGAATATGAATTGAACATACTTTTTAACCCTGAGTAATCGTAATCCCACCCATGGTTTAGGGAAATCACTTCAATCCTGACTGCAAGCAGTTTGTAAATCATATCCCTTGCACTAAGGAAGTTCAAGGTTTGATCTCAGTTTGTCTAGCACTGCCCTTTTTGGCCAATACACTGGGCAAAATTCACAGCTCCTTATTACAGCAGCCAGATCTACACCATCAGCAGTGTTTTAAATTATCTAAGGTTAAGGGCATAAAAACCATTAACGTGAGTGTAATGTGGAAGGAGTGATAATGTTCACTTTAGAAAATTTAAGCCAATTTTCATCTTTTTGAAAATGTAGAAAGTTTATTTAATGCCTTAAGTTTCCCGTTTATATAAACAGGTGTTAAAGGCTGCAAGTTACATGTTCAGTACATACTACAGTTTGAAAAGGGTTTTTAAACAGTGGTGAGAGAAAAGCTTATTCTAAAATTGTAGAAGGTTCATCAGCCAGAGCTTGGACCATCCTTCCTTAAGCCTAGCAGCCACTTGGCACATGTTCATACCAGCACGTATGAGATCAGGTGGTTCAAACACTTCACTGTGCTCTGCTGTTGCAGACGTGAGGCCCAAGGAATGCTTGTACCTGGTTGCCTGGAGGCTTAGAAGTTTAGAAACATTTGGGAGGGAAGGCAAGGTTAAATCTTCTGACCTGCTCTGAAACTTGAGAAGTTCAACTTTGCATGACATTGAAAAACTCCAGAAAAAGTTTCAAGAAGCCTTTAGATCACTGCATTGCTATCTGAAGATAAGTTAACCATCTTGACCAAATGGGATGAGGATGAGTACATGCCTGTAGGCTGGTGAAGTGATACCAGAGAGAGAACTGCTTTGAGGTTCGGTTCAATATTTATTTACTAGGATGACCCCTGCTTTCAAGGAGTTTGCAGACTAAAGAGAGTGACCTTCAAGGTGGCTTGTCCTCTACCTAGCCGCGGGGTGGAGGTGGGGATTAACCAGCTGAGAGAGGAGAGTAGAAGCAAAGGCAAGAAACAGCAAGGGGTGAAGTGATTACAGCTGAGAATCAAAAGCATAAAGTGTTAATAGAAGGAAATGTCCTATTTCATGTTTAAGTTGAAAATCATACTTTTCTACAGAGTTTCAAGGGGGATGACACTGGTCAGGGACAAGATCTAAATGCTCGGGGTAGGATGCAAAGCCTTCTGGCGAAAAGGACATTAATTACCAGGGCCTGAATACTGAAATCTGAATAACCCAGATTTTCACCAGTGAACAGCTTTTCTTAACCAGTATTAGACTAGCACCTTTCTTCATCCCACCCCAACATTTTCATTTGGAAAACGAGACAGGTTGCAGGAAAGCAGCATCCTTGCTTGTATTAAGAAAGATACTTTTTGCAGGAGTTTCCTTCTGAAGTGAAGAGTTTGTTTTTTTAACCAAGTAAAAAGGAGGCTGTGGGCAGCAGTTGCGGGAAAGGACATGGTGCCAAGGTGTATCGTGTCGCTGAGATCTGCAAAAGGGCTGAAAACCAGTGTTTCCCCCACATCGGTGCAAGATGCCCTGTGGCACAGCCATCACTGACCCACAAAATGCCTTGTATGAATCAGAGGGACTTACTGCCAGGCCCCACTTGGCCTCAGCTGGGTGCCCTTATTCAGCCCCAACCTGCACAACTACATGGCAGCCCTGCTCTGGTCTGTCCCTAACTGGATTCCAGTATAAAGGCTGGAAGAACAGAGGTGGTAGAGATGAATTCAATAGGTCCAAGAAGTAGGAGGCAGAATTAATGGGACTTGAAATCTTAAGAAATGTGAGGAAAAGAAGAGTCAAGGCTGATGACTCACAGATGGCTTGGTTAAAAAAAAACAGTTGCCATTCACTAATAAAGGAGACGCAAGTCTGAGTTGGGCATGAATGCAAGTTCTGTTTATGACAGAGTTTGAAAGCTCTGTAGGATATCCAGCTGGAGCTAGCTAGATATACAGGTCTAGGGCACAGGAAAGAAACCTAAGCAGCAGCATCACTGGAAACGATGGAGTAGACATAATCATCCCAAGTGTGTACAGTGAAAAGGCAGCTGCCTAGGAAAGAACCCTGAGACTGGGTGGAGTGGAGCATGCGAAGAGAAGCCTGAAAACAGATGCGATCCTTTATCAAAGTTACTGGGACTGCCAGTCTACTGACGTCTCTGCCCGGAAGACCATGAGCTCCCAAGCAGGGCCTGTTTTTTAGTTTGTCTTTTCCTTTTTAATTACTCTGCATTCTAACTTCCTAGCCCAGGGCCAGGCCTTTGAATTTTCACAGAATTGAGGATCCTCCTAAATCACATCCAAACTTTCTACATCCAGAGTCTACAAAGCGACTGTCAACATTCCCTAATCCCTCACCACTGTTCGGTTAAATCTTACTTTACATCACCTCCTGCTCATTAAAGGCTAGAATAATGCTAAATACTAAGCTTATTTGTAGATAAATACCACTACTAATCACCTAAATTTCATTATTTGTTTAACTCTTTTGCTATTCTAACTATGCTCATGACTGCTACTGAAAAACTGGCTGTATAAATAATAGGAGCAAAGAAGGAACCAAAATCGCAGTGAAGAGAAAATTATTCTCTGTGCATTTAAAACCTGATCACCATCCTAATCACACTTTATAATTGGACAAGTTTTAAGCTACATTATTGTCAAGGATTCTGAAAACTACAAGCAGCAGGGTGCAGGACCTTTAAGTCAAACAGACTTGAGGTTCAAACCATCAGTCCACCCCTTATTAGGTATATGTCTTATGAGCAAATTATATTACCTCTCAGCCTCAGTTTCCCCAACCATAAAATAGGGCTTATGGCCGTTAAGGACTAAATGTAATAATGCTGCAACAGTGCTTCACACAGTGCCTAGCATATGGCAAGCACTTGAGAACAGCCAGCTATTATTTTCATCATGGAACATTAAATCTCTTTCACCAAGGAGCCAGTCACTTTAAACCTGATCCTTACCCTTTCATCCTAGAAAGACATTTTCACGTTGTTTTTTAACTCCCCAGGCCCCTCAACCTTGGATTGATAAATCTTATCCTTGCTTTACTTCCTTGGTTCCTCTAATCTATCATCTCTGAATTTATCAGAGCTATGGATAAGGAAGAAAAATGTAAAAAAAATCTGAATTTTTCAGATGTCCACTGCATAGGTAATGGTCTTGTAACTGGCTGCTCCTATATCTGTACCCAACATCTGGCCTCCCTCAGAACTCTGAGTGGACAGTGTCAGCATTTGGCTCAGAAGGATTAGGATTTGAAGAATCTGTGTTTGAAGGACTCGGCTCCCCAACTGGCTCAAAGGGTCGCAAGTTCGCATAAGTCACCTCTTGGGCCAGCTGCTCCAGGGAAGGGCGGCCTAATACCAGATTTCGAAGTGAGATACAAGTCATCAGAAAGCTGAAAAAGAGGGAAAAAGCCAGCAATCCAAACTCCTGTTTCAACATAGGCATTCTGGCCAAAGCCCTTAGGGGACACCTGGTCCTACCCCCTCACCCAGGCATAAGTGAGACTCTCCCCTCAAGCACCCCAACATCCCAGTTGGAAAGGCACCCCACTCCTTATACAGTCTGGTAGAGGACTCCAGGGTGGGGTAGGAATAACCCACAGGGAGGCTGGAGAAAACTTGAGGCAGAACAAGAGGTGGCCATCAGACACCACTTACTCTCCCATTCAATCAGGGAGAGGAGAATGGAGAGGACAAAAGGGAGGAATTTAGCACTGGATTGTCCTTTCCTGGGAAACAGTCCCTACTGTTACCCTCACCAGAGAAAAGTTACTCAGCCTGCAAACATCTAATGGCAAAGACACGTACTGCTGTGGGTAAAACTTACCTGCGGCGAAAGACATAGAGCTTTCGCAGCAAGAAGCGGAGGAGTCGCTCGTGGAAAGGGGCATTTCGCCGGCGTTCGATCTCCTGGAGCCTTTGCTGGCGTCTAAGAAAGGTCTGAACCAGCGGTGTTGGCTCAGGGCCCCCTTTGACTTCCCCTTCCAGCAGAGGTTGCAGCTCTGGAGGCAGAGGCTCTGTTTCTGCCCGAAAGAGGGCAAAAAGAGGAATCACTGAGAGAGAGAGAGAGCATTCTCTCTCCTAGAACTCCCCTTTCCCCAGCTAGACGCTTCAAGTTCATTCTTTAATGGCTAGATCCTCACTCACAACACTGACTTCTTGTAAAGCGGGCTATCTCAGCCCAAATCTTCATATACTCACCACTTCCATTCTCCACCTTCTCCTTCAATTCTTGCAGGTATGCCAGGTCTTGCTCCAGTGCAAGCTCTGTAGTGTTGACATAGATGTACATGTAGCAGGAAGGACTGGGCGACATTGTATACACCTTATGGTACTCACCAGCAGGCAACTGAAAAGAGGGAAGAAACAGATCTCTTTCACCCTCTAGTCTTTCCCTAGCCAGCCTATGGCCTCCCTACACTGTACACCGTCGCAGACATCTTTTTTCTTGTGTGTTAGAGTCCAAAGGAACTGACCTCTAGAACCCTGAATGAGGCTATTCACAGCCCCCCTGGGGCCCTTGCTTTTTGAGCTCCCACTGCATTATTGTTATGTTAAAGTATTTTGAGTCTGTAATAAAAAAACTCTACTAGTCTAAACTTTTCTACCATTGTTTTATTCTGTCGTTTTTGTTTTGTTTTTCTAATATTTATTTATTTATTTGGCTGCATCGGGTCTTAGTTGCAGCAAGTGGGACCTTCATTGTGGCACGCAGGCTTCTCTCTAGTTGTGGCGCACGGGCTCCAGGGCGCATGGGCTCAGTAGTTGCGGCACGCAGGCTCTCTAGTTGTGGCATGGGCTCAGTAGTTGTGGCGCGGGCGGGCTTAGTTGCCCCAACAGCATGTGGGATCTTAGTTCCCCAACCAGGGATGTACCCACGTCCCCTGCATTGGAAGGTGGGTTCTTAACCACTGGACCACCAGGGAAGTGGTGGTCCCTCTACCATTGTTAATTCAAGCAAAATACCTGCATTTTTTCTCCCTCCTGAAGAGTCTGGTTCTTGTGTTCTGCCACCAGCTCCACAGTTACCTCTCCCTGCAGCAGCTGGATGCTAGTGTTGCCCAGGTCTTCGCTCACAAAGTTCTCCAGGTGCAGCCCTGTTGGGCAAGAGTTCCCCAACCCACCCCATGGTGGAGTGAACTCAGCCCCAGCCGGAACAGAGAAATCACACCTTCACCAACACCCCCCACGTCGGGTTTCAAAAACCTTCCTCCCACCAGGAGAAGCCCCTCCTCACTCCATCACACGCCATATCCCTGGCCAACAAAGCCAAGAGGGAGACAGCAAAGCCTCCTTGCTCTCCTCCGTACCAGGGAAATCCGCGATGAAGACCACCTCGGTGTGGTTGTCCAGGCTGCTCTTGATTTCCTGTAGTTTGGTTCTCCAGGGAGACAGGCCCATCAGTAGTGGCTGCAGCCAAGGTGTACGCTGGAAGGGGGACCAGGTAGCCTGCACGATGTCCACACGAGGGTCAAAAATCCTTAGGAAAGAAAACCATGTTCTAAGGAGGCCACAGCCACCTATGCACTGGCATTTCTGGTTCTGTTCTTTTCATCACTGTTCCCAGATAGAAGAAACAGGTTTTTCAGAAAGAAGAAATGGCCTACGTCAGCATGTTATTGCCAGTTTGGGACAGAGAAAGGAGGGGAAAGAGATTCTGCAGCACTGGGAAGAGTGGGAGTTAGTGGCCACCTGACGAGCTGTGATAACAGCTTCGAAAAGAATAAGTGCATTACCTTTTCTTCAGGATGATGGTGCCCCCTGCTGGAAGCAATCAGCTATGCCCACAACCAGGTCAACAGGGACATGCACCCGAGGACAGCCTTTCAAGCAAGACAACACTGGGGAGCATGGGCTATTCATCTTGGCAGAAAGAGCTGGACTTCATTTCTCCCCCTTCTCTGCTCCCCTTGCCCACCTCTGCTGGAAGCGGTCATTGATGGAGACCCAAATATCAAAGTAGATCTGGGGCTCAGTGACATTGTACTTGGGAAGCAGGCGGCTCAGGCAAGTGGCATATTGCTTCAGCATGTCCGCATGATCCTTCCAACGCCGGCTCTGTGTGAATACCTGCCCCAAACCCCCACGTTAGTCCCACCTCATTGTTATGGAGCCTCTGGATAGGTCATGCAATGCCAACGGCACAGAGAGACCCCTGCCTGCTGCCAGTTCTGACAGAGAAACAGCAACAACAACAAAACCACACAAAACTCGCTGGAAGAATTTCTCATTGCTGGGCTAGCGGTACTCACCTTTCCTAAATCTCATCTCAGTTCAGGGAAGTGAACGACATCACCCTATTTCAACCCCCACCAAAGAAGCGCTCCACAGGGCTCCAGAGAAAGGGCAGAGTGGGCCCAAATGTGTTTTATTTCATAATTGTGTTTACGACCAAACCAGACCCCAAAGCTCAAGGGGGCCTCTGAAGGCCAGTAAATCATCAGCATCAGACATCTCACCCCAGGGTTGAGGTAGCCCAGCTCGCCGGTGCGGCCATCACGGTAGGTGATCTTCACGTGCTGGTGGGAGCGGGAGTGCACCATCATGTCCCAGGAATAGCCGTACAGCCCGTTTGTCCAGTTGTTATAGCCCTGAGAAGGCAGGGCAGCGGCAATCAGCTCGACGGTCCTCACGCTGATACCATCCTCCACCAAGAGAGGTCTGCAAGACCAGCCCTGTTCTCTCCCGGTTGCCGTCGCCTCCACCGCTGCTCAAGGTTAACCCCCAGCCCACACGTACCTGGGTGAGGAAATGGGAATAGGGCAGGAAGAGCTGCTCCAGGAGGTAGAGCAGGGTGAAGGCGGCGCCCAGCCGATGGCGCAGCCCTGACTTCTGACCACCTTTGGCCCGGCTCCTCTTATACATGCAGGAAGCACTGGGCTGGGGGGCAGTCCTGAGGGGCAGCAGTTCTTGCAGCCTTTTCGGGCAGTGAGCCACCAGCTTCCGAGGCCACTCGGGAGAGCAGAAGAGAGGGCTGCTGGCCAGCATGACGTAGGGGAACATACCTAGAAAAGCAGGGAGAAAACCAGCACGTCAGGAGTTTGGCCGGAGGAAAACGTGGGTAATCGCCTCAACCCCCTTCCCCTAGGCAGCCTTTCCCAGGTACTCCACTGATGATGAAAGAAGTTCTCAACTCCAGTCTATTTCTCCCCGGAGAAACTTACTACACAACATACTTGCTGAGCCCGGAAGCCACCAGCCGCCTCCCTGTTTGTTTCCATCTCACAGAGACCGTATCCGGCTCAGCTTGGCGCCCGTCCCTGTCACCACCTCCCACTGCCACACGTGCCGCTGGCTCGTCCCTCCCCTTCACACCTGTGGTTTCCTATTTCCCACCAGAGTACAGGAACTGACCAATGCTGAAGAGCTGGGAATTCATGCAGTGGAAGTAGGACACGAAGAGGAGGCCAATGGATCTTGAGGCATCAAAGAAGAGCAGGAAACCGGCAGAGAGGTCGAGCAGCAGTCCGCACCAGTGCACCACCAGCAGACTAGTCATCTCCTCAGACAATACAAATCTGCGGACACCAGGGTCAAAGGTCAGGCACCAGCACTCACAGCGCACTCACAGCAGATGTACCTCTGCTACGTTGTCCTTGCTGCAGGATCCACCCCAGCAGGTGGGTGGAAGAACTCTGCACAAAGACATCCTCTGGTAGGATTTTCCAACCCCTCTTCATTTCCACATACTTTAGGTGGCCATCTTTTTTCAACATACCCTATGTAATAAGCAAGAGTGCATCTCCGAGGGCACAATTTGATTGAGCAGTGTGTGTTGTGGCGGGCAGGTTCTTCGTGGAGGTTATACATTGAGAAGAAACTGTAATAGGGGAACGCTTGGCTAACATCATCATGGTGTCAAACTTTAGGAACTGGGAGATGACAGGAAAGAGGGAAAAGAACAAAGTAAAACAAGAGGAAAGAAGAAATGGGAGGAAGAGTAATGTCAGAGAGGAGCAGCTCTGTTTTGGAAAGAGTTGGCAACAATGGTATTGTCGGGGTAAGGGGCGCCGACTGCCCATCTGCTCCGCACGCCGACCAAGGAGTCCCGGCGAGAGGCTGGGGTGGCCACCCGAGGACAGAGGCACCACCACAGCAACTGCTGGGGCCACTGCCTCACTTACCAAGCCACCTAGCCCTGGCGCTTTCCTTTCCTTTACTGCTTTTCCCTTTGTTTCCGCCCACACTGTAAGTCTCCCAGGGGCAGCTAGGCCTAGATCTTTTGATACCATCAACTCTGCCTTCTGCTGAACAGGGAGATGAGTGGACAGAGGGAAACACGTGCAAATTCAGGCAAAGTGGGAAGAGCAGCCGTGACTGCAGACCTGAGGGAGTCAAGCCCCCCACTCTGCACCTGGGCCACATGAGGCCTCTTGCCCTGCCGCTCACTTGAAGGGACTGAAGAGCCAGTGCCGGGACAGGTATTCCATGGAGTAGCCTTCCACCCAGTCTGCGTCCAGCTTTTTCACGCCCGCAATGAAGTACACAATGAAGATCTGCAAACACAAAACGAATGTTCAAACAAAGTCAGAACCTTGTCCCCTACAGACAGTCACAAATCAGTTCTGATGCCAGTTCACGGCCCAAGGGAGACTAGATCCATTCTTCTATTCACTCATCTCATATATTCACTCACCCGACATCCTACAGATGCCAGGCACAGTACTAGGCACCAAGGAAAGTCATAATGTTACTCTTTCCTCATGAGGATTCTAATCCAGTGGGAACAAAGCTCGACTCTTTCTATGACAAGGTGAAAGACCCCAGAGATTAGGGGGTTGGAAACAAGGGGAAGGCCAGCCCAGCTTTCCAGCAAAAAGGGGAAAAGAGAAGATCCAGGGAGGCAGAGCAGAGCCTAGTCTGGCAGTGGAACAGCCGTGCTGACAATGGCTGCTGAGAACACCTCCCCCTCTCCTGAAATCCTGTACCTGGCCACGCAGCACAGCATAGTTCCAAAGGGGCACGTGGGCGTTCCGCTTCCGGGCATTCAGCAGGCCGTCCACAGACCTGCAGCGAGGGGGAGGAGGATAGAGGACAGCTTCTTAGTCCAGTCCCATTTCTACCTTGGGACTGGTAGAAATGCTTTTTAAGTGTAATGCTCTCTCTATCCCAGGATGTCTCCCACACCTTCTCTGGTCCTCTGGGCTATTCTGAGGTCCTTTAGAATTATATGAGCATACTGCAACAACGACTATTTTAAGTCACAACAGAAATATTACTAGTGAGTTATAACAACGGAAAGCTCAGTGTTTACCATTCGTTTAGTTAGCAAATTAGTTTCTCCTAAAGAAATAGATTGGGAACAAGACTAA
Organism: Lagenorhynchus albirostris; assembly: GCF_949774975.1. Taxonomy (NCBI): domain Eukaryota; kingdom Metazoa; phylum Chordata; class Mammalia; order Artiodactyla; family Delphinidae; genus Lagenorhynchus; species Lagenorhynchus albirostris. The sequence continues at coordinate 14,392,104 of NC_083107.1, read as the reverse complement.
AATGCTAGAATATGGCTGAATATGAAAAAGAACGAATTTGAGGCAACGTTTGAAAAGCTAAAGGTGTATGAAAATATATATAGTGCATTTAAAAACAAGTTTCAATTTCTAAGACAAACTGACACTTCATAGACCTGGATGCTAGGATCTAGTGCCAGAGGGTACCTGCTAACAGCTTACCTAGGCTAAGAACCGATAAAACCAGGCTCCTAAGATTAGATGTATTCTGGGGAGGCAGAAGCAAAGTACGTTTTCAAGAAGACACAGAATGAGCAGAGAAGCCAGGAAAGGGGCAGCTTACACTTGTGGTCAAGAGCATGGGAGCCTGTAGTTAAGGAGACCTGGAGTCTCACTTACGCCTCTTACATGCTATGTGACCCTAGGCAAGTCCTTTACTTCTCTAAGCCTTAGTTTCTTCATCTATAAAATGGGAACAGCACTATGGACCTCATGGGGTTATAATGTGGAAAAATTAAAAGCATTTAGCATAGTGCCTGGCACGTGGAAAGCCTTCAGTAAGTGATGGATATTTTTTCAAACTGTGTAAAAGTCATAAAAATGAGACTTTTCAGGGGTATTCTGTCAAAAGTGCGTCTTTGTGATGACAGCTGGCCACTCTGAATGAATGTAAAGGTTTACAAAAGGAGCATCTGCATGTGTGTGTTGATGAAAGAAGTTTAATTAATGACTGATAAATCACCAACAAATCCAATGTCTGAGATTTTTTTCCCCCTATACTCATGTTACTGACAGCTCATACTCGCTTTTCACTTAATAATGGGAGAACCCGTAAAGGTCATCTGCCCTGCCACCCTGCCTCCAAATCCCTTCTCCATCTCCCCTGAGAGATGGTCACCTGAGCCAGAGGTCGAGGAGGGTTACCTCCTCCTGGGACAGCACTGCTCAGCAGCCCTGGTGGGCCCTCTCCTTCTGACATGACTCTGCCCCACAGCAACTTCTACTCTTGGCTCTAACTCTGCCCCTCTGGGCTCACACAGAGAAAGTCTGCTCCCTCTTCCACATGACCACCCTTGTAGTATCTGAAAACAGCTATGTCTGGCTTTAGTCTTCTCTTCTTCTCTCTAAGAGGATTACAGGAAGTGGATAGATCAAGGCACCTGGGGAGATAGGGAAAGAGTGAAGGGGTGGGAATGGAGCCATTTTGCTTTTTTGTCACCCCAAGAGCCCCAACCTCACGGACCCTTCCCTCTCCCAAATCCATCCAAATCAAAGTGTCACCCTGTAACCACACTCTGCAACGCATGGCTGAAAATACGTTTGCTGGGACAAATCCTAGGACCTCCCCGGGCCCCTATCTCTGGTAACCATCCTGACGCAGCCAACCCCTGCCTCTTTTCCCCAGACTCATACCAGTAGCGGTTTGCATCCATGAACGTCAGCTGAAAGGCCAGCAAACCATACAGATAGGAGTGGTTGTTCCACGATGTCTTGTCCAGAAGAAACACATACCAGTATGGCAGCAGGAATAACACACAGCTTATCCGGTAGCGCAGGCCCAGCATCATGCCCAGTGCCCCTGGGATTTGTGGGGGAGAGGATTAAGAGGTCAGAGGGGTACTACAGGCCCAGCTCCCCTGGGACAGGCTGTGGGTAGGATTAGGAAAGGTCATCAGACATTTTATAACCAAGTGAAAATAAATTTCAATTAAATGTTATTTCAACATTTTAAACAGAGTTACGGGGTCACAGCTCAGATGACACACAGGTCAGCAGGATGAAATTATAAGTCACGGAGGAAGTGAAATAAGAAACCCAAGACCTTGGTCATTCACCAGCATGCTTTGTATTTCAGGGTTTGGGGTAGGCCAGTCAATACTCCCATCTCTCCTCAGTTTCCCTCACCCAGAAACATGATGGTGTAGACCAGATACATCCAGTCAAGTGGCAGTGGCTGCAGGGCGTCCAGCAACGGGAAGCGGCACACCTCCAGCCCATCCAGGTATCTTCGGTCCAGGGAGCTGAGCCCCCGCTCCTGGGGAATGTCCAGCACCATCATCAGCCCTGAGAAGGCAGAGGGGGAGGGGGCCGCTAGGCCTTAGCAAAGCGAGCCGTGGAACACGCTGGAATACAGTCGAGCACGCCCAGCTCCAGGGTCAGACTTCTTTCCAAACCCCGGAAAGAATTCATTCAACAATAACCACAGAGCGCCTACTCTGTGCTAGGCATTATGCCAGTCGTGTGATCTCAGACAGCCACTGCACCTCACCGAGCCAATTCCCCATTTGTGAAAGGGGGCTCATAATATTTTGCAGGGTTTCAGAGAAGATTAAATGAAAGAAGTGTACAAAATGCGATCAAAGCTGTTCAGATTTGATAGTAATATTTGTAAAGGTCTGCCCTGCCGGCTAGAGGAAGTGCTCTGGGGTGGTGCTCCTCAACCTCTTTTACTTTCTGGCACACCTGGCAGAGCCGTGTCTGGCCAGCACACTGGGGCAAAGAGAAGGGGTACTCAGGCCAGGAAGGCATCTCCAGTTAAGGCAAGATTTCTCAACCCCAGGACTATTCAGTTTGGCCTGGTTAATTATTTGCTGGGAGGGCTACCGTGTGGTTCATAGGTCATGCAGCAGCATCCCTGGCTTCTGTGTAGGTGCCAGTAACCACCTATTCCCCTTCCCTCCCACCCCCAAGATGTGACAAATACAAATGTCTACAGACATTGCCAAATGTCCCCTGGAGAGCAAACTCACTCCCCGTTGAGAAGCACAGGGAGTAATATCTCAGCATATCTGTAACCCATTCCAAACATACACGCTGTGGCCTATGAGTTAGAAAGATCTGGATTAGGGAGTCACGGCCTAAATGTCTGCCCTGTCACCTCTGCCATTTCTCTAAAGTCTAGTCCTTAGCATACTTACTGGGCAACTTCATGCCACACATAAAATGGGCTCCTGTTCCTCTACCTCTATATTTCCTATAGCCTCAGACCAAAGCATTTCTGGTCTCCAAACCCTAATCGGAGACAAAACTGGGTCACAACGACCTCTTCCAGGATATCAGTAACTTCAGCTCTTAGGAAAAGGAAGGTAAGTCCACTAAGCAAGTAAGTATCCAAGAAATGGACAAGGGACGATTGTCATTTTCCCATCCCCAACCACGCTGGCCCCTCCCAGAAACTGGACTTACCAAAGAGAAAACGGAAGACTGCCAGGCTTGCAGGATCTGTTGGTCTATTCAGCAGGGTCACCAGCTTCCCCCAGCTGGACACATCTGTCCACTCAAAACCCAAGAGCTTCCCCATTCGGCTGCCCTGACGGCGCCCTGAGGTCTGTCCAGCCTTATCTTTCTGTACTTTATCTGCAACCGATAAATGGAGAAAGTTGTGGGTGCGCGTATGGGAATGGAGATGCTTTAAAGTAGGCTCCTCCTCAAATCACAGAAATCACAGGCCCAGGTCTTCTGCCTACCTGGATTCTTCCACTGATCTCTGACTACCCGAAACATCCCTGCAGTGCAGCCCCTCCTCCAGGATCCCCCAATGCCCCAGGACCTTTCTCAGACAGCAGCCCTCTAGCCGCAAAGCGTCCTGAATGTCATCACTACCCCGAAGCCGAAGACTGCAATCTCTCTCTACGGCTCCTTCCCATCGGAGGCTCCCTTCCCCAGGTCCCACAGGGAAGCCCTCCGGCCCCCACCCTTCTGAAACCCGCGCCCCTCTCTATCCGCCACAAGGCGGGGCTCTGACCCTACCTGAGTCGGGCGGTGACAGCGCAGACCGAGCAGACACCGCCATGGCCTCGGGGAGGTAGGTCGGCCAAGAGACAGCGTCCGAGTAGGTGCGTCGCGAGGGAAAACTCCCTTAAGTCCCGCCTCCTCGACACAACAGCACCCGCGAGGCCGGCCGGAAAGTGCCGGGACTGTCGTGAAGAGCCCTAGTCGGCCGCGCCGGGCTCCCTGCTTGGCGGCAGAGGGCGGAGCGAGGAGCCTTGGGGCGGGGCGAAGCGGCCGCGAAGGGGCGTGGTCAGGCCCCGGCCTCCCCGGTGACCCAGGAGGAGCGAAGGTGTCACCGGGCCTGCCTCTCTTCCACCGAATGACCAGTCTCTTCCCTGAGGCCTCCCGATCCCTCTCCGCGCTTTCAACCTAAGAAGACTCCGAGATCCCGCAGCTTCCCTGGGTCACTCCCCGCACCCATTAGGCCTCTCCAGACGTGAGCAGCGAGGGCGCAAATGTCAGACTCTTCCCAGAGAGGTTCCCGCCGAATTAGGACGCACCTGGAAGGGCTGCCCCGGTCTAGAGACTGTATGCAAGTTTCTTTATTCTCTCTTCCAGTACCTGCCATGAACCAGAGGTTTGAAAGCAGCAGGGGAAACCGGAACAACATAGCTGCAGAGGGTATGCAGAGTAGGGGCAATGAATAGAGTGGTCGATCAAGGAAAGTCTTAAGAGAGGTGAGTCTTGAACAGCATTGTAACATCTAATTCTCTGTACTGGGATTGACCAGCAGGATCAGAGGAAGGCATCTTAGACCAGGGGTTCTCACATTTTTGAGTCTCAGAACCCCTCTACACTGATACATACGTTATGGAGAACCCTAAAGAGCTTTTGTTTATAATGGGCTATATTTTCCCATATTTACCGTATTGGAAATTTACACTGAGAAATGTTTAAAATATGTATTGATTCACTAAAAGAAAAAAGTAATAAACCCATTACATGTTTATATAAATAACCTTTTTAAGAGAAAAAGTATATTTTCCATACCAAGAATATACATGAGAATAGTATTATTTTACATGCAAATCTCTTTGATGTTTGGCTTCATTGAAGAAAGCTGGATTCTCGTATCTGCTTCTGCATTCCATCTGTTGTGAAATGGTGTTGATTGAAGTATGTGAAGGAAACCTGGCCTTACCGATACTTAGTTGGAAAAAAGAGAAGCATTTTATTATTATTATTATTATTATTTTTTGGCGGTACGCGGGCCTCTCACTGTTGTGGCCTCTCCCGTCGCGGAGCACAGGCTCCGGACGCGCAGGCTCAGTGGCCATGGCTCACGGGCCCAGCCGCTCCGCGGCACGCGGAATCTTCCCGGACCGGGGCACGAACCCACGTCCTCTGTATCGGCAGGCGGACTCTCAACCACTGCGCCACCAGGGAAGACCAAGAGAAGCATTTTAATAGCCTGTTTAGATAACTGGATATTCTTTTGTACCACACCAAAACTTACAAGTAGTCGTTTTTTAAAGGTTAGTCAGATGTGAAATTGAAAATCATATAATGAACTTTATGCTCTATTACATTAAAATCATTGGTATATCTTGCACTTTGAATGGACCTTTTACTCACGCATGATTTTGTAAAATATGCATGGCCATTTGGAAAACATTGCTTCACTGAGTTACACAGCTCTTTTAAATGCAGAGCCTCTTAACGTGGAGCAACAGGAACTCTGCTTCCATTACTCGTGGGACTGCAAAATGGTACAGCCACATTGGAAGACAGTTTTGGCATTTTCTTACAAGACTCCACATACTCTTACCATATGATCCAGCAATTGTGCTCCTTGGTTATTTACCCAAATGAGTTGAAAACTGATGCCCACGCAAAACCTGCACGTGAATGTACAGCAGCATTATTTATAATTGCTCAAACTTGAAAGCAACCAAAATGTCCTTCAATAGGTGAATGGGTAAAATAAACTAGCACATCCATATGATGGAATATTCAGTGATAAAATGAAATGAGCTATTAAGCCACAAAAAGACATGAAGGAAGTTTAAGTGCATATTGCTAACTGAAAGAAACCAATCTGAAATGGCTACATACTGTGTGATAACCTGGAAAAGGCAAAACTATGGAGGTAGCAAAAAGATTGGTGGTTGCCAGGCATTGGGGGGGAGGAAGGGAGAGAAGAATGTAGCGCAGAGGATTTTTAGAAGGGTGAAACTATTCTGTATGATACTCTGATGGTGTCGTGGTGAGTTCATGTCATTATATATTTGTCAAAACCCATAGAATGTATAATATAAAGAATGAACCCTAATGTAAACCATGATTATAGTTATTAATATAACTATATAGTTATATTAATATAATATAGTTATTAATATAGTTATAAATATATAAATATAAATATATATATAAATATATATATAAATATATATATATTTATATATATATATATATTTGTGATTTGCAAATCACAAATATATATATATATCACTATTAGCTTATCAGTTGTAACAAATATATATATATTATATATATATAATATAATATAAAATATAAATATATATATATACACCTATATATATATACCTATATATATATAAAAATATATATATATTTATATATATATAAATATAAATATAGTTATTAATATAACTATATAGTTAATAGCTATAATATCACTATTAGCTTATCAGTTGTAACAAATATACTGCACTAATACAAGATGTTAGTAATAGGAGAAACAGGGAGAGCATGAGGGGTGTATGGGAACTGTCCGTACTACTCAAAAAAATAAAGTCTATTAATTTGAAAACAAACAAAGGTGATTTGAGCTCACAGTTTAATTGCACAAGTGCTTTTTCTTAGAAACTATGAAACATCGTATTTGGGTATGCAGAAGCATTGTATGTATATTTCCCATTTCTTCACACAAAATAGTAAAAAGATCTGTATTCCAGTGTCAAGAGTTTATAAAATTATTAATTTGTACTTCTTCATTAAGGATGTTCTTAATTGACACTGGCATGTTATTTTCTATTTTTACTTTTTTTTTAGGCTGCACACTGGCATTTTTTTTAAATTGCAAACGCATGGCAGGAAGGAATGCAATGACTACTACTGCAATTTGGTGCCACCGTCTCACTCCTGCTAAGTTGCCAGCAGTTTTGCCACCATTGCTTTTTGCATCATCAGTGCAAATGTCAACACAGTTAAAAAGGCAAATAACATCTCAGTATTATTATAGTAGTTTTGTCCCTAAGGACTCCAGGGGTTCATGGACCATGTGCTGACAACCACTATCCTAAAGGGAAAAGGCGGCAGGGGTAGATGTAAAAGTAGAGGTTATGGGGCACAGTTGTGTTTGGCAGGTGGAATTACTGGGCTAACAAGTGTTCCTGCTGTTGAGGGTCTGGCCCACTTCTAGGTCATCCTAATAGGCAAGGGGGGCCAAGTCACTTTGGAAGCCATAGATCTATTTAGGGGATGGATCTCTTAATCCACTGTCAAATCCCAGTCCAAATGAATACAGTGTGGGTTGGGAAGTTTGGGCTAGATCTTCCAGGATCACTCAAAATTAGATGGTTCCATTAAGTTCAGTGTTGATGGTCTGTTACGTGCCAAGAACTGGACAAGTTACAGAGGAGGAAACAGAAATGATTAAGTTGTGGCCTCTGTCCTATAGAAGTATAATAATAAAAATATATAGAAATAATAAAATAATAATAGAATGTAGGAAGTTATAAGTATTAAGTGAGGTTCAAAGTGCTACGGGAGCACTGAGGAAGAAATGAATTATGACTGGAGAAATCAGGAAAGTTTTTTTGAAAACTTGGGCCTTAAAGGATGAGTAAAATTTTGAGAGGAGAGAGGGAAATCAAAAGTTCTCAATAGTCTTGGGTGAACTGAGAGCATTCTGTGTAAGAGAACTACAGCTAGTAAATGAGCTGTGCTAACTCTTCACCTTTCCATCCCATGATTTTAACTTGTTTTTGTTCAAGGCATTGATTTCCAGTTTATCCTTTCAGGACCAACATACAGAGACTCATGGCATCAGACATTCATTTATCCATAAAATAGTCCAAAATTTACAAAAGGAATTTCTTCATGGTTCTTTTCTAATAAAAATTCTCTTTCTGTCTGCACTGTGGAGAAAGAAGCCCTCTTTCAGATCTCTCAATTCAATACCCTAAACATTTAGTGACTGCCTACTACGTGCAGGATATGTGTTATTTTCTACGAGGGGTACCAAAGTAAAAACATAGCCCCTGCCTTCACAGAGCTTAGAGTCTCAGAGGAGTCAAATGTGTACGTAGTTAATGGCAAAGCATATTATAGGCTCTGTAAAAGATACAGTGTGATGGCGATCAGAAGAGGAAGACTTTAACTTCAGTGGGGAAATCTGGAAGACTTCATGGAAGCAATGTCTCAAATATGAATAGACTTGCCATAGGCAGTGATGAATGAAGGAGGTTATTCACTCATCATGAGACAAGTCCACTCGAGCAAAGGTATAAAAGGAGATGATGTGTTATGGGAAGGGCAGGTAATTTAGTATGACTGGGGGGCTGGGAGGTGAGTCTCATGAGAGATAAGCTTCAAAAAGCAGGTTGACAGCAATCTTGGAATGCTAAGGAGTTTGGGCTCTACTCTGGAGGTGCAGCATACTCGAGTCAGTGTTTTGGGAAGATAACAAGTAACCCCAGGAGGAATGGATGGGAAAAGAAAGGTCAGTTTGGAGGTGGCTGGAATTGTTCAGAGAAGAGATGATGCCCGGCATTACCTAGGAAGCACAAGCTGATATGGAAAGGAGGGGGTGGATTTGAGAGACATGACCAAGACTTAGTGATGTCCCGTTGTGTGTGTAGGATGGCTTAGCGGTTCCTAACTTGGGACACTGATAGAATGGGAGTACTATCCAGGAGGAGGAACATGGGGAAAAAATAAAGGGTTTGGGTTGGCTGTCGGATGTGTCTGTGGACTGACCAGGGTATTGGAGAGGAAGCAGTGGCAATTGACAGAGATGTACAGATTTGGGGATCATCCATAAATGGCTGTTGAAACTGTAAAGGCATTGATTGCACTTCCAGAGGGAGAGCGGGGTTTCTCAACCTCGGCCGTATTGACATTTGGTCTGCATATTCTTTGTCGTTGGGGGGATGGGTGAGGTGGGGGGAGGGGCTGTTCTTGGCATTGTAGGAAGTTTAGCATCTTTGGCCTCTACCCACTAGATGCCAGTAGCACACCTCCGCCACCAGTTGTGTCAAACAAGAATATCTCCAGACATTGTCAAATATCCCCTGGAGGGCAAAATCAACCCCACAGAGAACCGATTGCTCTAGGAGAGAGTGCGGAGTCAAAAGATGGCCAAGGGCAGAACCTTTGGGTTCTAAGGTCACGGTAAGAAAGGAAGAGCACCCTGGGAAAGATGGGGGTGACTGTCACAGATAGGGTGGCCAGTGGTGTAACAGTCTATAAAGAGGGTTTTGGAGACAAAAGAGGCCTAGGCAGTGGGGAGAGCTTTATGATCTTTCAGGGAGCAATTCCAACTGAGCCTCCCGAACGTGCTTTCTTCTTGTTCGCTAGCCTGTTCCCTGAGAGGTACAGGAGTCAACTGCCCCCTTGGGCCATAAATGAGACTGGGATATATGCCAGTGTACCACAAAGTTTGCCTGGTTGCTTTGCAGGATGTTCATATTCCTTTTCCCCTATTTTCTCATTCCATTTGTTCTATTAGTCTCCTTTTTCATTTGTAATGTGCTTTAGCAGAAATATATACCCATACCATTTAATCCTGATAATAACCCCGCAAAATAGCTTTCATTCTTATTCCCATTTTGCAGATGAGGAAACCAAAACTCCCAGAGGGAACCTTGCCTAAGACAGCACAACCAGGGAGCCATAGAGCTGATGCCCAAATCTTCTGATCACGCAGGGACTGAGAACACTCTTCATCACACCCCAATTGCTTCTTTGGTTGCAACTCCTACCATGTAGCATCTTTTCCTTACAAAGTGACTGACACTCCCCTTCTCCTGGGATAGAGCCTTCCTTGACTGTAAAGGAATCAGTGACTTTTGTTCTCTTGTTCCCTGACCACAGCACCATTTCTGCTCATAGAGTATTGTTTGGTGCCTTACTGAATGTCTCACCTTGTGAGGGTGTTAGCCAGATGGTCTTTTTTCCTTCTTCATTTTCTTCTTTTTTTTGGCCATGCCTTGCGGCTTGTGGGATCTCTGTTCCCTAACCAGGGTTTGAACCTGGTAGTGAAAGCCCAGAATCCTAACTACTAGGCCAACAGGGAACTCCCAGATGGTTTTCTGACAAAGGGTAACATTGTAATGTTTGTACAGGTGAGGCCAAGCCTGCGGCAATTCTGTATGGTGAAGATGAGGACAGACAGGTCACAGGCCCAACTGTGGGCACTTCGGAATCTCCCTGATGGTTGCTGGGTCTAGGCCAAGGGTCATCTCCCTCAGGGACACCCATGTATGTCCAAGGCTTGCAGTGGCATACCAGACCCCAGTAACTCCTCAGCTGTTGGAACTCTCCTTCCCTCCCTGGGAATCCTCTGTCATTTCCTCCTGCTCCCCACAAACTTCCTACTCTGACCCTTTGTTTCTTGGCACCCCTCATGTTCTCTTAACCACCAATTCACTTAGCATCTGGAATTCTTAGTAATAGTAATCACAAAAGCCACCATTTACTGAGGGTTTTTAAAGTACCAGGCATAGACAATGGAGGTAACTGAGGCTTAGAGATGTTACATAAATCTGTCCAACGTCACATAAATATTAAGGTACAGATCAGCATATCTAATAGAAATGTAATTTGAGCCACGTTGGTAATTAAAATTTTCTATTAGCCAAATTAAAAGAGAAAAGAAACAGGTGAAATTAATTTTATCAATTTTTTTTTATTTAACAATATATCCTAAGTGTCTATCAACAGACCAATGGATAAAGAAGATGTGGTATATATATACAATGGAATACTACTCAGCCATAAAATAGAGTGAAATTTTGCCTTTTGCAACAACATGAGCGGACCTCAAGGGTATTATGCCTAGCAAAATAAGTCAGACAGAGGAAGACAAATACTGTCTGACAGGGGTCCCCAACCCCCGGTCCTTGGACTGGTACCAGTCCACATCCTGTTAGGAACCCGGCTGCACAGCAGGAGGTAAGCGGCAGACAAGTGAGTGAAGCTTCATCTGCTGCTCCCCATCGCTCCCATCGCTCCCCACCGCTCCCATCGCTCCCCACCACTCCCACCGCTCCCCACCGCCCCCCACCGCTCCCCATAGCTCCCCACCGCTCCCCATAGCTCCCCACCGCTCCCCATCGCTCCCCACCACTCCCCATCACTCCCCATAGCTCCCCACCGCTCCCCATCGCTCCCCACCACTCCCCATAGCTCCCCACCGCTCCCCATTGCTCCCCACCGCTCCCCATCGCTTGCATTACTGCCTGAACCATCCCTCCCACCCCTCCACACCCCTTCCGTGGAAAAATTGTCTTCCACGAAACCCATCCCTGGTGCCAAAAAGGCTGGGGACACCTGCTGTATGATATCACTTACATGTGGAATCTAAAAAATACAACAAATTACTGAATATAACAAAAAAGAAGCAGACTCACAGATATAGAGGACAAACTAGTGGTTACCAGTGGGGAGAGCGAGGGGGAGTGGCAATTTAGGGGTAGGGGATTAAGAGGTGCAAGCTACTATGTATAAAATAAGCTAAAAGGATATATCATACAACCCAAGGAATATAGCCAGTATTTTATAATAGCTATAAATGGAGTATAACCTTTAAAAATTGTGAATCACTGTAGTGTACACCTGTAACTTATATAATATTGTACATCAACTATAACTCAATAAAAAAATAAGGCACTTGGGAATTCCCTGGCAGTCCAGTGATTAGGGCTCCGCGCTTCCACTGCAGGGGGCACGGATTCGATCCCTGGTGGGGGAACTAAGATCCCGCATGCCGTGTGGCCAAAAAAATAAATAAATAAAATAAAGCACGTTACAGATTTTTTTAAAAAGGGAAAAAAAAAGATCCAAAACATTATTCCAACATGTCATCAATATATAAAATTACCAAAGAGATATTTATAGTCTTTCTCTCATAATAAGTCTTTGAAATCTGCTGTGTGTTTTACTCTTACATCTCATCTCAGTTTAGACTAGCCACATATCACATGTTCAACAGCCATTTGTGGTCAGTGGCTACTGTATTGAACAATGAAAGTATAGATCAAGGGTTCTGAGCCACCTCCGCTTGGCTTCATTGTCGCCTTTCTAAGGATGGTGAGGAGTGGGGCAGCCACGTTCTCTGTGAAAGCAGGCTGATCCTGTCCCCCAAAATTCAGGTCTGAAAAAGATAATAATCTTATCTAATTGGGAGTAAGATTTCATTATAAATGAGAATAAAGGGTCTCCAAATGCTACAGAGGTCCAAAATTTATTAGACTCTTTAAAAAAGCATTTGTCAGAGAAGCTGACATTTCCCTCTTGGAACTGTTACTTCTTCTGGGATGGAACAGGAATGTTTGTTCCTTTCTGCAGGTCCCTGTTATTGTTCTTTTATCTCCATAAACACTGTCCAGGAAAAGTGGATTTTCTCTGGCCTGGAGCCAGGTTGGTGGAAAAATCCTTTGCCCTGGGCCCTCTCTCTTGTCCATAGGGCAGTCGCATGACCCTTTCTGATGGGGCTCACCAACCGACGTGGTGGCCTCAGAAGGGACGTGCAGGATTGTTGAACTCTGGAAGGAAAGGAGGGTTGGTGAGCCATCATTCCCTGATTTGAGCAGTGGGCAGCCCTTTGTTCCAGGCACTGTACTAGGCACATGGCATGTGCTATCCTTTTACTCCTCACCACCACCCTATGAGGTTAAGCATCAGCACTTGCAAAACCCAGGCAGGTGAAAAGGGTCACTCAGTGTGCAGCTTTCCGACACCAGAGCCCAGGATTACAGCGTTCCAGACTCGGGGGGTTTCAATGCTTTCTGCAATAAGACGGACATGGGAACAAGGGTTGTCCAGCAAGAAATGTTCATATCTGTGTTCTGTTTCCATGCGAACAAGGTCTGGCAGGGTGCTTAGGGTTGATTTCAGTCTCTAAGAATTGGGGGTGAGATACTCAGCACATAAAAAATGGAGATGGGGGACTTCCCTGGCGGTCCAGTGGTTAAGTCTCCGCTCTTCCACTGCAGGGGCCACGGGTTCCATCTCTGGTCAGGGAACTAAGATCCCCGGCATGCCGCGTGGTGCAGCCAAAAAATAATAAAAATTAAAAAAGGAGACGGCTGCCCTTTCTATATCAGGAAACCTAGGAGGACTGCTTGATCTTTCTTTACTTGTTCCTGACAAGTTAGAAATGTGGTGCGGGGGAGCCCTGTCGCTTTAAGCCTAAGCCCTGGTTTCCCAGGAGACTTGGGAGGGCAGTGGAGAGTGCCCGCCTACCTGGGGAACCTGAGCGAGGTGTGGCCGGAGAGGCTCTGGAGGCGAGGTGGGCGGGGGCAGGCTGAAAGTTGGACAAGCAGGAAGTGAACCGACGGCTGCCCGAGAGGGAACAAACTAGGCGAGAGTCCTGCTGCCGACAGGCCCGAGCCGCTCGGAAACATGGTGAGAGGGCGGGAAACTAAGAAGGGGCTGATTTCACGAGCAGCCAGAGGGGGCTGGGGGCTGGAGATCAGCAAAGGAAAGCTGGTGGCAAAATCTGAGGGCTGGGCCAGCGCTGACTGTGACCTCTCTTCTTTGACAGCTGGGCTGCAAATAGGTCTGAGCTGCCTGGGCGGGTGTTCCTGCTCTTCTCTGCCCCCTCCCTCCCCTGAGCCCTGAGCTGGCCTGGAGTGGAGCTTCGGTGGGAGTGTGAGCTCCTAATTCATCTCCTCCTCCAGCCCTCCGGCCTTTGGCCCTTTGGCCTGAGCTGGCCTGGAGTGGAGCTTCGGTGGGAGTGTGAGCTCCTAATTCATCTCCTCCTCCAGCCCTCCGGCCTTTGGCCTTCGGGTGTTGTGACATTCCTGGGCAGTGCCTCTGCTGTTCCCAGCGCAGATTCCAGCCCAGCGGCAGGAATCCCGCTCTGCCCCTCACTTTATCCCTGTACAGAAACCCAAAGAATTTGTCTCTCCGTCGAGTCCAAGGAAACTGCCCCCTCTCCATAAACATGAGGAAGAGAGCTGATGGTTTGTAAAAAAAAAAAGACAGAAGTTGGTTCTCTGTAATCATCTAGTTTGGACCCACGCCCCTGGCTTGTGTCTGGAAGTCTAGTGGGTCAGGGAGGGAGGAGCTTAGTAGTGTTTTTCCCTCCCTGTTCAAAAACCTTATCAGAAAGCCTGAGGATGAGGCATCAGCCAGGGAGGACTTGCCCTCCATTTCCCCCAACACCCAGGCTGCTGTCTGTATGTTTCATACTTGCTTAAGTAGGCAATGGCGTGGTGCCTACGCGAGGAGCTTGGTGGTGGGGAAAGCAGAAGTTTGTGGCCCAACGGCTGTCTCTCGTGGGGCCTTGTGAGGGACTTGGAGCCTGATTGCCGTGGCTCAGGCTGCCCAGGAGGCCGGAGCAGCTCTCCAGCTGCTGTCTTGAAGAGAGGGCGGGTTAGGCTAGGGGAGGGTGGTCTGTGGGGGGAGGGGCACAGGCATTTTTAATGAGGACTGGTGGGATCTGGGAATTCACAGGTAATGGTGGGGCTGTGCCTTGTGAGGTGCTGGCTCAGCGGTCTCCTCTGACCCTCTGCGAGGAACAAGGAAGCAGTGGAGAGGGCTTTGGGGGTGTGCTTCTTGTTGTCTCACGTGCCCTGAAAACCCACAAAGAAGTTGGATCCAGTCTGTCTCCTAGCATGGCTCTCACCATCTGGGGATTAAAAATGCATTTGTTTTTGATTACACAAGTACTACAAGGAAAACATTCTCTTTGCAAACAGTTCAAGCATTACAAAAAGCTAAGTCCACCTTAGGCCTCCGTCTCCTCCGGCCTCTGAGGCTGAGTCTCAGTCCCTCCGGCACTCGGCCTAATTAACCCCTGTGTGGCTGCCCAGGAGGAGGCCAGTGGTGGTGGAGGAGATGACCGTGTGCGAAACCTGCAGAGCGAAGTGGAGGGAGTCAAGAATATTATGACCCAGAATGTGGAGCGGATCCTGGCCCGGGGAGAAAACTTGGATCATCTCCGTAACAAGACAGAGGATCTGGAAGCCACAGTGAGATGATGGGGAGCCCAGTGGGGGCCAGGGGAAGAGGGGGGAGGAGGATTATTGGGGGCTTGAGGCTTGGTGGTCTTGGTGGCAGAATGATCAGGAGGGAAGTCTGCCTTTTTACCTGTGTTGGGAATTGATGTGAGCTGAATCCCCACTTCTGATTCTGCTCTACTCCACTGATTGGTACTGGGGTCCAGGGAATGGGTTCAAGGACTGGGGCTGGGGATGCGGGGGTGGACCCATGGAGACATTTTGTGAGACTGATGGATGGCTCAGTCAGCCTGTGCTGTCTTAGGCTTCTCTCCTATGAAATCGACTTTCACTTTGAAGGCTGCCCTTGACAATCATTTGGACCTGGCCTCCCCAGGACAAAAATATTGGCTCCAGAAAATTCTCTTAGGGCCTTTGGCCTTCCCCAGGAGTTATTAGGCAGGGGGTGGAAAACTGTTAGAGTTTTGCTGAGCCAGCTTTAAAAAGAAGCTGGGAAGAGGAGTAAAAGTGTTTGATCCCAGGATCCTCTGCTGGCTTAAGGCTGGAATAATATCTCCCACACATCTTGCTAGATCTCATTCTTCTCTCCCTCCAGCCAGAGGCTAAAGCCAGCTGCTCAGGGAGGGAGTCACTCTAAAGTTCAACAGAGGGCTGGAGACTTAAGATTCCGTGTCCACGGAGAGAGACTGGCCATGGCTTTCTGAGTCCTGTGTGTAATCTTGAGCATAGCTCATTTGACTCCCTGGGACTTAGTGTTTCTTTCCACAGCCCAGGCTGGGAAGCATGGCCCAGGGAAACAATTTCTGCAATTCAAGTTGGGAGAGGAAGAGCATTTTCCCTCAGTTCCAACCCCTGGACTGCCCTGGCCCCTCCTCCAGCTTCAGCGGTCCTCATGTGGCCAGAAGTTATGGAACCAGGGAGATGTGTCCACCTGGAGCCTGCACCCCTCAGCCCCAGTGTCTGCCCTCCCAAGGGTGGGTTGTGCTGCCAGTGTCACAACCCTGGGTGTGAGCATGCATCAGAGGCCCCTCAGTGTGCTTGGCAGTGCGGGGGGAAGAAGAGAAGGGGGCAGGCAGGGGACCAGAGGGAGCCCAAGGATTCTGAATTTGAATTGGTTCACCAGATGGTTGTGAAGGTACATTTGTCAAGGTAGGAGGACAGAACTAACTGTTTTATTTAGCAGTCTGTTGCCTCAACGTAGCACTTAAATGTTTAGAGGTATGGCGTGTGGGTCTCGGTGTGCTCATCCCAGCGGCGGGAGGCACTGGGTGATTCTGCCTTATTCCCAACAGTCCGAGCACTTCAAGACCACATCGCAGAAGGTGGCTCGGAAGTTCTGGTGGAAGAATGTGAAGATGATCGTCCTCATCTGCGTGATTGTTTTTATCATCGTCCTCTTCATCGTGCTCTTTGCCACGGGTGCCATCCCTTAAGTAACTTAGGGAACCCCTCCCACCCTGCCCTCTTCTTGGGGGGCAGCCTTCCATAGTGGGTGCCAAGAGGCGCCCTCTCTCCTGTCCTTCTCCACAGGGAATGATGCTCCATCCTCCCGCCCCTCATTCTGGGGCCCCTCTACCACACTGTCTGACCCAGGGAGCACCTTGGTCCCCAGAAGGAGAGAGCTGGACTGTGGCTGTGTTTCAGGGGTCCTCAGAGTTGGTTGGAGAGACCCAGAAGGGCCAGCACATGGCTGGGAAACTGATGGAACTGAGGGTGGCCAGTGGGCAATAAAGACCTTTCAGTATCCCTATGCATGTGAGGTACTTTCTCCCTTTCCATTTTGCCTTTGGCCCTTCCATTTCTTTTCTCCCTAAAGACGCCCTCTGGCAGAGATCCTCCCATTGGAGGCCCAAGCTGTTGGAGGAGTGGAGAGCATATGTTTGGAGAAGAAAGATGGAAACTCTCTGTCTTTCTTTATCTCCCCTTGTTCCATCATTGTCACTGGTCTCAAGAACAGGAATTTTCTGGAGGTCTTGGCGTATGGAAAATTCAAAACCTTCCCAGCATTTTAGGGTAGTATGTAAGACTTTTAAGTGTCCCCTCTGGGACTTGCCATTTCCTTTATTAGTTTTCTGCTGGAAGTGTTAGCCGAGACATGAAGCCTACCTGGGCAGAGCATTTAGGAATCTGGTTAAGGGCCTCCCACCCCTCCCATCATTGCCATTTCTCTTTGGTGGCCCTGTTGTAGTCTTAGAGTGAGGGGGTTAGAGGAACTGAACTGCTTTTCCTTCTCTTGTGGTTCTGCGAGTTCTATTTGTCTTTTGTCTGCCCCTGTCCTTCTGGAACTTAGCAGGGCCTCTGGGTCTCAGCTGTCCTGAGGGGGTGAGCATCTCTCACCCGTGTCTCGTGGCTGGGCACAGTCAGTGTCACAGGACAGGGCCTATGGCCTTCCTTCCCCTCCATGGACAATGGACCTCTCTGTCTTTGGGCCTCCCTCCTCTCCACCAGGTTCCACCATCATTGTCACTCTTTCCAGTGCCCAGTGCGCCTTGGTTTGGGGGAAGGGTTTATGTCATCTCTGTCCCTATTTCCCCCATAGGCTTTCCAGAATTGAAAAGAACCTGATTTGGGGAGAGAATCTGGAAGGGGCGGGGTTGGGAAACAGGACTGGGGACTAGTACTGGCAAGTCAGGTTCTAGAATCATGCTCCGGGGACTTCCCTGGCGGTCCAGTGGTTAAGACTCCACACTTCCAGTGCAGGGGGCGTGGGTTTGATCCCTGGTTGGGGAATTAGGATCCCACATGCCACGCAGTGCAGCCAAAAAAAAAAAAAAAAAAAAGAATCATGCCCCGAAAACTAGGAGGGCAGGAAAGCACAGAAGAGACCCTGGGGGCAGACTTTGTCAGGACCCTGTCCATCCTCTCTCTTCTCAGTCCACTCCTGGACTCGAGGTCCAAGCAACTAGGGTGATTGGGACCTAGTCTGTCCAGGCCGGGGGTGGGGTCTGTGCTCACATGGGGCTCAACGTGGGAGAGGGAAGCCCCCAACCCCCTTCCTCAAGAGGGGCCACCTTTGAGATGTTGGGATGGTATGTGCTGGGATAGAGAACAGGTGGCTGGCGGCTTCTCTGCAGCAGTGAAAGGGCAGGCTGAGGATGGATAGACTCAGCTCAGGAAGGCTCTGGACAGGTTAGACACACCAGCCTCCCTCATCCTCCAGCTGAGGAAGGGGGTCATATCAGGACAGGGCTGCACTTGCCCACGTGGTGAAGGGGAAAGAAAGAAAAAGCTAGAGCTAGCACCTTCTCCATGGGGGTCTGTTTTCTCTTTTTGCGGGGAGGTACGCGGGCCTCTCACTGTTGTGGCCTCTCCCGTTGCGGAGCACAGGCTCCGGACGCGCAGGCTCAGTGGCCATGGCTCACGGGCCTAGCCGCTCCACAGCATGTGGGATCTTCCCGGACCAGGGCACGAACCTGTGTCCCCTGCATTGGCAGGCAGATTCTCAACCACTGTGCCGGCAGGCAGACTCTCAACCACTGTGCCACCAGGGAAGCCCTGTTTTCTCTTTTAATTGAGGTGAAATTCGCAAAACATACAATTGACCGTTTTAAAATGTACCCTCCAGTGGCAGGTAGTGCACTCATGATATTTATTGTGAATAAACTTAATTTAGTTTCAAAACTTTGGCGTGGTCGGTTTCTGGTTATGGGTGAGTTGCACTCACCAAGGTGGCAAAGACCCTGTCCAGCTGTTCACTGCGTTTCCTGCGCCTAGCACAGTGCAGGACAATGGCGCTCCTACAGGTGCTTGTTGAATGAATAAATGATTCCTCCCCAGATCAACCCGGTCTACCTGAGCTGGGATGCAGTTCCAGAGAGGATTCCCTGAGCCCGTTCCAGAACCCACTCCGCTGGGACCATTTCATAGACTGGGGTCCCGAGCTGTAGACCAGGCACCACGCTGATTGGGCGGAGGCCCCACTTCACCAGGCTGGGGAGTCATCCCGAGCCGGGCGCCGGCGGCCCGGGGAGAGGTGCCGAACCGGGACCCCGGGAGCCATCGCCGGCCGCTTCCGATTTGACTGATTTGACTTGGTTTCGGTCGCCGCTCCCAGAAGGCTCGCCCCCCGCCCCCGCCAGGCAGGCCCCGCCCCGCCCTCCGCTTCCTCCCAGATCCCTGGCACTGCGGCCGCTCGGGCAGAGGAGCCGGAGCGGCGAGGTAGCGGCGGCGGCGATGGTGAGGGCCCGGGGCCGGGGCAGAGGGCGAGCGTGGAGGGGTGCGAGGCATGAGTCCGAAGTCCAAGGGGTGGGGGCGTCCTTCGGGACGGCGCCCGGAAGCAGGACCGGGGCCGGACCCTCAGCTCGTCGCGCGCATCGCGGGAGGGAAAGGGCGGCGTGCGAGGGTCCCGACTGCCCAGCGCCGAGTGAGCTGGACTCCGGCTTCCCACTTGCCGGGGCCAAGCGGTTACGAGCACCAGCTTCGGAGTCAGACTCCGGGCTGAGATCCTGGTGGTGGCCACTTACCCGCTCTGTGACCCCGGGCAAGTCACTTAGCTTCCCTGAGCCTCTTTTTCCGCATCGTGAAGTGGGGTCAGCGATACCCGCCTTGCTGGGTCCTTAGGGGGTTAGAGGAGGTACAATGGCAGAGACCTGCCTGGCCCTCAGAACCTGCTCCTGAGAAGTGGTGGGTAATATGGTGACCTCTTCAGCCCTTCCTGGTGCTGTGAGGACACACGTCTGGCCCAGGGGTTGGAAACCTGAGCCGATGGGGTGGTTGAAGCCAGTCCTGTGGCAGGGTGTTGGAGGGCAAACTCCTTCCCCTGGGGACAGAGTAAGTAAGATGTTTACTATAAAAGTTCCACTGAAGTTATCAGAGTGTGGCATAGTCTGACTCCCTTCTAAGCCGTACCTAGGGACACATTCTGAGTTGAGTCATCCCCCGCTCCTGCTGTAGACTCTGGCCTCTGTCCCCACTTGTCATTTCCAGGCAAAGGTGTCAGGAGCAGTTGGTGCCAGTCACTTCTCCCCTCCCCTGGAATTCCTGGGGAAGTTGTGCCCGGCAGGAAGCAGGCTTGGTGCTTTAAGATTCTGCCATGGAGGGACTTTCCTGGGGATCCAGTGGTTAAAACTCTGCCCTCCCAATGCAGGGGGCGCAGGTTCGATCCTTGGTCAGGGAACTAAGATCCCACATGGCACGGCCAAAAAGAAAAAAAAAAAAAAAGATACTGCCATAAAAAAAAAAAAGATTCCGCCATGGAGAAGGCAGCAGAGGTGTGATGGATGTGGATGTGGCCTGGCTGGGGGTCGAGATGCCTGGATGGCCTCATCTCCAGGGAACTGGAGGCAGGAAGAGGAAGTGGGGCAGGAAGGTAGCACTGAGCTCTAAGGCCAGGCCAGGAAACTGAGGGAGGCCCAGGGAATGGGACGGAGCCCAGAGCCCACTTCCCAGCGTGCAGAGCAAGGAATCAGGCAGGGTTAGGATGGGCTTGCGGCTGGGCCTTAGCACTTGTTGAGAAGAGGAAACTCTTGAAATGAAGGCTGAGGCTGTGATAATTTACTGGGGGTTACTGGGAAACTCTGGAACTCTCACAGGTTCATCTGAGGCAAATAGTGGATCTGAGCCTGGGGACTGATCTCTCTCTCCCAACCATCTCCTAGCCCCTTCCCTCTGTTTTTTCTCTTATTCCTGCCCCTTTGTCCACCCCCAGCACTCTCCCTTCCTTCTTCCCATCCGCCTTCCCTACCTGGTCCTTCTTGCTTTCCCTTCTTTTCTCCTCTTTTCTGATTCATTCAGTTAACAAGTGTTTCTTGGGCATTTCCTTTGTGTCAGTCATGGGGACTGGTATAGGGGATAGAGTAGGAACAAAATAGTGATGGGAAAAATAGAAATTGAATGGGTAATGAATTCATTCATCCTGTAGATGGTCCTCACTCATGCTCTGTGCCAAGCATTTGGGTTTTGAGCCACAGGCCTCCCTCATATGCACACAAGTTGAGTTGGCAGCATCAAACTTGATGAGTCTTTAGCCAGCCAGCTAAAGCATTTGACCTCCCTTTACCCGCATCCAGTTTAACACAGGGGTTAAGAATGTGATCCTTGGAGACTAAGTGTATTCAACTCCCAGATCTTCTACTCACTGGCTCCGTGACCTTGGATGGGTGATTTAACCCCTCCGAGCCTCAGTTTCGTATAAAACTGGGGTGAGAGTACTTTCCTCAGTGGATTGTCGTGAGGCTTCAATGAGAAAGTGAACAAAGAGCTAGCAGCACAGTTCTCAGCTCAGAATACGTGCTCATTGAGTGGGAGCTAATTATTACTGTCAAGAGGTAAAACCTTCTCAACAGCCTGTAGCGCCTGATGGAAATAAAATAGATATAGGTTATCAAAGGCCCATGTCAAGTTTTATATTTAGGTTAGAAACGATTAAGTGCACAAGGTGGCAACAGGGAAGAGCTTGCTTGGCTGTGTATTTTGTAAAAATACTTAAGAGGTTTTATTGACCACAGGTGTGGTTCCTGGGATCTGACAGCTAAAAAAAAACCTAAGGAAACTTGGGCTACCGCAATAATAGCTATTATTTATTGAGCATTTAGTATGTGTCAGGACTTGTGCTAAGCACTTTATTTATAACATGCCACATGCCTTAGCTAATGTTATGGGAGATATTATTGTCACCACTTTATAGATGAGGAAGCAGAGGGGTCAGAAAGGTCATATCCCCAGTCTTTAGTCACTCAGCTGGTGAGTGGCAGAGGCAGGATTTGAAGGAACCCAGGGCTGTAATGCAGAGCCCGGCTCTTAGGCTCTGAGCTCAGGCGAGCGCTGACCCAGGAAGGAGGTGATACACCAGGTCGCTGCCCGGGTCCCTCTGAAGATGACAACAGTGACAGCTGGGGTAGGGTTTCGTAGGCATTAATCAGGAAAGAGGGGAGACAGGAGAGTTTGGACAGGGAGGTTTTTAAGAGCTTTCTTTTCAGAGAAACCAGCTGTATTTGGCCTGGAAAAACCCGAGGAGAGATCTGAGAACTGAAGGAGGGATATTCTGCACACCGGGTAACAGTCTGTCGATTTCCTGTGTAACTACCATCCTCCGTCTGCCAACAATGCTGCCCCTACCCAAGCTCGGAAGTGCCTCTCACCCTCCCTTCCTCTCTCACCCACCCTTCCTCTCTTGCCCTCCGTTCCTCCCAGCCCCCCAGCCTGGGGACCTCTCCACATACCCTTGCAGGTAGCATTTCTACATGCCTTCTGGTGGCCTCTGGCCTGAGTTATCTCACTTTCGTTCATGCCAGTCTACCACCAACAGAGAAAGTTTCCTGACGCCCCTCCAGGCTCAGAAACCTACATAAGCTCTTGATCCATCCCTCCCTCCATGGAAGCTTCCTCATCTTGACTTTTACCCTCTGCCAGGTCCGTCACTGTCCAGAGTGTGTCTCTGTTTGCCTGTGGCCGTAGTCTCCACCACGTGCCCCCCGCCCCCATCCCCGGTCCCTCTTGGTTCTCAGGCATCACCTGTCTGTGGGCGGCTCAACACTCGCTATTTGTATCTCATGGGGCAAACTCATTACTCTTCTCTAACTGTATCATACACACTTCTTTCCCCCAGCCTATAGCGATCTTTTCAAGAACCGGCCCAACTCATTCAGAAAATATTTTCCACGCATCCACGGTGTGCCAGGCGCTGTGCTGAGTTCTATGTGGCAGGATGCAGCGTGGCCGTCCTCCGGTCTCTTACCTCCTTCCACACCCCGCAGTTCTTTATTTGAATCACCGTGCCAACAGAGACCCGTGCATACAGTGTCCTTTTTCCTCTGGTTGAGGGGGGCCAAGGAGGGCTAGAGACTTGAGCCTCAGGCCTCTGTGTTCCCTGGAGCGAATGTGTTCTTTTAGGCCTGGGCCCATCTGGGCTCCAGACAGGCCTGGCTTCTCAGTGGCGGAAGGAGGCTACAGCTAGCAGTGGGAGGCACAGCCAGCTCTCCTGAAGAATGTGACCCAACATCACCCCATGTTGGAGAATAAGATGACAACAGCTGTAGCATTTAGATTAGAAAAAAATGATATGTAACATCCCACCAGTCTCTAGCAGTGATTCTCATTTTTTTTTTTTTTTTTTCTTTGTGGTACGCGGGCCTCTCACTGTTGTGGCCTCTCCCGTTGCGGAGCACAGGCTCCGGACGCGCAGGCTCAGCGGTCATGGCTCACGGGCCCAGCCGCTCCGCGGCATGTGGGATCTTCCCGGACCGGGGCACGAACCCGTGTCCCCCGCATTGGCAGGCGGACTCTGAACCACTGCGCCACCAGGGAAGCCCTGATTCTCATTTTTGAATCTTGGTCCATTCCCAGGTTTTTGCCTTGGACTATTTGAATGTGAGAGACTCCAAGTAATGGAGACTTGTTGAATAATTTAGTCGTCATAATAGTGGTGATGGTGGTTGACTCAGGAAAACTCAAGAGATGAGTACAACTTCCCTGCTTTCTTCATAATGCTTCCTTGTTCCCCAGCTACTGCTTCCCCCAGCCCATGAGTGTACCGCTCTGTCGTGGTTTTCCGGCCCCCTCTCAAAATGGGTTGCTTTTCTAGCTCATGAGTAAATATTGACCTACTTGGGTTTCAGATGCCTGCCCCTCGAAACTCCTGCTGGGCTAGATAAACACACTGGGATAACAAACTTGAGAATGACAGTTGCATTTGGATAAGTTATAATGCAATTGGCTCACTCATTGAGTCCTTGTAGATGGTCAGCATTGTGCTGGCCTCCTGGGCCTCCAGGCTGGTGGCAGACAAAGGCAGGGCACTGGCCCCTGCCCTCCCCCTGGGAGCTTGTGGTCCAGTTGGGGAGATAGGATTCATATACTGGGAATGCTTGGAGGTTACATGCAAGGCAGCTGCAGGGATCCTGAACGGGGATTCTTCACTGAGTAGGAGGTGGCCCTCTGTGACCACCAGATCCCTTCCCTTTCTCTGGTTTTAAGTGGAATTCAGTCAAGTGCCAAAATGTCTTGCCACAGACAATGGGCAATATAGTCTGGCAGGAAAGGGAGCCTGGCCCATGCTCTGTGGGGAGGAGATGAGAACAGGGTTGGGCTCTGGGGGACAGGGCTGGAGGAGGGAGTTCCTGTGGTTTGTTAGTCCCCTGGGATTCATCTCCCGACGTGTCCCTGGACCTCCAGCTCTCACCAGGGCCTCGTGCCCTGGGTCTCTCCCAGTTGCATGTATCCAAAGCCCAGCTTCTTTCTTGCTTGTGATCCATGTGTTCTTCCTCTTCCTGGCCTCTCCCCCAGCTTGGACCCTGCATCTCCCTTCCCAGTCCTCTGAAATGAGCTGGGTTCTTTTGTCAGGTGAGGCTGCTGCCCAGGCTGGGAAATCCAAGAGCTGGTCTCTCCTGTGTGAGTTGGATCCCAGTGAAGATCCTGGCTAGCTGGAAAGCTGGAGGCCAGAGGCCAGGAAGGCCGAGGCTCCCAGGCAGACAGCGAATGAATCGACTTTGAGCATTGATGTGGGAGCAGGGTCAGGCCAGGAGGCAGAACTGGCTTGACCAGTCAGAGGCTGGAGGAGGGAGGGGAGCGAAATCTGATCTCAGTTTGTGTGTGTGTGTGTGTGTGTGTGTGTGTGTGTGTGTGTGTGTGTCTGTGTGTGTGTGTCTGTGTGTGTGTGTGTGTCTGTGTGTGTGTGTGTGTCTGTGTGTGTGTGTGTGTGTCTGTGTGTGTCTGTGGGGTTAAGCAGAGGCTATAACGTGTGGTGATCCAAAATTATCTGTGTAGCTCAGTGGGCTGGATCTCCTCCCTGTCTGGCTCTGGCCAAGTAGCTTGGTTCTGTGTTCTTTGCTGCCTCCTTAGGCCAGTGGGAAGCCACAGGGCAGGTGCACAGTAGGTTGAGGCCGTCCTAGAGCAGGTGAGCCAAGTGTCTGCTTTTTGGGAGGGTGGGTCCTGGGAAGGTCCCATCCTCAGGCAACTTAGAGGAAGCGAAGATGCTGGAAGTCAAGGCAGACCTAGGACCTGCCTTGATGGGCAAGGGGAGGAGCCAAATGTGAGCCGTACACACCCAAGAGGCCAGCCCTTCCCTCTGCACACATCAGACCCTTACATGAAAGGCGCTGTTCCCCTTAATCATACACTGCGCAAGCACGCGCGCGCGCGCTTGCCCAGTGGGGCAAGGAGGCCACTAGGTCTCAGGACCAGATGAGGGCCAGGCAGGGGCCTCATGTAGCCCTGACCTTGGGCTTGGTGTCCAGGCAGGGAAAGAGTTGGAGCGGTGCCAGCGGCAGGCGGATGAGGTGACAGAAATCATGCTCAACAACTTCGACAAGGTCCTGGAGCGCGACGGGAAGCTGGCGGAGCTGGAACAGCGTTCAGACCAACTCCTGGACATGGTGTGAGGCCTGGAGAAGCAGGGAGGGGGAGGGAGAGGCTAGGAGGGGCCCTCAGAGGGAGCTCTCAGGCTGTGCTCAGGGTCTCCCGGCTGGCTGTTGGTAGGGCCTGAGGCTCACCCAAGGTGTGGGGACTGTGGGTTTCTTGAAGCATCCCTAGCCTAGCTGTGCAATGGGTGGGGAGGTCTCATGAAGTACGAAGGCCTTGGTTTGAAGCTGTGGATCTTCCTAAAGGTTGAAGACTGGCATAGTTAACTGCGGGGGAGCCTGTAGGCCTGTGAGTCAAGGGCTACACCAGTGTGGGAGACCAGGAGTCAGGCTGGGAGGGTCCCAGGGCAGGCTGCTTAGAGAAAGGGAGCTGACAGGTTGGGGAGGCTGCGGGAGGAGACTAGGCCTTGTCGGAGTTGGGTTGGAAGGAGCTGGTCCAGGGCTCTGGGGAAACCACTAACTCCTACCCTGTGTCTGGGGGTGTCCACAGAGCTCCGCCTTCAGCAAGACAACCAAGACTCTGGCCCAGAAGAAGCGCTGGGAGAATGTCCGTTGCCGGATCTACTTGGGGCTGGTAGTAGGCGCTGGTGTGCTCATCCTCCTGATTGTGTTGTTGGCCATGTTTCTCCCACAAAGCAGCAAGGGCAGCAGTGCCCCACAGGCCCAGGATGCAGGTCCTGCCTCAGGGCCTGGGGAATGACACAGCTGGGCCTGGAAAAGAGGCCGAATAGCCACACTGGTCGGTTCTGGTCTTCAGAGAACCCTGGAGTTTGCTCCCTTCTGAGCCACCCCAGTGAGCGTGGAAGGGCAGCAGCAATTTGTGCACCTTTGTTACTTCCTATTACACCAGAGACTGGCCCTTGAGGGCAACCTGATGCGCTGGCCATGCCAGGGCAGCCCCACCTGGAGCTTAGTAAAAGCTGCTGTTGGGTTAAAAGCTGCTGTTTGGTTAAAAACTGGTGTATGTGTGTCTGTGTGTGTTTGAAGGTCTTCAGATTGGTTCATCCTGCCCTGCCTCCACCCCTGGGGCTGCTTGGAAAACAGGACTCCCAAGGACTCCAGCCTTGGGAGATGGCCCTTCTCCCTTCTCAACTTGATCCAACCCTACAGACAGATCCTTCTGGGGTGCATGTGTAAAGACACAACAGCCCCCAAACCAGATCCTTCAACCAGTGCCCTCCAAGTCTGTTTCCCTGAGAATGAAATCTGTTATTTTTCTGAGTCTTGGGATGTTCAGAGGACCCATGGGACTCCAGATAGGAGGACAAAGAGGAAAGCACTTCCAGATCTTTATATCACAAGGCTCTCACCTTCAGAGAGACTTTTCCCCTTGAGCACCTCTGCTCCAATTTCTCCCTCAAGCTTTACACCAGATCACAGGTGGGGTAGGTGGCAGGAAAGGGAAAGGGCTTCCTTCTATGGTGCTGTAATGCAGAGTCACAAAGTTTGCCCTGTGGGAAAGAATTGGGGCTTTTCAAAGGGCCAGGGAGGCAGTGCCTTCAGGGCACCAAGTAAGATCGTTGGGTAAAGGCCAGGGAAGAAGGAAAGGCCCTACCAAGACCTGGGAAACAGGGCAGCCACTGCCTGAACTCCTTAACTGCATGTCAAACTCAAGAGCGGGTGGGAAGGGGAATTCAGGGTCAAGTGTGCAACAGAAACAGTTCCTTGTTAGGTGGAGTGAGGGCTACTGACGGAGAAACAAGAACAAACCATCGAGTTGTGTGGAGCTGTACCCGCACAGAGCGTGTTACTTTCGCTCGGCTCACCACCATCTGCCTTTCCCGGGGAAGATGGAGGCAAGCACCCGGTGCTGCACTTAGGTGTGCAACACTACTAAGAGGCCCTGTGAATGTGGACTTGGGTTTTACATATGTAACAAGGGATAATGACCCTGAGGAGTATTTATACCCTATGTACAATATCTCTCAATGTAATGGTTCTAGATGCCAACTAAATGCTAACTATTGTCCAAATCATTTAGTGCAGTCACTCTCAACCTTGCCTCACATCAGAATCACCGGTAGAGCTTATTAAAAAAATACCACTCCCAGGCCTAGATCAGTTAAATCAGAATCTTTAAGGCTAAGTATCAGACCCGGTTTTTTTTGTTTTTTTCCCTAAAGCTGCAACCCCGCCTCTTCTCTCTCCAGGAGATTCATGGGTAGCCAGGGATGCAAACCACTTGTTCAATTCAAGCCACTGGTTTTACAGAAGCTGGGGGAGAAGTTGAGCAATGGGCTAAAGGTTACAGATAGTTCCATGAGCTGGTAAGGCCCTAGATTCCCCTGCAGGGATCGTCCTCCTCTCGGTTGGGGAGGCTGCCCCACCCTTTATTATTGTGCCTAACACAGAAGAAATGAGCAGGGAATTTTTGTTTGTTTTGCGGGAGTCGTGGAGGAGTGAAGCGCCAAGTCCTGAACAAATTAGATGCAGAAGTGCCCGGCGAGGCCGCGACAGAGCAGCGGGAAGCACCCTGACACCAGGCCTCCCTAGGCTCGCAGAACCATGATCCCTGGGCCAGGGCCTCCCTCCGTCTCTGAGAGACCTCTGACATCTGTCCTGCCGAGACTCTGAGCCGCAGAGCGGATGAAGGACCCCTACAGCCCAGAGCCTTGGTTTTTCAGGGCTCTAGGGACGCGAGCCACACGTCCCTCCCACGAACCTACTCTAGGCTGGGACTGCAAGACGAAAATTTTCTGACCAGCCCCGGCCCCTGCCATTGGTTTCAGCCTTTGGTCACCTGACTTAATTGAGCCAATGAAAGGTGAGAAAATTAATACTTCCGCTTTCCCTGAGGCGAAAGAGCCACTGTGCCCGCCTTTCGGATGCTATGATCGGTCACCCTCCCTCAACTCGCCAGTTTATTGGCCAGCACCGCGAGGCTGAGGTGCAGCGGGGTCTGAGGGCAGTGTCAGGCCCGCTGCCATGGCGTCTTATTTCGATGAACACGACTGCGAGCCGTTGCACTCCGAGCAGGATGCCCGGACCAACATGCTGCTGGAGCTCGCCAGGTGGGTGCGCGGGGCTGGGAGGTAGGGCTCACGCAGCAGGTTACTGGGCTGAAGCTGGCTGGAGAAGGCGGATTATCTGGGGCAGTAGATTCAGAGGAGGACGGATAAATAATCTGGAGAGTTAGTTCCACAGTGAGATTCGGGGGAAGTCGATCATTTGGATCGTCCTTGGAGGAGCCCGGGCAAGGGGGTTCTGGAAAAGACGAGCTGGCGAGTCGGGGGAGTCGGGGCCGCAGGGCAGTGGGGCTCTAGGAGATTCTGGAATAGGCGGGTCATGGGGGCGGGGTAGGGGCCGTGTGGCTGTGAGTGGGCATATTCGTTAGGATATGCCAAGCATGGAAGCCACACTGCCACTTGGAATCTGGCTTTACCAGGTCATTCCTGCGTGGCCTGGGTAACTTCTCTGAGCTGTTGTCTCATGTGTAAAATGGGAATAAACAGCCTGCGTGCTTGGGGTTGTCTGATGGCAGCTGTAAGCCATTTCCCGCTGTGCTTTTTACGTAGTGAGCACTACTGAGGCGTAGCTATTAGTACTAGTAGCTGGGCAGAGTACTTATCTGTTAATGCTTAGTGGACTGCGGGGGCAATGAGAAAGTATGGGTTTTTTTGTTTTTTGTGTTTTGGCTATGCTGGGTCTTCGTTGCTTCACACGGGCTTACTCTAGTTGTAGCGAGCGTGGGCTACTCTTCGTTGCGGTGCGCGGGCTTCTCATTGCGGTGGCGTCTCTTGTTGCAGAGCATGGGCTCTAGGCGCAAGGGCTTCAGTAGTTGCAGCACGCGGGCTCAGTAGTTGCGGCACGTGCGCTTACTAGTTGCAGCACGCGGGCTCTAGAGCGCACAGGCTTCAGTAGTTGTGGCACACAGGCTCAGTAGTTGCAGCTCGTGGGCTCTAGAGCGCGGGCTCAGTAGTTGTGGTGCACGGGCTTAGTTCCCCTTCAGCATGTGGGATCTTCCTGGACCAGGGATCAAACCCGTGTCCCCTGCATTGGCAGGTGGATTCTTAACCACTGGACCACCAGGGAAGCCCCAAAAGTATGATTTTTCTTTGGTTCTGACTTTGGATTCTTCTTCCCAGGTCCCTTTTCAATAGGATGGACTTCGAAGACTTGGGGTTGGTAGTAGATTGGGATCACCACCTGCCTCCACCTGCTGCCAAGACTGCAGTTGAGAACCTCCCCAGGACAGTCATCAGGGGCTCTCAGGCTGGTGAGAACACTAATTCTTTCCACTATTTGGGTCAGGTCTGCCAGACCCACCCCCTCTGGAAGCCAGACTATGGTCTGGCCCTTCAGTTTTCCAGGCCAGGTTGGGGCAAGAAGTGTCCTTCAGGAATGGGAGCTGGGAGGTAGGGCCTATAGCAGCTCTCCTGATTAGCACTCCCTCCTCAAGAGCTCAAGTGCCCCGTGTGTCTTTTGGAATTTGAGGAGGAGGAGACTGCCATTGAGATGCCTTGCCATCACCTCTTCCACTCCAACTGCATTCTGCCCTGGCTGAGCAAGGTACTGCTTCCTTTTTCCCAGCCCTCACCCTGCCCTGGGCCCAGTTCTCAAGCCGCTTTCTGTTTGTGGACTACTGGGGGGATCAGAGACGGGAGAGGGATAGGGGTGGGATTTGGGAGCTGGAGACGGTTTTTAGCTTATCAAGACCAGACCTGGGCTCGTACACTGCACTGCTTTTCCCAGACAAATTCCTGCCCCCTGTGCCGCCACGAGCTGCCCACTGATGATGACACTTATGAGGAGTATAGACGAGATAAGGTAGGGGGCTGGGTAAGTGGAGTGGGTGGTGACGGGGCTCCCTGAGTCCGTCCTTGATGCTCTCGTTCCCCACCTCAGCAAGCCTGAGTAGGCCTCATGGTCCCTGACTCTGGCGGCCTTCCCAGTGATTTTAGTGAGGGGCAAGAGCCTTGGCATCGCAGGTGCCCAGGGCCTGAGAACAGTGAGCCAGTCCCACGGTGGCTGCCCTGTCCCTTCACCCACAGGCCTCGGGGTACGGCCCCTGCCCAGTGCACCCTCTTTCCTTCAGGCTCGCAAGCAGCAGCAGAAGCACCGACTCGAGAACCTCCATGGAGCCATGTACACATGAGGTGGCTGGGACGGCACACCAGTCCTCCACAACACCTTCCTCGTCTGCCTCGGATTCTCATTAAAAGTTTCTTTACCCATCCTGCCGCTCCATTGCTCACAGGCCTGGGCAGGGACTCTGTACTCTCCAGTGGGTCTCTACTGCTATGGGGGAAGGTGGTCCTGAACCGTAGAAGGTACCAGGCTGCCAAGCCTGCTGGCCTCAGGG
This sequence comes from Lagenorhynchus albirostris, assembly GCF_949774975.1. Lineage (NCBI taxonomy): Eukaryota > Metazoa > Chordata > Mammalia > Artiodactyla > Delphinidae > Lagenorhynchus > Lagenorhynchus albirostris. Next base: position 14,361,625 of record NC_083107.1, on the reverse strand, counting down.
CAGTAGGGCCCAGGTCAAGCACTTGGCCACCGACCAGACCAGCCAGGGCTTCGGCCTCTGTGTCTGCAGTTGGAAAGCAAAATGTGTCAGGGTCTGGCAGCCAGTAATTACTTAAAAACGGTAAAGAAAAACTAGCCCATCTCTCTCCCTCCCCCTGCAATCTTTAGTCAACCTTAGAATCCCAGGGGCTTTCTTTAGCGTCACTGCAAAGACTGCTTCTAACAAACATTTCCAAGTTATTCTCTGTATCCTCCCTTCCTCCTATCCCTTAGTGTGGAATCAAGCTTCAAACCAGACTCTGAGCAGGACAGGAGTGTGAAAGGATGGAGTCGGCTCTTTAGACTGTTTAAAGGCCCAGAAAGGGCTTCAAGCCCTTGCCGGGTATTTGGATAGCACTTGGCATCCCTCGTTTTTCTCAAAGAGCAGCGGGCACTCGGGACCCTCCCTGGAGGCAGAGGCTTTCTCCCATCCTTTGCCTAGGGAAAGCCAGGATCAGGCCCTCTCCGACTCTCCAGAACAGACTACAGACATGCAAATTAGAATTCTTTTAATAGATATATATATAAAAAAAAGTACTAAAATACCCACGTGGTTCTGCTGTGTTATTTGCCCTAAAGAAAGGGACAGAGTGAAGAATCCCAGTGCAGCTCAGTGGGCCCAGAAGTGGGCCTTCCCACAGACTAAGGAGTGCTCACCCCCGCCCCCAGACTGCTGTCCCTCTTGCTGTTCCCAGCCCCCAATTCCTGCAGCAGGAAACCCCAGTGGCACTGGGGGAGTAGAAGGCACCTGAAGGGCTGGCTGGGTGAATGAGGATACGTGACCTTTAAAACATAAAAATAACACTGTGGTGTGGGGAGCAGGCTGTGCGCAGCTTGGGCAGCCGCCAGGGCCCGCTCCTGTATGGCACAGGTGGGTGTGGGATGGCCACTCCTCCAGGAGCGAGGAAGCCTCTGTCCCAACAGAATACTTTCTCAAAATCGTTTTTTGGTACAAAATAAATGCGAAGGAGATAACGGGGTGGGGAGCTGCGGAGGCCGGGCCAGCCACCCTCCCCAGACCTCAGATCATGGCGACGCTCTCAGGGGCACAGTTGAGGTGTGTGGAGGTGCTGCTGCTTCCGGACGACTTGCAGGCCCGGCCGGGGGCGGGCTGCAGTGTGGCCACCAGTGTCTCCGAGGAGACTGCCCCGAACTCATAGCTGAAGGTGCCGTAGAAGATGAGGATGTCGATGACAAACACCCACTCGCATAGGGCTGCCCCGTGCTGCAGCTGAGAGCTCTCGTGGATGAAGAAGACCCCGCCTGGGATGGGGCTAAGGAAATGTTCAGTGGGATGGGCAGCAGCCTGGCGACACCCTTTCTGCCTTCCCGGATATGCGGCTAGGCTGGGGCCGAGGACCAGGCCTCACCTCCCGTGAGAGGGGGGCAGAAGACCACCCTGGGTGGGGGCGGATCCCCATCTTGGGTGGGAGAGGGCCTGGGCTACAGGAGGAGCTCCTGGCCGCCCTGTCCTGGAAGGATACTGAGGATCAGAGAGACAAAGGCGATGGCTGCCAGCACGATCCGCAGGTAGGCCACAGCCAGGTCGTGGGGGGCAGTGGCCCCATGGTAGGAGAGGGCACAGTGCAGGCAGACAAAGAGCAGCCCGGCAGTGAAGGCCACGCCGGTTCCGACGTAGTGCAGAGACTTAGCGTGATCCACCTGGGCCCGGAGAGAGGGGCCGACCCGTGAAGCAGCTCCCTCCACCCCGCTCCGTCCCTCCCTCCCGGGCTTTTCCCCTCCCGGGCCCTGTTCTTCCCACCCCCAACCCTGAGGGGCAACCCTCGGGAAACTGAGGGCCCCTGCCGAAAGCCTGGCCCCCTTTGGGAAGTGCAAGAGGTGGGCGGGCAGGCGCACCTGGAAGTTGCCCACCACCACCAGGCCCGCAGCGTTGGTGCAGCCTGTGATGAGCGTCGTGGTGTTGACCCAGGAATGACGGCTCTGCTCCAGGAGCTGCCCGTAGCGCAGGAGGCAGATCAGGGCCACTGGGGGAGGAGAGCACAGGTGGGGCCGGCTCTGGCCCTGGCCCAGTCCAGCGAGCCCACCAGCTTTCCCCAGATACTCTGAGGGCAGGAAGGGAACGGACAGGCGGGTGGTGTGCCCTACCAGCGTGGCCGTGTGCAAGTTAGCCTTGGGCCTTCAAGGAACGGAAGAGAAGTGGCCCCGCTGGCCTTAGCTCGTGGCGGGGTAGGCGGCGCGAGGCCAGGGCTTCCTGGGCCTCTTTGGGGAGCAGGTGTGAGGGCGGGCAGGACTGAGCGGGTTGGTGGTCGGGCCGAGGGCACAACTCACCCATGAAAGCACCCACGTTGCCAATGAGGCTGAAGAGGCAGCTCTCTGGGGGGTATGTGCCGCACTTGCTGAGAGGAGGGGGCGAGGACAGAGTGAGGGGGGGGCAGGAGCACCGGAAGGCCCCGTTCTGGCCCGCCTGCTCTCCCTTGCCTTATCTGTGCCTGTTCCTTGGCAGGCAAGCCCGACTGATGAGAAGGGCCAGGGTCCCTCACAAACATTTGGCCCTAGGCTGGCCGCACCTCCCCCCAAGGCAGAGCTGGTGTGCGTGCTGGGGTAGGCAGTGCCCAGGATTGCTCGGCAGACCCCGAGGCTCTTGGACTCCCTGAGACCGTCAAGGCCTGCAGGGGGTCTGGCTTCCCTTAAGCCAGAACTTGGGCTGGGCAAACGGAGAGCTTGAACTTAAATCCAGGTGCCTCCACTTACTAGCTGAGGGACCTGGATGGATGACATAGCTCTGTCTCACTTTCCTTGCCTATAAAATGGTGAAAACAACAGCTGCCTTAGTGCTAGGAGAATTAAATACCGCTACGCATGTAAAGCATTCAGCACAGGGTCCGGTACATAGTAATTGGTAAGTAATATTGTAATTAAGTGCTCTTAATGGAATTATTATTCCTGAGACCCAAGGACAGGCCTTTGCTGGGGGGGCTTAGTTGGGAGTCTAGCAGGGCCTTGGGTCTCTGTGACCTGCGCGGTTTCTAGGCCTTACCTGATGAGGGGGACATCGTCCAGGGTGCAGCAGGTCTTGGGGCCCCCTTGCTCAGTGGGGTCAGGAGAGCAGGATTCGTTGTAGGACCTGGCAGGCAGGACAGAGAGTAGCCTGGGGGAAAGGGGTTCCCCCAGGCCCTCGGCCTGTAGCCTCAGGCCTCTCGGAGACCACCCTCCCAGACCTCCCTTGGCAGGGGCAGAAGAGCCCACTTCCCAGGGCCCCCCTGAGACAGAAGCCAAAGGGGCGAATGACGGTGGGAAGCAGGTAGGTGGGCACGAAGCCATGCCTGGGGAGGGGCAGGCGCTGCCAATGTCAGAGAAGAGCAGTGAGGCCCAGTGTCTCCATCTGGCTCGAGGCAGCCCCGGCCCCAGAGGGAACAGAGATGAAGGGAGCTTTAGAGTGAGGCTGTCTGCAGAGTGCGCCATACCAGTTCTCCACGGGGCACACGTGGTGGTTCATCACGGCCATGGCATACCTGCGGGAGCACAACTGTCACCCTGCCCCATGATGCACCCAGCCTTCTCCCACTGACTCTTTTCCTTTGATTCTGCCCCCATTCAGCCTTATCATCCTTTCCGGGGACACAACCTGGGGTGGCCCTGGGGCTTGATGCTACTCTAGAACCCACAGCCTAGTCCCAAACTAGAGGACCTCTGGAAGTTGCCCTGGCTAGAAGTGTGTCTGTCAGGGCCACCCTGCTGGACAGCAGTGGTGCCAGCTTGTCCCAAGGGGCTGTGTGCCCAGGCACCAGGCCAGGCTTTGCAGACAGCCAGAGTGGCCCTGGGTACCACCCTGGAGCCTGCAACAGGACAAGGGACTTTGTGTGTGCCATCAGGCTCCTGTTGGGTCCTGTCCCTCCTCAGCCGGGGTCCATTTTGTCCCCTAGTTGCCTCCCCCCATCCTCCTCTTTACTCACACAGTCCATAGGCCAGTGATGGAGAATGCTGACAGGCTGATAGGAAGGAGGATCCAGGCGGTCATGAGGGAGGGGAGCCAGGGTGGTGGTGGTGTGGGGGGAGGACAAGAGGTAGGTGGGGAAGAGGGTGTGGACCCAGCTACCTTAAGGTACTTCGCCAAAACCATCAGCTGCCCGGGCCTGGTGGAGAGAGACAGGTCAAAGTCCAGGGTCTAGTGACTGGCCAAAGCCGGTGCGGGGGAGAGGAAGGTGGTCAACACCAGATGCAGGGCTCCCGCTGCGGCTCTGAGCGCCCACACTTCGGGCTGAGCCCCCGCCGCAACGTGGACACCCTCCGGCAGCCACCGGGGGCCTCCGCGTTCCACCCAGATGTTCAGAAACGCCGCGGGGCCCTAACATCTGGAAAGGGGGCCACTCTCCCTGGCCTGAGGGTCCCGGGCTGGGAGAGGGGCTGGAGTCAGGACAGTCCAGGGGGCCACGCCAAGGAAAGCCTGGGAGGGGATCCGGGGCTGGGTGGAGAGGCGGCCGGGGGCAGGCAGCCACCTGACCACCAGCGCCGCGGGGAAGGGGCGGGTTCACGCGGGAAGCTCAGCCCAGCCCGCTCCCGCCCGCGTGGGCGCCCGGAGCCCACGGTCCGCTAGGCCCCGGGATCCGGGGACCCGCGCCTCCGCAGGTCCGGGGGACGAAGGGTCCCAGTACGCACCTCCCCGGAGCGCCCCGCCGCCGCCGCCACCGCGTCTGCTCGGCCCCCGCGTGGCGCCGTCCCCGGCTGCGGCCCTCGGAGCTGCCCTGAATGGTTTAAAGGGCCGAGCAGCCCCTCCCCCGGCGCCCCGGACCAAGCCGCGCCGCCCGCCGGGACGTGGAGTCCGCGCCGCCCCAGCCCTGGCGCTCGCGCCCAGCCGGGAACTACAACTCCCGAGCCCCCGCGCCCGCGTCACGCTGGAAGGGTGGGCGGTGCCCCGACTTCTGGGGACCTGGACGCCGAGGGCGGTGGCCTGGGACCCCAGCGGAGGCTCTGACACCGATGCGAAAAGGATAGTCCTGTCTACCTGCACCTGCGGGGGAAGCTTCGGGAGGCGGGGAGCTCCGGGTGTGCACTGCCTTCCCGCTGCACGTGTGATTGTCACCGCGCACGTGGCTGGAGGAATCCTCCCTCAGCCGCCGCGCACATTTTGCAGCCTGGACTGGCCGACAGTGACTTCGGGCAGCCTCCCTCCATGTGGCACCCCGTGCCTGCCGCTGTCCAAGGCGAGGTGGGTCTGCAGAGAAGCAAGCACAAAGCCTTGGCTGTTCCTTAGGAAACCAGCGCTCTGGATTTGGCTTTTGCTTCCCTCGGCTCAGCAAACTCTGGAGGAGAGCTACTTTCGTCAGATACATTTTATTTTCCGGGGTACTAGTACACAGTGTACTGTCCAGAAGTCAGTGTCCAAAATGTGTTTCCTGTGCTGAACACTCACTTGAAACAATATCCATTCAAAGTAGACACACTTGGCCAGGTGTTGGGAGGCAAAGGAGAGGAGAGGAAGGCAGGAGACCCAGAGCAATCTGGGAAAAAGCAAACAACTGTGAGGATAAATTACGCAACAGCTTCACCAAAATTTATGTTGAATGAAAAAAATGCACAACCTAAAAGTTGAGAATTGTTTTATTCGGTAGACTTTCTGAGGACTCAAGCCCTGGAGGAAGCCTCTCGGATACCTCTGAGGGACTGCTCCAAAGAAGCAGGGGAGAAGCCAGGATGGGAGTTTTTGCAAAACCCAGGTATTTGTAATATCAAAAGCTTACTGTTAATTAAAGACCAGTAAACAGACACCTCAAGTTAAAGAATTAGCGCTTTTCTATGTATGGGAAGATACAAGAGTCTGGGCTCATTGAAATCATTCCTTTGATATGCACCTTAACTATCTACGCCAGTATCCTGCTTTTCTCCACCCTGAATCCCCTCAGGGTGCACAGCAGGGGATGGCCGCAGGCTTGATGGTCACATCTTTTTTCCTGACATGGCAGGAGACATTCTTCGTCCACACTTAACAGGCCAAGGGTGCCCTCCTAGACATTCTTTTCATGATTAAAAGAGCAGGAGATCTTCCTTTCACACACTGGAAGTGTAACTGGCACTCTAAATGGCAGCCCAGCATATCTGTTGGAGCCCTTGTGAGGAAATACTGGGGCTGACAGACCTTTACTTGAAGGGAGCATGGGCCCAGGCTGCTGGGAACCAGGGAGCTTAAGTTCGGCAGCACTGGTGAAGCAAATGTAATAGGCAGAAACAGGGCCCTGTACCATGGGGGAAATGGAGAAGATAAACTGGACGACAGCTTGAGGAAGGAGAAACCTTTCTGGACCTAGTGGAAGGTAAAAACGCAAACAGGAAACCTGTTGGAGGGCCCTCTTCCAAATTGCATCAGCACAAGCAGTTAAATCAGGGTCAAAAAGTATGGCAGTGCACAGCGATCACCGTACAAGAAACCTGGCTGCAGGACCGGGGGGTGGAAAATCCAGTCCGTCTGCTGGCCATGCTGTGCCCCAGGACAAGGGAGTGCCTCTTTCTAATTTACCAAGAAGCACCAACTTCCTGCCCAGGGGTGTTGTCCTTGGAGCAGACACCTTTTTCTCATCTGCCCAATGGTGCCCTGAACGCTCAGCATTTCCTACTGCTTTGGAAGCTTTGCAATTTAAAAAATATATATATTTTCTTTTTTTGATGTGGCCCATTTGTAAAGTCTTTATTGAATTTGTTACAATATTGCTTCTGTTTTTTATGCTTTGGTTTTTTGGCGGGGAAGCATGTGGGATCTTAGATCCCTGACCAGGAATGGAACCTGCACCCCCTGCATTGGAAGGCGAAGTCTTAACCACTGGACCACCAGAGAAGGCCCCTGGACGCTTTGCAATTCTTAATCAACATTTACTATCACCTGTTGAGCTGGGTTTCAGTTCCTCTCCCACCACGATCATGGGGAAGGCCTGAGAAGGCTACTCAGGTTCTAAACTGGCCGTTCTATCCTAAAGTAGGGGTAAGGCAAGCACCCCAGAGCCTTGACAAGGAGGCAGATTTGGGTTTAACGTGACAATCGGAGTCATCTCTAAAACAGAGAATTAGCCCAAGAGAGAAGGGCTCTTCATGGGTAGTCGGTAGGGAGGAGTTGCGTATCAGGTAAAAAGTAGGACCAGATGTCTTTAAAAGGCCTTTCCAGCTCTAATGCCACGTGAGTCTACTTGTTATGCTCCAACCAGGACAGTTCTTAAAATAGGCAGAACAAGAGATGAGATTTCAAGTGCTGATTCTGCGCTGCTGAATGACTTTAGGGCAGCATGTAATCTTCATTTCCTTATGTACACAAGTGATTTCACAACTCTTGGCAAAAACAGTGCTATAAAAATAGTAAGTTTATTGGCTGAAAGAAATACTGTATTTGAAAAGTACCTTCCTTCCAGGATTTTCAAATAATTTCCATGTCACTTTATTCATCCAAACGCAGAAACGAAATGAGAAAAGAGAAGAATGTATAGCTTTTTACACACTTAACACGACACAGCCAGTGCAACCAGTCTCATTCTGGTGGCTCTGGGAAGGCAGAGGGGCCATTCACTCTCTTCCCTTCTGGCATCACTCCACCTCCTGGGGAAATCTGGGGTGGCTTGGTCATTTGATTCCTCAGGGACAGGAGTTCAAGGAGGGAGCTTAAAATGTTTCAGATAATTGTCACCATTCCATGGTTCTTCTTCCCAAAGAAGGCTCAGAGGTAGGAAAGTAATCTGTCCTTAGTTTTCTTTCTATATGCCCCATTTATATTTGTGACCAGCTGGGGGATCCCTACCTTACCATCCACAGATCCTGTCAGATGCATAGCAAACTGGATACCCCCCACCCCAAAGGGTTTCTTCCAGTTTCGTGGGCTAATCTCTAGACGGCAGTGCCCCTCAGAGTGGAACAATGGAGACGGAATGTCCCTTTCAGACGCTCATCCACAGGGAGAAGCATTTTTTTTGGCCACGTTGTGAGGCATGTGGGATCTTAGTTCCCCGACCAGCAATCGAACCTGCGTCCCCTGCATTGGAAGCGCAGTCTTAACCACTGGACTGCCAGCGAAGTCCAGGAACAAGCATTTCTTATTGCCCACGTTGGTCCTACCGGCTGGCCGGGCTCCTACTCTCACTCAGTACAAAAAGCTTTGCATTCTCCTTTTCCCTTCTTGCGTTACCTTCTTCAAAGACTTCCACACTTGCCAGCTGGCTGGAACTCAAGCTTTAGTGTTTACTCTCGCACAGCCCAAAGCCCCTGCAGGCCCCAGCTTCCTTCTATTAGTAATCACCCACTGTGGCCCAGGAAACACAAAGCCTTAAAATCCAAGGCTTAGCCTTAGTAAGTGAAGATCACTTCATTTTGGATGAACGTCAGATATGCTTGTCAGGCTACAAGACTGTGTTTTTTAAGGCGGCTGAGAATATATCTAGTTAAATGAGTGTTGATTCTGAAGCAGTCTGCCGGAAAGCCCCAGCTAGTCTAATGCTGTTGCCACCGCACCAGACAGCACAGGACAGTCCTCTTTGGGACATCTCTAGAGCCTCTGGGAAATGCTCTGGAACATGCTCCTTGATGGCAAAGCACTGATATTTGAAAACAGCTGGAAGACATCGAGAGGCAAGTCCGGTAACCATACTGGATAGTACTACCTTGGACTGGGATGAGGTGTGGCAGAAGCAACGAGCGAAGCTGTAAGGCTGTCAGTGGGCTGAGGGCCATCACCAGAGAAGCATCTCAGGCACACCTGCAGTGATGACACCATCACCACCAACAGGCCTGCTCTGAAGGACAATGCCTCATTTAAGTACCAGGCTTAGCGCTTTATATAGTCTCGTGGCACAAATTAGCTACAAATTAGAATGTTTTCTTGAGTGGAAAATATTTGATATGCACTTGATATAAAGCAAAGGGCCTCAAGAAAAAGCTTGCAAGCAAGATATTACCATCATTCTCTTACCTGAGAGTGTTAGGATTACACGATAAACACACAGAAGGACAGGATAGGTACACAATTCTCACAGGAATGGAGGCTAAAATTTCAGGTGCCATGCCCCCAACCTCCTCTTCTGGACTTGTTTCTAAATTCTATAATAAATCCAGGAAACGGGCCATCCAGCCGTGAGAAGACGAACCTCAAAATATTTCCAGACTAGGAAGCCTAAAAGTTCCAGTGAAATCCTATGTCCAAGTCAGAAGATCAGCTGAAGAGCTGGAAGACTAAAATGACTGGCGCTGAGCTGCAGGAAGATTGGGGATAGAACATGGCATAGTCTCCTCGACCCGGGAGGCTCTGGAGGGTAGTTAACATTAAAAGTCAAAAGGCACTTGCAGCCTGGCTGAATGAGGACAGACTTTCTCCTTCGAAAGCAGAACTGAGCCCAGGACTGGCAAGTTTAAGGCATTTAACCTTGGGCCAGCCCTGGGGCTCGAGAGCGTGCTGGTCCCTGGCTGCCTTCACAACCAGGTCCTTCTAATTTACCCACCTCACTCACCTTCCCCGCGAGCTGCGACTTGCTGCATTTTAACGATGGAGTCGAAGTAGCTGCCTTGCCCCATTTCAGAGGGGGTAGATTTGCAGGGGTGTATAGGGCATGAACCAGAAGTGCTCTCAGGTGTCCTTTAAGAGAAAAGCTGCTGAGAGGGACCAGCCAGACTGATCTTGAGACCCTGATGAGGAAAGACCTGTGGGGCAGGGGGCTTTGGTTTGAAGAAGTCTCAGTGCTCACGGGCTCACTTAAACCCCATACTTCAAGTCACTGAGGTTAGGCCCATTTGCTGGAAAACTGAAGTGGCTTGGAACTGCAGTGCGTGGGATCGCTTGTGGATTTCTCAGACTGTAGCCCAACCCTGCATTAGGAAAAATGTTCACTTAGGTGAAAGCAGTGATATTCCTGGGATCTTTATTCTCAGGATCTATTGGGAGTTTTATATACTCTATACTCCTGGGAGGTAGGAAAGGAGAAAGCACAGAGCAGGGGAAGGGCAGATGAAGGAGGTTTGTTTCGCTCCCTCTAGGGCTCTCTTCAGGCTTTTTTTTTTTCTTTTTCCCAACTAGGGCTTGAAACAGACAATTATTGCTAATGTTGAATTTCCCTTTGTATGTACATTCAAGGCTGTTAAATCACATTTGGAAACGCGGTTTCAGGCTTGTTTTGATAATTCCCTTTTAGCCTGAACAGAGGATGGTCTGTTCACAGCTAGGGATGAGGCTGGAAACTGGAATTCTGCAGTCCGAACCCTGGCAGGTTTTGCTGCAAGAAATCCTCACAGTTTAATCCTGGCATCATCTTTCTAGATCTCCTTACCTAGACTGTGTGAAGCGGTGGAGCATGGGAGAAACCTGCAAAAACCACGGAAGGGGAGGAAGACATCCTCACAAGTAGGCGTCAAAGAAGATCATCTCCCTCGACTGGTATCAGAATTACTGGGAGAGCCTGTCAGGAAGGTAGACCCCAGTACCCCATCTCCAAAGTCCTGAGCATCCGTAGCTGAGCAGTCACACTGGGAGGTGGGGGGCGGGGTGGAACTGATGGATTGGGAGACAAAAAAGATGAAGGAAAGAAAAGAACAAAGAAACAGAGCTGAAAAGATGATCTAGGAAAGCACGGATGGAAATGAACAGAAACACAGAAGAAAGGAACCATAAAATAACAAACGGGGCTTATAGAGCAGCGTGGTCAGATGCCCTGGGGCATGTGACCTTGGTGAGAAAGCAGCACGTTGGCAGAAGGTCTCATAAGCCTCATCTCTCCCCGGAATCTTTGCTTCCAGAACACCAAGCTAACCAAACAAAATTCTCAAAAACGTCCAGAACATTAAGCTGGTCAAATGAGCCAATATACGAGAAAGAATGGCTACAAGGGAGGTGGCCAGGCGTAGTCCCTGTGACACCCTTTTCCTGTGGATGTGGCAGCTCTGGGGCGGGGGCGGGGGCTGGTCCTCAAGATCAGCTCAGACTGGTCCTGGCACCCCCAAACTAGGGGCGGCTCCCTGGACAGCGACTCCAGTCTGGTCAGTGTCGGTTCTGGCGCTTTGCAATCTCCTCCTGGATGCGCAACTTGAGGGCCTCTCGCATGGGTGGCTCCAGAGGCGTGTGTGCTGACACCTCCTCGCTCACCCTTCCTGGATCATCATCCTACGTGGAGGAAGGGTCGGGACGCTCAGGGACTGGCCTCTTCCGAAAAGGCGACCTGCCCTGTCCCTAGACAACACTCTCAGAGAACTCTGTTTGACTCACAACTTCTTGCCAATGCCTGTCATTTCCCAGGTGTCCCCTGTAATAGTGACTCTCAACTGGGGGCCATGAGCCCTCCCTGTTGCCCGCTGAGAATCACTGTGTGACGGGAGTGACTTGTGCTCAAAAGCATCGCCCAGCAGTCTGTGCTCTCATGTGGAACAAACACTTCCCACTGGCCCTGAGGAAAACAGTGGCTCCAGGTCCGGCAGTGATTTCCATCACGGCCCAGGACCTTCAGGCTGCAGCTGTTTCCATCGGGCGTACCTGATACACGATAACTGAAGTGACGTCTCCGCTGTCCGCCTCATATTCTAAGCAGAAGAGCTGATGGCCAGGGAGCTCTGGCTCAGAGCTGCCACTACTGCTGCTTTCACCAGACTCCTCACAGCCTGGGTTGCTTGGGTGGGTAGAGCCATCTGGAAGGATGAACCAGAGTGAGAGGGAAGGGAGGAAGGCTGCTGGAACCCCTGCCCAGAGACGATACAGGAAAACATATTGTAAAGCCCCAATCTTTTCATGGACCCAGAATGTACGTGTGTGTGTGTGTGTGTGTGTGTGTGTGTGTGTGTGTGTGTGTGTGTGTGTGTGTGTGTGTGTGTGTGTGTGTGTGTGTGAAATCAGCCGCCTATCAGGAATTTTATTCACCTTTGTATCCCTGCCCCGAGACCAGCACAGCCCTACCACGCAGTCGGTATACAGTGCACATCTGTCTACACGGTTGTAAGGTAGTGGAGAGGTGAATAGGGCTCCGCCTGGGTTCAGATTCAGGCTCTGCCATTTACTTCTCTGATATCTCCAACAAGTTACGAAACCTCTCTCTGCCTGTTTCCCTGACTGTGAATCAGAAATGATAATAGTTCCCATCTTACCGGGTCCTCTGAAAGCTAAATGAATGACTGCACATAACCTCTAAAAACACTCATAAGAGAAGCTCAAAAAATTTAGCATCGTACATTAACTATTGTAAACTCTAGATCACAAGTAAGCTGGAGAAAAAAACCCATTAACTGGGTTTGGGCTTCATTCCACAATTATGTCCTCGTCGCCTAGAGCTGTGCCAAACTTTTTTCCTGTTAGCTGGTGGGAGTGCGAAAATATAGTACGCTGGGGGCAAAGCGGCGGACAACTTGCCGACTCTCAGGGACGTCCGGTAATAGTGATGCTTAACTGCGGGCCTTGAGCCCTCCCTGTGCTGCGGGCAGAATCACTGAGCGGCGATTGGGGAGCGTCGAGATAGACGTTGGAGATGAAATGAGCCTTGGGAGGTAGGACATAGTTTTTTCTCAGACAGAAAAGAAGAGCGCGTGGAGGCAGAGGGCCCGGGGGCAGAAGAGCGCGCGGGGCGGGTGGCCTCACCTCGATGTCGCGGCAGGTACACCTGCAGGTCGGGCTTTCGGGGCCGAGTGGGCGCGGGCGTGTGCCGCCTCCTCGCCTTCTCCTTGGCCGCCTGCTTCACCTTCTTGTCGTAGTCGTCCCTGCGGGGAGCCGAGCGGGAGTCAGGGACGGCCGAGCCAGGCCAGGCTGGGACTGGCAGCCGTGGCGCGGGGCGGGGCGGTACCGGGCGAGCTGGTTCCGTCGGATGTGGTGCACGAAGCCGTGGCTCATGTCCAGCCGCCCGCCAGGCTTGCAGCAGAGACCGGGTCCGGGCCCCGGCGCCGCTTCCATCTGGAGACCCTGTGCGCGGAGCCGCCGCCACCGCCGCCGCCGCCTCCTCCTCAACGGCCCCAACTGCCACCCTCCTGCCCCGAGAGCTCCGCGCCCCTCCTCGCTCGACTTTCGACCCTGCGCCCTGACGTCGGTCGGGAAATGGCCAGCCGGGCCGAATGTCCCAGCGCGCGGAGTTCCTGGAGCGGGCGGGGCGGGGGGCAATGGGGCATGCGCAACTTCCACTCCGGGGCGGGGCTTTTCTTTCGTTGTGACCTTATCAGTAGGAAACCAGGATTTAGGTTTAGTGCTGCTACATCAGAAAATCCAGAAAAACACAAAGCACCCATCACACCACTCAGCGTTCGGTGTGGAGCCTTCCCGTCCTTTTTCCTGTGCTTGGATGCTGTGAAACTCCATCACCAGCTGCGTGACCTTGGCTGACTGTTGCACCCCGCTGTGTCTCAGTTTACTCATTTGTAAATGAGGGCACTGATATCACCTACCTCCAAAGAGGTCGTGAGGAGGCGAGTGCCAGGGCAGGGCACACAGCGGCGCCCCGGCCGCCCAGCCCAGCCCGCGCCCGCCCGGGGCTCCGCGCCGCCGCCGGCGGGGACGCTCCTTCCAGCCAGCGCAGCACCAGAGCTCTGCGGACTTTCCCGCTACCCAGCTCGTCTCGGCGCCCACCGGACCGATGTCTTAACTCTCGGCGTGGGAGGACCCAGGGCCTTTCAGGCGTCTGAGACTGTGCCATTTTTGAATCCTCTTTAAAAAGAGATAAAAGTAGGAATCCGTGATTAGAACAGGGACAGACTGGTACATCCGCACAGTGGGATGCCGCTGAGCAATCAAAAGGAACGAGCACTCAACAACTTGGATGAACCTCAAAACAAACACGCCGAGTGAAAGAAGCCGGGGATAAAAAGAGGACTCTCTGGGTGCTTCTATTTATATAAGACTCTAACAAGTGACACTGATCTCTAGCGACAGAAAGCAGATCAATGGTCGGGGCAGGGGAACACTTGGTGGATGGTGGTTAGGTTCATTATCTTGATCGTGGTGGTGGTTTCAGAGTGTATACATACCTCTATCAGTATTCAGCAAATTGCACACTTTAAACGTGAATTTTTTTTTTTTTTCGGTACGCAGGCCTCTCACCGTTGCGGCCTCTCCCGTTGCGGAGCACAGGCTCCGGACGCGCAGGCTCAGCGGCCATGGCTCACGGGCCCAGCCGCTCCGTGGCACGCGGGATCCTCCCGGACCGGGGCACGAACCCGTGTCCCCTGCATCGGCAGGCGGACTCTCAACCACTGCGCCACCAGGGAAGCCCTAAACGTGAATTTTATTGTATGTCAATCACACCTCAGTAGAACTGTACAAAGTATTGAATAGTTCAGGGCTGTGGAAGGGGTCTTGAAAGTCACAGACCCTGAAGCTTGAGCTTCAGTAGCGTCACTAGTCTTCTGCTCGTCGTTTGCATTTTTCTGTGATACCAAGAACAATCCTCTAAATGTGGAATTAGAGCCGTCGGATTGCTCCACGAAGGCGATGACTTGGGGATGTCGCCTAGTTCTGTGCAGGGCCGTCGGTCTCCGAGGCTCGGAGACTGGAGACGACCTGCCAATTCTGGTTTGGGGACACAGAGTATCTTGAAGACACCTGGGGCCCAATGACAACTTTTTTTAATCCAGAATTTCCGCAGCCAGTGAAAGGTTCCTGCCTCTTTAAACGGGTAATAATGAGTAAAGTGGCAGTAGGCCCGCCTATCGGTCTCAGGTGCGCGCGCACCCGCAAAGACCCGCCCCCCCCCCAAGAGGCGTAGTACTTCCCAGAAGTTCTCTGCGGCTTGATTTGTCCCCATCGGCGACTCGTAGAAAACCTTGGGCTTGATAACAGCGCCGCTCCTGATTGGCCGTTTGCCGCGTGCTTGGTCTTCCTTGGAGTCTGCGCCGGGCGACTCGGCCGGTAGTGGCGATGTCCGGCCGGTCCAAGCGGGAGTCCCGTGGATCCACCCGCGGGAAGCGCGAGTCCGAGTCGCGGAGCAGCTCGGCTCGTGTCAGACGGGAGCGAGATCGGGAGCGGGAGACAGAGGCTCCGAGCTCCCGGGGCAGTCCGGTGCGCGTGAAGCGGGAGGTCGAGCCGGCGAGCGCGCGCGAGGCCCTGGCGCCCGTGATCCCGGCGGTGCGGGTGAAGCGGGAGCGCGAGGCCGACGAGGACTCGGAGCCTGAGCGGGAGGTGCGAGGTGCGCGGGGCCGGGCGCGGGTTCCACTGTCGCGTTCTTCTTTTTCTTTTTCCAACCTTCTCTCCCCACGGGGAAGTCACACTCCACTCGCGACCCGACTCCGTTTTAATGAGGATAGTACTAGTCTTGATCAGGATCGTAGCTATAGCGTTTCTAACAGTAATAAGAACAGGTAGCTTTCCTTTATCGGATGTCTAATGCGGGCCAGGCGCTGTGCTAATTGTTTTACAGGTGTCCCTTCTTTTTAGTTTTTTACAAAATACCTGAGGAGTGAGTCTTGCTGTAATTTCTGAGTGGAGAGCCTGAACGCTGTGCACTTGGACCACACTGCCCTGTTATCCAGGGCTGTAGCAGCCAGGAGATATGGATTCTAGTCCTGCCTCTGAGACTGAGTCACGGTGGTTTGGGAAAGTGATTTTCACGTGTCTGTCCCTCTCTAGGTTAACGGAAGGAGTCCTGGAACCCATGACCTTTGAGAGCCCTAATAAGCCAGTGAGTCTGTCAGTTCCCATCTATGACTGTACCCTCTGCCTTTTTCTGCTGGACTCGTTCTGCTTCTCTTAGTAATTTCTGGAGACTTCTTGGCCAAGCCATGGTACTCTGTAGTGTGTACACTCTTTTCCAACTTGTTGATATCTTACCAATCATTAAGTAGGTTTCTATCATTTCTGAAGCTTTTCCTGTTTACCTCAATTACATCTTTTCCTTCTCTGAACTTGGAACTTCTGCATTGAACATGTTCCTATATACTTGTTTTCTGGTGAGTTAGCAGGTGAACATATCACAAGGCTACATGTTAGGGGCAGTGTTCATGGGGGGGGTGGTCTTCATTCTCCAGGATTTTATAATTCAGTCTCTGCACCTGGTTATCTATATAAAATTATACTCTTATGTTAACTCTTAAATTTCTAGCTCAGAATCCTGTGTTTGACATATTTTTATATTACCCTCAGGGTCCAGATTAGCACCTTGCTCGTGGAAAGTGCTTGATAAATGTTCTTTGAATAATCTAGTTAATAATTTCAGGGTATTCTTTGATTTCTTTTACTTAAATATTCTGTCAGCCTCATGTTTCCCTTTCTTTGGAAGAGAAATTGTTTCTTAGATATTTTGTATACTTACGGTAAGGAGATTGTTTTCTCTGGGACACACTAGGATCCCAGTTGAGGTTACTGCTGTTTTCTTTTTTCCCTTTTATTTTTTTCATGAAATAGATTATAGGTACTAAGATGAGCTAAATGTCAAGCACATGTATAGTTTAAAGAAGAGTGTGGATATATATCCTTAAATCTACCACTTGTCAAGAATTGTGAAGGGTCTGAGATTTTACCCTTTTTGTACACTACCAAGTTAGCCTGCCGTGGTTTCATGGATGCTAATGGAAGACATGGAGCTGTTGGGCTTGAGACAGCTTATTGCAGCAATAACAGTAGCCAGAATATAGCATTGTCACTTCCCTGAGTCAGTTCCCACAGCGCAACACGATGAGAACCCATACACACAGTGGGTGGCCTCACAGGATAAGAACTCTGAGCTTAGAGAACCCAAATCTTCTATAATGGGCTGTGAGCTTGCCTCCCCTTCGCTCTGTAGGGACACACTGTCTCCTACTTCCAAAGCTATAGAAACAAACTTCACTATACAAACAACATGGACAAGATAGTCTGGAGGCAGTCAGTGCCTCTGGTCACAATATGTGCAGAAGTTCGAGAGACCCATGGAGAGTTGCCTCCGGATGCTGTTCAGCTTAAGAAGTGGTACTTAACCAGTACCTTAGAAGCTCCCATAGGCCCCTTCCCAGTTGCATCTGCCTTCCTTGCTTGCTTGGGTAATCACTGAATTTTTTCTAATCATTTCTATTTTTATTATTTTATTATTTACAGTTTTACGTCACATATACATCCCTGAGTAGAACTGTATTTTATTTTGTATTTGTTATAAATGGAATCATACTATATGTTGTCTTCTGTTTTGCCTTTTTTTTTTTTTCCGCTAGCCATATTGTTGAGGTTTATCCGGGTAGATGTTCATGGCAACACAGTGTTCTATTGATGATATACCAAAATGTATTCCTCCCATTTTTATATGTTGTAGACATTTGGGTTGTTTCCAGTTTGGTCTCTTTCAAATATTGCTGCTATAAATATTCTTTAGTAAAGCATTCCTGATGGCACATGTGCAAAAGTTCTCTAGGGTATATAAGTAGAAGAGAGATTGCTGGGCCAAAAGGTCTGTGTATTTTCAGCTTTGATCTTGCTGTACTATTTTCTAAGAGGTTGTAACAGTTTATACTCCCACCAGCAGTTACATGAGCATTCTCACTGTTCTTCATATTTGCCAGCACTTGGAACTGCCTGATTTTATTTTTTCCTCTCTGGTAGGTGTGAAGTGGTATATCATTGTGCAAGGAAATTTGCATGTTCTTGATTACTGGTGAGGTTGAGCATCTTTTCTTTTTCTTTTTGGCCATGCTGTGAAGCTTGCAGGATCTTAGTTCCCCAACCAGGGACGAACCCCAGCCCCCTGCAGTGGAAGCATAAGAGTCCTAACCATTGGATAGCCAGGGAATTCCCAGCATTTTTTCATAAGTTAGAGGGCTGTCTTCCTCATTTCCTTTTGGGTTGTCTTTTTTTTTTTTGTCATCTCCACCAGATTTCTTTATGTAATTGCAAGCAATTCCTTTGTTGGTTATATGTGTTTCAAGAATATCCTCTCAGTTTGTGGCCTGTTCCGTTAAGTGGGCTTCTTTGGTGTTGTCAGGCTGCCTGTACAGGAGCTCATCCTGATTAATTTTTCCCATTTCTGTGTGTGTTTGTACTGGTAGTTGACCCTGAGTGTGGGTTTCCCATTTTCAGAGCTTTTGATGCTTTTCCTTTCAGCAAAGAATGGCCGCATGGATTCTGAGGATCGGAGGAGCCGCCACTGCCCCTACCTGGACACCATTAACAGGTCGGTAGCACAGGAATGCCTAGGGCAGCAAAAGAACAATGGAGTCTCTGCAGAAAGTTCTTTGGACTGTACGTTAAAAATACGTTCCAAAACTTTATCTCTTTTAAAGCTTTCTGCCCAGAAAACTGTGCCTCTTGCCTTGTTTTTTAATCTTTGCCCTTCAATTTAAAGTGTCAGAGAGCATGTTGTTTTAGGGTGGGCATATGCAGAAAGAGCTTTTAGCTCATTTTGAATTTGTATGAGGAAATAAAGGGATATGTGGTGTCGATGAAATAGCAAGTTTAAATATTATTGAGCACTGACTGTGTGCTAGGTACTACTCTAGGTGCCTGGGATTCAGCAGAGGAAAATCAGACAAAAATATATCCTAAAGCAGAGGTGTTTACCCCATCTTGGTATTCTTTGATCCCAGATGCATTTTAGGATGGTTTTTCATTTATGCCCTAGGGTGGCACTGTCTAATAGACTTTTCTGCAACAATGGAATTGCTCTTTAAGGGCTGTCCATTGTGGTAGGCACGGGCTACTTGTGGATATTGAGCACTTGAAATGTGGCTTGAGGAACTGAATTTTAAATTTTATTTAATTTTAATTATTTTACTTTTAAACACTGGTAGCTGTGTGTGGCTAGTGGCCCCTTTAACTGACAGTGCAGCTTTCCTGGGACCATTACCAATTAATCAGAGGTAATGCTTGAGAATGAATCCTCTTGCCACCTGTGAATTCAGTGGAGGTAAATTTTCTTTTATCACTTAACCCGCCCAGTACTCATATACTATTACTTTGCACTTGAATAGATAGATCTGTTTGTAGGTATTCCCCTAAAGTTCTTCAGGCTTCCCATTTATTTTCATGGACAAAAATAAAATTTTCTTTTATGAAAGGGTTTATTCACTCTTTTTATGTCCTTCCTTTAATGTCTTTTAATTTGGAATGCTGTTGGGGCCCTGTTACTTTAGTCCTACTTGTGGCTTTTCCTCCAGAGAAAGTAATGGAAGATTCTCAACTGGTTGTGAGTACTCAAAAGAAAGAGGGTCGTTGGTGGAGATGCCTTTGCACTGCTTTGGGGCTTGGTGGGTGGCGGTGCTATATTAAATGCCTAGGTAAGGAAGAGTTAATGTTCCCCACGGTTTGTATGTGATCGTTGAACTGTTCTCTGAAGGCGGCTGTGTGACTGCAGAACAGGAAGCCAGGGACACTGCTTCGCTCAGGTGCTCACCTAGGCAACCGTCCCTATTAATTGTTTCTGTTTTGTTTTGGTTCTCTTAGGAGTGTGCTGGACTTTGACTTTGAGAAACTGTGTTCCATCTCCCTCTCGCATATCAATGCGTATGCCTGTCTGGTGTGTGGCAAGTACTTTCAGGGTAAATAAATGTTTTGCATCACATTTTCAGCACTAGCCACCGTTCTATTCAGGGATTTTTTTTTTTGAAGTAAGTAAGCTGCTGTTAGGAATCATGTCTAATAAGCCCTATCTTTGTTCCCAGGAAGGTGGAATACTCTTAGAAAATCCACAGGAGGTTCTCTGATTGGTCAGAACCTGAATACATGTGAAAGGAAGAAAGAACTAGCCATATGAGAGACTATGTAGGAAGTATCAGAGACTCTGGGTTTTTGAATCTCTGATGTTTTCTATACTTCTGTCTTTTTCTGAGAATCCTTTTACTCTAAGGACTTTTTCATTCTGTTCTTTTCTGCAAATTTATTATTTCAGTTCATTCAGAGCAAGCAAATGCTTTGTACACAGTATAGTGGAGGATTCAAAAGAATTATAAACTGCATTCTTTGGTCTAATAAGGATCTTATAAACTGTCAAGATTAACACGTAAAACAATCAGCAGACTCTCTTAAGACCATAAAGATTACTGCTGGACTGTGTGGCGCTGAGTATAAATAAGGATGATAGGAGTTGAAATATGCAAAAATATGCAAAGGATGATAGGAGTTGAAATATGCAAAGTTGAAATATGCAAAGATCATTGTTAGCTGGAGTGTTTGTGTAGAGTTCATGGAGGAGGTGGAACTTGTACTCTGTATGCAGGACATAGAGTTTGAATAGGTTAAGGGTGAGATGCTCTAGAAAGGAGTGGCAACGTGAACAAAAGTATGTGGGTACAGGATTGTCGTGAATGTGGACAGTTGAAAACTCAGGACTAAGTGACGATGGACTGTCACAGATATGTACGTGTGTATGTGCAAATCAGTGTATGCATGTACGTACATGTATATGATATATACATGGATATTCCTAGTTTGTAATACATGAAGCTAGCTCATATACATAAACATATATGCACACACACAGACACATACATATACACACACACGCACAAATACACCCACACATATTTTCTATGTTCACGTATATGAAATTAGTTCCCTTATGTCTTGTGCCATCTAGGGAATAAAGATAATGCGCTGTTCTTTCTTGCTAATTTTTGTGATGAGAAGAGTTCATGTGGGAGATTCCTTTCGTGGATGGTGTAGTACTTTGTTTTTGCTGATACTAACATGTTCTGGTACAAAATAATGAAAGGAAAATTACCCCTCATCTGTGTGCTTATGGAGTCTGCCCTTCTCTCATAGCCTTTCACTCTTCCCTGCAGGCCGGGGTTTGAAGTCTCATGCCTACATTCACAGTGTCCAGTTTAGTCACCATGTCTTCCTCAACCTCCACACCCTCAAGTTTTACTGCCTCCCAGACAACTATGAGATCATCGATTCCTCGCTGGAGGATATCACGGTGCGTGTCCAAGAGGGTTGGTTTGGAACCAGTTATCCTGGGAGCCACCCCAGGGCTCCTGAGGATCTGCCCCACCCAAGGTCAGGGAAGAGTCTCAGTCCCTTGGGCTTCGAGAGGCTCCTTTCGCCTTGGCAGGAACCAGAGAAACAGAGTAAGGAGGTCACAATCCATAATTTTGGCCCATGGTCTACAGCCTAGCTCTGATTTCTGCTTTTAATGTTGAGGGTTAGGACTGAAGGAATATTGCTACTTTTCAATTAGGGTGAAAGCATTTTTGTGAAATAAATTATCCTTCCATATTTTGGAGTAGGGATGTGAATTGGGCCTGCTGTAGGACAGTGGATGCCAAGAGGTATACCAGCTTCCGGCTGCTTTTGACATGATGCAGCCAGAATGGCCAACATGTCCATTTGTGGGCTCTGGTTTGTGCCCTGTGCCAAGAGTCACTGCACTTGAGTGAGGAGTGTGGAAAGTCCTCTTGGGCTTTGATTACTGTTGGAACTGTTGATTATTGCTTTCCTTTTCAGCAGCGGCTGCATGTTCAATAGAGTTGAATGCTCTATTTATTAAGGAAAGCTTGGTTTTCAGAGTGTTTGAAACACTACTTACTCCACTTCCATATGTTTTATAACAGTCTATTAAAGTTGAAGTTAAAGTGGTTAAGGACAGTATTTATAGATGGAGAAACTGAAAGGAATTCAAGCTTTCAAAGTGAGTTAGTGGCGACCTCTGACCAGTGTGTGACATGATGACCCTCATAGGTCTAGGACAGGGAAGGTTCTGATCCTGCCCCTCCAGCCACAGGGAGTCCTGAGATCTCAGTCCTGCACAGATAGGAGGTGACACTCCTGTTCCTGCACCGGGCCTGTGTGCTGGCTCTGTGTGAGGTCCCACCTGGGACTCAGATTCCTGCCTCCTGCAGACTTGAGTGTCCTGCAGCTTCTCCCTGTTGTTTGTCACGGGTTTGGCTGAACCTGCGGTCTGAAGACAGGCCTGGGATTCAGTGACTTTGGGTTAAACACAGAGATCACCTTCTAGATGAGCAACGTGGGGCGGGGCCCATTGCATGTTACCTCAGTCCTTAGACCTACTGTTGGGAGCCCTTTGGGTGGGTGGTGAGACGTTCACGACCAAAGTATCTTTTCTTTTGGCAGAAATTGCTGTTGCGGATATATCTTGTGAACTCTGTAGACTGCCCTAAAACAGCCTAGGATTTTCTTTTGCTTTTCAGTATGTGTTGAAGCCCACTTTCACAAAGCAGCAGATCGCTAACTTGGACAAGCAAGCCAAGTTGTCCCGGGCATATGATGGTACCACTTACCTGCCCGGTATCGTGGGCCTGAATAACATAAAGGCCAACGACTACGCCAATGCCGTCCTTCAGGTAGGTTGGAGGCGTCCTTCAGGTAGGTTGGAGGCGGGAACCATGAGGGAAGGGGCAACCCGGGGAAAACTGTGAAGCTTGGCTAAGAAACAGCTGCCTTCTGGTGGAGTGCAGTCAGGTGGTCCTCAGACCCCGAGTCTTGCCAAGGACTCTTCTTGGGTGTTTGTTCTGCCCCAAGCAGAACATTCCCATCTGCCTGAGGGGCTGCCACCAAATGGTGGACCTGTTCCAGCCTCTGGAGCTTCCAGGGAACGGGGGATGGAGCTGCACGGGGCCTGCAGTACCAAGTAAGAGACACGTGAGCTAGATGATGCTTTTTCTTTTCATGGTGCAGATGTTCATTGTGTTGGCTCTGTGATGTCTCTGTCCTGCCCCTGTGCTGAAGTCCTGCAGTGGGAAAGGCAGAAAGCCAAAGTTGTCCTGTTTGCAATTGTTTTGCTTTTTAAAAAAAATTACACAAGTAATGTGCGCATATTGTAGAAAAATTAGAAACCGTTGGTAAGCATAAGAAAATAATCATCCTACTTCACTCAAAAAAAAAACTGGTTAAAAAAATCTATAAACAAGTACTTGTGTAGGGGGAAGATATAGAAAGTATAAAACATAAAGCTTCATTCCTTTCTTTCCCTAGTACTCTGTCCTGGGGTAGTTAGCAGTATAGAGACCTCCAAAACTTTATTCTAAACGCAGGTACACAAATGCATTATATCCTGTCATGTGGCAATATTATGGTTTATTTTGTTATTTCCCAATTGATACATAAAATTTCACTTGTCTCACATTTTTATTTCTGTTACCAGTGTTGCAGTGAGTATTCTTATATATATATATATATATATATATATATATATATAGTCTTGCACTTCTTGTGACACTTACATTTTGTTATATTTCTTTTCTAGACTTGAAAAATATTTCTATTTTTTTATCTATAAAGTAATGTAGTATGTATCTTTGTATGTATTTTAACCTAAAAGCATATTATGAAATCAGTAAATATTCTTGTGCAGCATCCTTAATGTTTACATGTCAGTCCATTTTGTTGAATTTAATTTATTTAACCTTCTTTTCTTCTTATATTAATGCACCTTGGGCCTAGATTCTAGGCTGTAGGGGGTTTGTAGCAATTTACAAACCCACCAGCAACACAAAAGGGTATTTTTATTTTTCTTTTTTTTTAATTGAAGTATAGTTGATTTACAGTGTTGTGTTTCTGGTATACAGCAAGGTGATTCAGTTATGCATACATATATATATATTCTTTTTCATACTCTTTTACATCATGGTTTATTACAGGATATTGAATATAGTTCCCTGTGCTATACAGTAGGACCTTATTTATCTATTTTATATGTAGTGGTTTGTATCTGCTAATCCCAAACTCCTAATTTATCCCCTCCCCCACCCTTTTCCCTTTAGTAACCATAAGTTTTCTATGTCAGTGAGTCTGTTTGTATTTCATGGATAAGTTCATTTGTGTCGTGTTTTAGATTCCACATGTAAGTGATATCATACGGTATTTGTCTTTCTCTTTCTGGCTTACTTAGTATGATAATCTTTAGGTCCATCCATGTTTCTGTAAAAGGCATTATTTCATTCTTTTTGTGGCTGAGTAACATTCCAGTGTGTGTGTGTGTGTGTGTGTGTGTGTGTGTGTGTGTGTGTGTGTGTGTGTATGTGTGTGTGTGTATCACATCTTCTTTATCCATTCATCTGTTGATGGACATTTAGCTTGTTTCCGTGTCTTGGCTGTTGTAAATAGTGCTTCTATGAATATTGGGGTGCATGTGTTTTTTCGAATTATAGTTATCTCCGGATATATGCTTAGGAGTGGGATTGCTGGATCATACAGTAGCTCTGTTTTTAGCTTTTTAAGGAACCGCCATACTGTTCTCCATAGTGACTGCACCAATTTACATTCCTACCAACAGTGTAGGAGGGTTCCCAAAAGGGTGTTCTTCATCTTGCATTGTCACTGTTAGCATTGAAAACAACTTTTTCCATTTTTTTTTTAATGTATTTCATTTATTGATTTTTGGCTGTATTGGGTCTTGGTTGCTGTGTGCGGACTTTCTCTAGTTGCGGCGAGTGGGAGCTACTCTTCGTTGTGGTGCGTGGGCTTCTCATTGTGGTGGCTTCTCTTATTGCGGAGCATGGGCTCTAGGTGCGTGGGTTTCAGTAGTTGTGGCACGCGGGCTCAGTAGTTGTGGCTCGTGGGCTCCAGAGCACAGGCTCAGTAGTTGTGGCGCACGGGCTTAGTTGCTCTGGGGCATGTGGGATCCTCCCGGACCAGGGCTTGAACCCATGTCCCCTGCATTGGCAGGCAGTTTCTTAACCACTGCGCCAGCAGGGAAGCCCAACTTTTTCCATTTTGATAGGTATCTCCATTTTAATTTACTTTTTAAGAATTCACTTCTAAAGTTGATTACTATATTTTTTCATGAGTTGTTGGGCCTTATGTGCTCATTTTTCTATTAGTGGTCCATTTTATTGAGGATTAAAAGTATGCTGGAGAGGGTGTGGAGAAAAGGGAACACTCTTGCACTGTTGGTGGGAATGTAAATTGTTACAGCCAGTATGGAGAACAGTATGGAGGTTCCTTAAAAAACTAAAAATAGAATTACCATACGACCCAGCAATCCCAATACTGGGCATATACCCTGAGAAAACCATAATTCAAAAAGAGTCATGTACCAAAATGTTCATTGCAGCTCTATTTATAATAGCCAGGACATGGAAGCAACCTAAGTGTCCATCATCGGATGAATGGATAAAGAAGATGTGGCACATATATACAATGGAATATTACTCAGACATAAAAAGAAATGAAATTGAGATATTTGTAGTGAGGTGGATAGACCTAGAGTCTGTCATACAGAGTGAAGTAAGTCAGAAAAAGAAAAACACCGTATGCTAACACATATGTATGGAATCTAAGAAAAAAAAGGTCATGAAGAACCTCGGGGTAAGATGGGAATAAAGACACAGACCTACTAGAGAATGGACTTGAGGATATGGGGAGGGGGAAGGGTAAGCTGTGACAAAGCGAGAGAGTGGCATGGACATATATACACTACCAAACGTAAAATAGATAGCTAGTGGGAAGCAGCCACATAGCACAGGGAGATCAGCTCGGTGGTTTGTGACCACCTAGAGGGGTGGGATAGGGAGGGTGGGAGGGAGGGAGACGCGAGAGGGAAGAAATATGGGAACATGTGTATATGTATAACTGATTCACTTTGTTACAAAGCAGAAACTAACACACCATTGTAAAGCAATTATACTCCAATAAAGGTGTTAAAAAAAAATCAGATGTTCAAACTTAAAACAAAAAGTAGACATATATATATTGGCCTTTTTTTTTTGCATATGTTGCACATATTTCATTCTAGTTCTTTTTTGGCCTTTAAACTTTGTTCATGATATTTTTGCATGAAGAATTTGGTAAAAAATTGTAAAAGTATATCTGTGAATTTTGGTGTCTGCCATTGGTGTCATGCCTGGTCCCTGGAGAGGTCAGATTCTTAGGTGGAGAGAGACTTTGTGGACTGTTCCTCTTACAGCCTCTCGTGTCTTTGTGAAGACTATTACAGGGTGGACAGATAGGATTTGGATATGGGCAGGGCAGTTAGTTTTGGCTTTGTGATGGGTTTCAGTCCCCACAGGAAGTTCTCTTTATTTATACAAATAAGTAGATCACCTGGCTCTGTAGCGCAATGAATAGTGCATTGGACTTCTATTTATACAAACAAGGAGATGAACAAATCCTTTGTGATGTTTCCAGTAAAATGGGATTGAATGGACCAAGTACTCCACCTGGAGGCTGAATAATTTCTCTCCGAGGACACCTACTGCTTGTATTGTTGCTGAAACTAGGGAGCAACCTCTCTCCACAGCATGGATAAGCAAGAATTAGTATAAACTATCCATATGCTTCTCCTTTTTTGAGAGTAACTCTAAGCAGGAAATCCTTGTTTCTTCAGCTGAGCTAAGCTTGTAGGGGCTTTCCTGATCCCCTCTATCGTTACCCTGAGTTGTATCCTGAGTGGTCTTCCCCAGAGATACCTGGGTCTTCCCCAGAGACACCTGGGTTTAATTGTGTTTAACAGCATCCTTCTATCCTTGCTGAAAGAATTACCTTGTCAAAGAAAGTTGTGCTCATGGTAAGCATAGCACTGACGAGGATTCATGAACCCATCAGGAGGGACCTGTGGGGAGACTATGCATTTATTTAGGGTCTGTACCATGGTCTCCTTCCCAGTTTCATAACTCACACTAATAAGCATGTGTTTCTTCTTGAACTAACATGGCTGGTCTTTATCTTTTTGCTTAATGAGATAAAATTAATTTTTGTTCTCTTAAACCTTTTAACTATTTTCCATCATAACAGAGTACATTCATTTTTATATACAGTTGTATCGTTTTATTTTGTTTGGTTTTGGTTTTGGCCATGCCACACAACATGTGGGATCTTAGTTTCCCAACCAGGGATCAAACCTGTGCCCCCTACAGTGGAAGTGCAGGGTCTTAACCACTGGACCACCAGGGAAGTCCCTGTATCATTTTATTACCACCCTCTCAATACCACATTTGGGGAAGACACCAGGTTTTACTAAGATGTTTTTCATATTGTTTTAATGTACAGTTGAGAGATGGGGGAACTGTGGTCTCCAGATAGTTCTCTCTGCCCCAGCCAAATACATGGTGAAGAAAGAGTATCTGGGTTTCTAGCCTTCAGTTCCTGTGAATCCAAACATAGTCACAGGTCTAATTAGAGTAAACAAAGGAAATTTTTAATTAAGTTGGTCAGCAGATAGGGATTTGAATACCTTTTTTTTTTTTTTTTTTTTTTTTTTTGCGGTACGCGGGCCTCTCACTGTTGTGGCCTCTCCCGTTGCGGAGCACAGGCTCCGGACGCGCAGGCTCAGCGGCCATGGCTCATGGCCCCAGCTGCTCCGTGGCATGTGGGATCTTCCTGGGCCAGGGCACGAACTCACGTCCCCTGCATCGGCAGGCGGACTCTAAACCACTGCGCCACCAGGGAAGCCCGAATACCTTTATTTTAAAACTCCTTTGTTATACCCACGTTAGCAGAGTGTCTGCAGAACTGAACTTTCTGTGAAACTTGCTATAAAGGATGTTTCTCTAATGTGAACTCTGGGGGGGATTCTCTGGGAGTGCAGTTGCTTCTGATTCTTTAAGGCATCATAGGCACAGTTCTATTAGAAGAACTTTAGGTGGACAAGCTTGGCTCCCAGGGGTCCTGAAAAAAGGCTGTGGATTAATTGGAGTGTTTGTTTGATTTCCAGGCTCTGTCTAACGTTCCTCCTCTCCGAAACTACTTCCTGGAAGAAGACAATTATAAGAACATCAAGCGTCCTCCTGGGGATATCATGTTCCTGTTGGTCCAGCGTTTTGGAGAGCTGATGAGAAAGCTCTGGAACCCTCGAAATTTCAAGGCACATGTGTCTCCCCATGAGATGCTTCAAGCTGTCGTCCTTTGCAGCAAGAAGACTTTTCAGATCACCAAGCAAGGTAAGGAAGGAGTAATTCATGTTTTCTGACTTTAGGGCAACACAACTAGTTTGATGAGCACATTTACTTCCACTTTGCTGTGAACCTTACAGTAGCCGGAGCGAGTGTCCAGTGCATACTGTGGTTAGGTTCCTCACTCTTCCTTCCTCAGCCTGCCCTGCCCAGGGTCCCAAGCGATTTTAGCTGGATAGAAAGTCTGTCTGCTTTGGTGAACTAAACTCTACGACTCAGGAAAACCAGGAGGCTGGGAAAGGCACCATCCCTTATTAAGCGCCTGCCACTTTTGGTTCTCATTTTGCCATGTTGCAGACTAGAATATTTTATTTTGACTATTTTTATCTCTCCTATTTTTATCTCTCCAAACTCAATTAGTTATTGCCACATGAGTAGCTCTTAGTACCTGTATCTGATATGATATTCTCTAGCATCCAGGTCAGTTGATTCACCATTCACTCATGGTGCTAGTAGGTTTTAATGCTACCAGGATAAGAAACACAGTTTTTTCTTCCAGGGGCTCCTATTCTAGTGGGGAAGATAGTTATGTAGAAAGATGATTACAGGGTGTTAAGTGCTGTGATAGAGGAAGCACAACATGCTATGGGAGGGAGCACAGAGTAAGGACGCCTGTCGAGCACATGGGAGGTAGGCTGGGGGTCAGAGTGAAGGAAGAGACACCTAAGTTTTAGGTAGCGGGGAGACAGGGTGGGGTTGGGCATTCCAGGTAGATAGGACACCGGACAGGAGCATGGAGCTGCCTGGTGCAGAGAGAAGACTGCACGTGGCTGGACCCTTGGATCCAACGATGAGAGCCGAGGTGGACCAGGTGTTGGGTTTATATGCCACTATAAGGAGGCTGGATTACATCCTGATAACGGTGGGGAGTCAGTGAACGAACGCTTTTAAGTAAAGATGTGCCTTCACATCTTTGTTTTGAAAACATTCTGGCTGAGGAGTGACTTAGAAGAGAAGTTCAGTAATGGCCTTTTTTTTTTTTTTTTTTTTTTTTTTTTAACGGTACGCGGGCCTCTCCCTGTTGTGGCCTCTCCCGTTGCGGAGCACAGGCTCCGGACGCGCAGGCTCAGCGGCCATGGCTCACGGGCCCAGCCGCTCCGCGGCACGTGGGATCCTCCCGGACCGGGAGGAACCCATATCCCCTGCATTGGCAGGCGGACTCTCAACCACTGTGCCACCAGGGAAGCCCAGTAATGGCTTTTTAAATTTTTATTTTAATTTAATTTAATTTTTTTTTTTTTAAATATTTGGCCATGCCGCATGGCTTGCGGGATCTCAGTTACCCGACCAGGGATTGAACCTGGGTCACAGCAGTGAAAGCATCAAGTCCTAACCACTAGACCAGCAGTCCCCAACCTTTTTGGCACCAGGGAATGGTTTCGTGGAAGACAGTTTTTCCCTGGACTGGGGGTGGGGGGGCGGGAGGGTGGTGTGGGAGGGTTCAGGCGGTAATGGGAGCGACGGGGAGCAGCAGATGAAGCTTCCCTCGCTAGCCTGCCGCTCACCTCCTGCGGTGCGGCCCGGTTTCGAACAGCGGTCCTCGGCCCAGGGGTTGGGGACCCCTGCACTAGACTACCGGGGAACTCCCAGTAACGGCTCTTGATGGGTGATGAGACTCAGGTTTGGAATAGAGGAGATAATCGAAGATTTTGGTTGAACCAGAGAGCCAAGGGAGAGAGTAAAGATCAGAAGACTTGAGAGTTTGTCCTTCAGGAGTGCCAGCGTGTAGTGGCCAGGTAGAGGAGGATGCCCAGGGGACGGGATGGCGTGGCCGGAGAGGAAGGAGAAACACTGAGAAATGCCAACCCGCAGGGGGTTTGGAATATCGTACTGTCTCCCAGCTTCGACATACCATCTTTCTTTCTTTTCCAGGGGATGGAGTCGACTTTCTCTCCTGGTTTTTGAATGCTCTACACTCAGCTCTGGGGGGCACAAAGAAGAAAAAAAAAAGTAAGTCATGTTATTTTGTGAAAGGGAGACCTTTTTTGTTTTGTTGCTTCTTTTAAAAAACGCTCTGCAGCTTCCCATCCTTTTCTTCTTACCTGTTTATCTTTTTGTGTTAGGGTAGTGTCTCCGTATATATGGGCTAAATCTTGTTCCTGAATGGTTTCCTCTCCATTTTTCTTTATTAGAATATGGTTATATCTAATGGCATTTTTAATAAGTGGAAATGGGTATGTAATTGTGCTCTAGAAGTCCTGGCCCACTTTCAAGCTGGGGGGCTGGGCAGCATGCTGTGGACATGCTAGTGCTGCCAGCGTGAGGGCTTGGTGGGCGGGTTGCCTGGCTTGTAATTTGGTGGAACAAACGAAAAGCTCGTGCCTCGCCCTGAGCATGTACTTGGGGAGATGAAGCTGGCCGCTCTTTTCATTCTCAGACCTTGAGTCCCTGTGTTTCTTAGCATCCAGGTTGGCTTAGCAGTAGCTAGACATTTTTCATGAATGCCAAAAATAACTCTTAGCTTAGAGACCGCTGAACCAGGTGAATAATTTTGGAGACCTAATGCGGTTTTCTTCTTTCTGTGTTCTGATGGTGTTGGTTTCTTCATGTGGGATTGTGGCCTCGTTCTTTTTCTGTCACACAGCCCTGCCACCTCTTCAGGTATCTTCAGCCTGTGTGCCCCATCTCTCTTGGGAAGAAGATAGACATAAAATAATTATTTACACAAATACTTATAAAGGTATAATTTAGTTGTATATGTTACAAAGGTTCTTCTCTGCTTAGTGAGAGCTTTGGGTCTTCTGCTGGAAGATGCTGGTTTATTTCAGAAATTTAGGAGTTAGGACTGTATTTTGGAAATGCTTTCCAAGCTGACAGAATTTGCATTTTGATTTCTGTTTGTACAGCTATTGTGACTGATGTTTTCCAGGGGTCCATGAGGATCTTCACTAAAAAGCTTCCTCATCCTGATTTGGTGAGTGGCTTGAACCGAGTTTTGGACCGATTTATATCGCCTGAGGGGATTTAGGGTTGACAGAGAGATGCTTAGATAACTGGTACAGCCTTTTTTTTTTTTTTTTTGTGGTACGCGGGCCTCTCACCGCTGTGGCCTCTCCCGCCGCGGAGCACAGGCTCCGGACGTGCAGGCCCAGCGGCCATGGCTCACAGGCCCAGCCGCTCCGCGGCACGTGGGATCCTCCCAGACCAGGGCACGAACCCGTGTCCCCCGCATCGGCAGATGGACTCCCAACCACTGCGCCACCAGGGAAGCCCCGGTACAGCCTTTTGCTCCAGGAAGAGGTTCTACAGTACACCTGCCAAGTGGCACTTCCTCTAGGTTCCTGTTGCACCAGTGTGCTTTAGTTTGGGAGGTAGTGGTTGGATATAACAGTTGACCTTTGAACAACACAGGTTTGAACTGCACTGGTTCACTTAGACATGGATTTTTTTTTAATACATAAAACTACTACGTTTACGTTTAGCAGTTGATTGAATCCGAGGATGCGGAATCTGTGGATATGGAGGGCCAACTATAGGATTTGAGCATCTGTGGATTTTGGTATCCAAGGCAGCTCCTGGAACCAACCATAGATACCGAGGGATGACTGATTTCAGTGTTCTGGCCACTGGGTGGTGCTGGCGTGTTTTTTCCAGAAAGCTCAGATAAGCTTTCTAGATCATCTAAAAACTTTTAAAAGAGTCTGGTATTTAAATAAAATCTCTCTGAAGATGGAAGCCCGGTTTTTGCATTAATCTAAACAGGTACAACTGCACGTGAAACTGCCCAGTCTCTTGGGCACCCCTCTTGGTTCACTTCAATATTAAATGAAGTAAATGTAACAGAAACATCGTTTCTTTCCATCTGTGGTGTTCTCCACTCTGCTCACACTCCTTCCCTCCTTTTGCTTCTCCCTCACTGCTAGCCAGCAGAAGAAAAAGAGCAGCTGCTCCACAATGATGAGTACCAAGAGACGATGGTGGAGTCCACGTTTATGTACCTGACGCTGGACCTTCCTACTGCCCCCCTCTACAAGGACGAGAAGGAGCAGCTCATTATCCCCCAGGTGCCGCTCTTCAACATCTTGGCCAAGTTCAACGGCATCACTGAGAAGGTAGCCCATTAGCACACCTGCCCTGCTGATACCCCGTTCTCTCTCTTGACATTTTTCTTTTTATACTTGGAAATTGCCACATGTCTATGTAATGCGTTTATTTTAAAGTATATTGTGTTTATTGAGCCTCCCAGACTTCCTGATGTTTCACCCCCAACTCTTAACTTGAGTTACAGTGCCTCTGGGTAGTATGGAGAAAGGAAGGGGGTATTTAGGATAGTAGGAACTCAAAAAAGTACGAAAGGCTCCCGTCTTTTAAAAAACATGACATCAGTATTAAAGTGGAAAAAAAAACAAAACTAAAATACAATGAAAAAATTTATTCTTGTTCTACCATTGCTCTGCATCAAATTAAAGGTTTCTTTTTATCTGCTGAGTTAACCGTTTCTCGGTTTAATTCCCTTCTTCATCCTAGACAAATTTAATCCTTTTTGATTCTTTTAAACTTTTTAACTTTGGTTCTTTTTTTTTTAACTTGATGCCTCATTCCAAACCCTTTCTGCTCTCTTTTTTAGCTAAGGTTCATTGGTTTTCAGATAGTAAATGCCCATTTCTCCCCACCACCCCCATCCCCTTCTCTTGCTCTCTCTCACACACGCACACGCACACGCACACGCATAGAGATAGGTA
Organism: Lagenorhynchus albirostris; assembly: GCF_949774975.1. NCBI lineage: Eukaryota > Metazoa > Chordata > Mammalia > Artiodactyla > Delphinidae > Lagenorhynchus > Lagenorhynchus albirostris. The sequence goes on along the minus strand of NC_083107.1, from coordinate 14,329,218 downwards.
ACCTAAAGTATCTAGCCTGTTTCTTAGGCTCATTTCATTTTGGGGAGGCAAAAGACCTTGGGGCTCATCTAGTTCAGTTTATTTTATTTGGTTTTAGTTTATATTGGTTTTAAATGACAGAGCTGGGGATATTTTCATCTGACTTTTTCAACTGTGCCACATGGTCCCTATTATTACTGTTTGTTCAAACTTAAGTAATATTAAGATTCCCGTGGACCCTCAGGATTGATTTAAATTTATTGTTATTATAATATTACTTAAAATAGTATAAACATCAATGTTGGTATAAGCCTTTTATACCTACAGCTTTTAAGCACGTATTAAATTATAACAAACTTACACAAACAAAACTTTGAACCCAATAAAATTGGTTAATAGTGCTCTTGTAATGTGAGTTTAGCTAACACCTTGCTGTGTGAATGTGGTACTGATGTCCAGGGTGAAATCCTTCCCCCCCGTATTTTCTCATAAATTCCAGAGAAACCTTTTCAAGTTAGGCTATGACATCATTTAGGTGTTAAATCTGTCTATCCTTCACTACTCTGAGATAATTAAAACTAGGGCTTCTTGATGTCAACTTGTTCATAGACACAGATGTGGGCAGTGAAATCTCTTGGCATTTACTTGATTAAAAATTTTTCTTTGCTTTTAGTACAGTATTTTATTTCAGTCACGCAGAGATGAGTTACTTCATATCACCAAAAAGACGTTTTTTCCAGTAGTGCTTATACCCTTAGATGATCAGAAATTTACTTAAAAGAAGGTGTGGCTGTGGTATGTGTGCTAGAGCGGGAAAGTTTTTACTTCTCCAGCGCTGTCAGGTTACTCATCATGTGGCAAGGGAACTTAGTTTTTTAAAAAGTAGCAGTTCTATGGAGATACAATTTACAGCACCATATAATTAAGTGATTTAAAGTTTACAGTTCAGTGTTTTTTTCCTACATTCACAGATCTTTGCAACCACCACCAGAGTCAGCTTTAGAACATTTTCATCATTGCTGTTTTTTATCACCCTTTAGTTATCATTCCAACCCCCTTGTCTCCCCCAGCCCTAGACAACTACTAATCTACTTTCTGCCTCTGTAGATTTGCCTCTTCTGGACATTTCATATAATATGTGGTCTTTTGTGATTTGCTTCTTTCACCTAGTATACAGCGTTTTCAGGGTTCATTCATGTTGTAGCATCTATCAGTACTTCATTCCTTTTTGCAGCCAAATAACATCCCATTGTATGAATACACCACATTTTGTTTATTCATTCATCAGCTGATGGACATCTGGAGTTGTTTTCACCTTTCTGCTGTTATGAATAATGCTACTATAAATACCAGTCTACAGGTTTTTGTGTGGACATGTTTTCATTTCTGTTGGGTGGGTATTGGGGAGTGGAATTGCTGAGTCATATGGTAACTCTTATGGTTAGCCATTTGAAGAACTGCCAGACTGTCTTCCAAAGTGGCTGCACTATGTTATGTTCCTACCACCAGTGTGTGAGTGTTCCAGTTTCTCTACATCTTCACCAATGTTTGTTATTGTTCATCTTCTAGATTATAGGCATCCTAGTAGGTGTGAAGTGGTATCTCATTATGGTTTTGATTTGTATTTCCCTGATGACTAATGATGTTAACCATTTTTTCATGTGCTCATTGGACATTTGCATATCATCTTTGGGGAAATGTTTATTTAGATCCTTTGTGCATTTTAAAAATTAGGTTATTTATCTATTTTTTATTATTGAGTTGTAAGAATTCTGTATATGATCTAGATACCAGTCCCTTATCAAATGTATGATTTGCAAATATTTTCTCCCATTCTGTGGCTTGCATTTTCACCCTCTTGATAGTATCATTTGAGGCATAACAGTTTTAATTTTGTTGAAATACCGTCTAGTTTTTCTTTTATAGTGTGTGCTTTTGTTGTCATATGTAAGAATCCATTGTTAAATCCCAGGTCATGAAGATTTACTTTTGTGTTTTCATCTAAGACTTTTGTAGTTTTAGCTCTTAACATTTCAGGGCTTTAATTCATTTTAAAGTTTAGTATATGGTATAAAGTACAAGGTCCAACTTTATTCTTTTGCATATGACTGACTGTCTAGTTGTCCTAGTACTATTTGTTGAAAAGACTATTCTTTTCGCATTGAATGGTCTTGGCACCCTTGTTGAAAAATCATTTGACCATAGACACATGGGTTTATTTCCGGACTCTCAATTTTATTCCGTTGACGTATATGTCAGGACCAGAGTCTTGGTTATTACTGCTTTGTAGTTAGTTTTGAAATCAGAAACTGTGAATCCTCCGACTTTGTTCTTTTTCAAGATAGTTCTGGCTGTTTTGGGTTCCTTACAATTCCTTGCACATTCAGATTTGAGGCTCAGCTTGTGGATTTCTACAAAGAAGCTAGCTGGCATTCTGACAGGGATTGTGTTGAATCTGTAGATTAGTTTGACAATTATTGCCATCTTAATAATAGAAGTCTTCTGATTCATAAACATGGGGTGTTTTTCTATTTATTTATCTTCTTTAATTTCTTTCAACAATGTTTTATAGTTTTCAGAGTATGTTTTGAACTTCTTTTGAGTTTATTCCTAAATATTTTATTCTTTTTGATGCCATTATAAATGGAGTTGCTTTCTTAAGTTTAGTTTTGGCTTGTTAATTGCATGTGTGTAGAAATACAGTTGATTTTTGTATATTGATTTTGTATCCTGCAACCTTGCCAGACTTTTAAAGTGGATTTCTTAGGATTTTCCACATACAAGATCATGTCATCTGCAAACAGAGATAGTTTTATTTCTTCCTTTCCAATCTGGATGCTTCTTATTTACTTATTCACGTTTTATTGCCTAATTGCTGTGGCTGGAACCTCTAGTACAGTGTTGAATAGAAGTGGTAAATGCAGACATCCTTATGTCGTACCTGATCTTAAGGGAGCGCATCCAGGCTTTCACCAGTAAGTATGATGTTAGCTGTGGATTTTTCATAGATACCCTTTATCAGGTTGAGGAAGTTCTTCCTATCTGTAGTTTATTGAGTGTTTTTCTCATGATAAGGTGTTGGATTTTGTCAAATGCTTTTTCGTGTCTAATGGGATGATTGTATGGTTTTCGGTTATTCCTATTTATTGCCTTATTATTTTATTAATATGAAATGGTACATTACATTAATTGATTTTTGGATGTTAAGCTACCTTTGTATTCCTGGATAAGTCATACTTGGTCATGTATAATTGGTGTATAAGTCTTTGTTGTTGTTTATGTTGGAATTGGTTTGCTAGTATTTTGTTGAGGATTTTGGCGTCCATGTTCATAGAAATATTGATCTGTAGTTGTCTTTTCTTGTGATGTGACTCTCTAGAGAGTGATGGTCTCATTGGTATTTCCTCTCTGATTATGATTAGTTTTTCATTCCTATCTCTTAGTTTTTACTGTACTACATTGTGTTTGTGTTAAGGAAAAGTAAATATATGTTCACTAGTTTTTAAGCCTCTTGGGCTGAGGAGAATGTCCTGGGCCCCCACCACTCCATCCCCTCAAACGTGCTGAGTGAGGCCTCAGTGAGTGTTGCCCAACAGATTGCACTTGACCCACCAGTCTCGGGGCCTTTGAGGAGGAAGGAACGTGGGATGTCAGTTGACAGCTCTGCTGGAAAACCCTCAGTGATGAGGGGCTCCTCGCTGCCTCCTAAGTGCCTGTTGCACCGTGCATGCGTCTAGTGGTCAGGAAGCTCTTCTTTATTTTGAATTAAGTGAGACTCTCATGGTTTTTAAATTCTGAGCTTTTAACAAATCCTCTTTTTCACTTGACAGTTTTGTTTTCCTTATAGAAAGGAATATCCATACTGTGGTTGGAGTTCAACAGTATGATTGTGTGCTGGCTGAAATGCAGCCCACAGTTGAGGTATTTTAGCTGTAGCTAAACAGCTACTCCTCAGCCTTGTAGGTGGTTTCTGGGATCAGGTGTCTTCTGAATTCTACATGTAAGGCAAAATTATATTAAAAAACCCCAAACAAGGGCTTCCCTGGTGGCGCAGTGGTTGAGAGTCCGCCTGCTGATGCAGGGGACACGGGTTCATGCCCCGGTCCGGGAAGATCGCACATGCCGTGGAGGAGCTGCGCCCGTGAGCCATGGCCGCTGAGCCTGCGCGGCCGGAGCCTGTGCTCCGCAACGGGAGAGGCCACAACAGTGAGAGGCCCGCGTATCACAAAAAATAAATTAAAAAAAAAAAAAAAAAACAAAAAAAACTCAAACAAGCCAGAACAAAACTCATGTCCCTGCTCTAATTTGATAATTTTTTTTCTCTCTCTAGGAATATAAGACATACAAGGAGAACTTTCTGAAGCGCTTCCAGCTCACCAAGCTGCCTCCATATTTAATCTTTTGTATTAAGAGATTCACTAAGAACAATTTCTTTGTGGAGAAGAATCCGACTATTGTCAACTTCCCTATTACGTGAGTGTTCCCCTCCTTCACTTCCTCTTAGGGGGCATGAGCTTGAATTTCTTTTTATATCTTTGTGCCACTCTTAGTTTTGGACTGTCTTAGTTGGAGATTGCAAGGCACCTACCTACACTACATAAGTTAAGGGTTTTTATTGGAAGGATAGAGATATTTTAGGGGCCTCAAAGATGGATATTCCCCTGCAGGCAGTTCCTCCTTTTTCTTCTCTCCTGTTGCTTGCTGGGAATTGTAGTCTTTCAGTAAAGGGAAAAACAGTTGGTAAAAGTAGGGTAGGACAGGTAGGATTCTCCTGGCTTTGAAGATAATCCTGAGCAGTTAGTCTGTCCATCTGTTTTCTGGTCATTGCATCTCGTATGCTATAGTTAAGGATGGACAGTGGGGATGACTCTAGATTTGTCTTGCTTTCTTGGGGCCCTACTACCTTATTTCTTCCCTAGAGGATAAAGTCTGAAATGTGTTCAGTTTCTCCCTATTGATGAGGACATTATACGTTTTGATGTATAGTCTTATTTTTAATTGACCACGTAGTTGTCTTTTTGCAGACATTTATGAGTGTTCTAATGGGACATTTGGAGGAGTCGCAGAAGGCTCCTGCAAGACCCTTTTGGAGGTAGACAGTTGGTTTCCAGTTCTCAAGAGACATGGTTTTTCCCACTCTGAAGATGATCTCTCTGAGAACATGGAGAAGCCTGGTGGCGGGGCTGGCAGGAAGAAATGTGGGTCTGTGTGTGGGCTTTTAGATAAGGTAAGAGCGGAGCCCTAAGGTGGTTTCTTACTGAGAACGATTTGGATGGATGAATGATAGGATTACCGTGCTGTAATAGCTCAGAAGTGTGGTGTTTTTAAACCTTAGAAAGTAGTTGGGAGCTGTAAGGGGCAAATGTTCATCTTCTTCTCTTGTCTTTCTACCTCCATTGCTTCCATTTTCCAGATGTCCAGACTGCTCCAGGACTGCCAGTGTTCTCCTTTGAAAATAGTACCGGTTTTTTTTTTAAATAAATTTATTTATTTTATTTATTTATTTTTGGCTGCGTTAGGTCTTCGTTGCTGCACGCAGGCTTTCTCCAGTTGCAGCGAGCGGGGGCTACTCTTCTTTGCGGTCGCGGGCTTCTCATTGCGGTGGCTTCTCTTGTTGTGGAGCACGGGCTCTAGGCGCGCAGGTTTCAGTAGTTGTGGTGCTTGGGCTTAGTTGCTCCGCGGCATGTGGCATCTTCCCGGACCAGGGATCGAACCCGTGTCCCCTGTATTGGCAGGTGGATTCTTAACCATTGCTCCACCAGCGAAGTCCCAGTACCGGTACTTAATTCTGTGTAGTGTTTAAGAGGGTAGTAACTAATATTAAAGAAGTCAGAGTTCTGTGCCATCCTAGCCATGTGGCCTTGGGCAGGTCATTTGCATATTCTCTCCTGGATTAAATGAGAAGCTTGGACTAGATGAGCCCTAGGGGTCCTTCCAGGTGTAACATTTTTTTTTTTGTGTGTGTGTGTGTGTGTGTGTGTGGTACGCGGGCTTCTCACTGTTGTGGCCTCTCCCGTTGCGGAGCACAGGCTCCGGACGCGCAGGCTCAGCAGCCATGGCTCACAGGCCCAGACGCTCCGCGGCATGTGGAATCTTCCCAGACCAGGGCACGAACCCGTGTCCCCTGCATCGGCAGGCGGACTCTCAACCACTGCGCCACCAGGGAAGCCCCAGGTGTAACATTTTATTGTTTCTGGTTCCATCATCACCAGGACTCTTAACAGTGGGGGTTCAGGAGAGAAAACCTTTGTAGTTAGGATTACAGGAGAACTTCTTTTTCTCTCTTCACACACTTTTCATCCTGTTCTTCTCTAGTATTGTGTTTGTGTGACAAGTAGAATGAAATTGGGGCACATGAAGGTCAGCTCTCTGCCAACTTGCGTAGGACCACAGAGGGGCTTTCCTTGAAAGTCTGTGTATCAGGGTTTTAGTTCAGAACTGGGCTTCTGTGAATTGCCACAGTCACCAGTTTGTTCCTGGAAGGAAGGAGCGCTCTTGACTCCAGGGCAGCTCCAGAGGAAGGACTATGTGTTGGTGGTAGTTCCTGCTCAGTCACCACAGAAATTTCCTTACTCCGGCAGTTCTTATATATTGGACCTGTAGTATGTTTATTTTGCCACCAGTTGCATTTGGATTTTTGGTAACTGACTTCAGTAGTTTGTCTTTCAGAAAGCTTTGGAGAAGTTGAGAAAAAGGTTACTTCTCAACCAGTCAGCCTTTTAGAGAACATCAAACTGTGTGATTGATTCTGGAAACCTGTACTGTAATTACTTTGTGCACTGTCATTACTTTTAGACTAATATGGTTCTAGGTTAGCCAAGGTCCCCGCTTCTTGAAGAGGACCCTTATCAGACCTAATTCTTCTCCTGTGTTTTACTCATAACACATCTTCTTTTTACCAGAGATTGATTCAGACTTGCAGGGATTAGGACCCTCTGCTCATTTGGAGGTAGGGTTTCTGGAGCACAGGTTTCAAGTTTCACTTCCAGCTACTTAGGTGGTCTCAAGATTGGACTGTTCTGATTGGCGGATGAGTATGGTTTGCTCCGTTGACTGTTTTCTAAAACAAATGATTTAACATGTATTTATTCCCTTTTGTCACTTAAAACAGTTTCGTTTCAGTCATGGAAACTTGAGTATAAATACTTCTGAAGATTTCTCTAGGACTCATTCAGAGAAGTCTGAACAGCTGTTGTTAAAGCTGAGAAAACCATACAAGAAGTCAGTTTTTGGCAGCCGGGAGGCATTTCTAGAGCTCACATGGGTTTCCTCAGACTCATATCTAAATTTTATTTTACCGGTGATTGTTTAGGGAATTCCGTGGTAGTCCAGTGGTTAGGACTCAGCGGTCTCACTGCCGGGGCCCGGGTTTGACCCTTGGTGGGGGAGCCAGCATCCCACAAGCTGAGGGGCCAAAACAAAACAAAACACCCAACAAAAAGCAGCAACGACTCTTTGATCTATATGGGACACTGTCAGTCTGTAGAAATAAATAGGTATCATGAACACATAGAAAGTTACATAATATAGTTAGAACAAAGATGTTTATTAATACATGGTTTGCATTGAAAACTTTTTGTATTTTTGGAGAGATAATATATTCATAGTCTAAAGTTCAAAAGGAGATACATATCTGGAAGTGACCACTGGATGTGACTGCTATTAGCATTTATTGTAAATCCTTCCAGAGATGACATTACTGTGTTTTGTGTTTTGAGTGTTAGCACATCAGCCAGTTCTACAGCGATTAGAAATAGGATATAATCTCTCTTATTCTACATTGTATTTAAATTTTTATAAATATTTGTAGGCTACAGAAGGTTATATTTTTCCTGAAAATAGTGTAGTTAGCATTCTCTTAATATTCATGTTAACGGTCAATCTACTTCCCTATTTAGCTATTCGAGAGATCTTAGTAATTGTCATCGGAGTCTTCACAGTAAGCATTTATTATAGCTCTTGACTTCGTAATAACCGGTGTACGTGTATATACTTCAGCTGACAGAATTCAACAAATAAAACACAAAAGCAGGTTTTATTCTAAGTACATCAAGAATGCTTCTCTATATTTTAAAAAATGAATGTTCAGGTATTAAAAATAAATTTTATATTTCTAAGTCCCAGTTGAAGGAACCTAGTCAGTAGTCTCTTTTTGGCAACCAGAACTGAGAAATTTGGAAGCTGTGGGGTAGCCAGTGTGGGTTCCATAAAGGAAAGAAAGCTGGGTGGGAAAAGAGTAAAGCTGATGTCAAAGCAGAAAAGAGGGCAGGTGCCTCTCGGATCTTGCTGCCTCTCCAGTGCTTGGTTTCAGCTGCATTTCCTAGTGTGAAACCCTTGAATAAATACCCCTTTTGTGCTTAAGCTACCTAGGGTGGATTTTTGTTACTTGTAACCTTTTGCTTATTTAACTAAAAGAAAAACAAATAAGGTTCCAGAAGATCAAAGAAAAAAGTGAATCGGATTGATCTGCCTGGTTTGCCATATTGAAATTGTTACAGTGATTATATACAGTGACAACCCACATGATCAGGCTTTCATAGCCTAAGGCCAGAGACCAGGTATCCCCTTGACACTGCAGCTGCAGCTGATTCCCAGATAGGGCAGAGGGTGGGGCGGTTACACGTGTTCTCATCTCAGAGGAGAAGGTGGCACTCATTCTCACAGAGGAGCCCTAGGTTACGTCACCTGCTTAAACTCAAACACAGCTCTGAGGTGGCAGAGCCCCGATTCCAGATCAGATCTGAATGACTCCAGGCCCTGCACTTTTGACTGCTAGGCTTTTTTTTTTAGATTTTTTAAAAAATTTATTATTTATTGATTGGTTTATTTATTTATTTTGGCTGCACCGGGTCTTAATTGCGGCACATGGGATCTTTGTTGCGGCACGCGGACTCTTAGTTGCAGCATGCATGCAGGATCTAGCTCCCCAACCAGGGATCGAACCTGGACCCCCTGCATTGGGAGCGTGGAGTCTTACCCATTGGACCACCAGAGAAGTTCCTAAGCATGCTTTTATTTTTTACTTTTTATTTATTTATTTTTTTAACATCTTTATCGGAGTATAATTGCTTTACAATGGTGTGTTAGTTTCTGCCTTACAACAAAGTGAATCAGCTATACGCATACATATATCCGCATATCTCCTCCCTTTTGCATCTCCCTCCCACCCTCCCTATCCCACCCTTCTAGGTGGTCACAAAGCACTGAGCTGATCTCCCTGTCCTAAGCATGCTTTTAAAGTGTGCTTTTCCCATAGAGCCAGTCTTTCCAGTTTGACTCATTTTTATGGCAGATTATATGAATCTCCACAAACCTGGGCTCCCATGGCTCTTCAAGCCCACCTAGATACAGGGTCCTGAAATAGGGTTCCAGACCTTCATGGTCCATTTGGGTAAGACAGTTAACCTCTACAGGGCTAACCTAGTAGGCTTTGTCTGATCTTCACTTTATTTTCATCATCATCAGAAATGTGGATCTGAGAGAGTACTTGTCTGAAGAAGTACAGGCGGTGCACAAGAATACCACCTACGACCTCATCGCCAACATTGTACACGACGGCAAGCCCTCTGAGGGCTCCTACCGGATTCATGTGCTTCATCATGTGAGTGGGGCTGACTTCTCATGGTGGCCGTGGCAGGAGCAGGTGGTGTTCCTTTGGCACTTCAGAGGGCGCTCCTTTCAGTTTGCTCTTTCTTATCCTTGACCTTGGGATTCTGCAAGTAATAGAGGTGGTCAGTTTAAGGCAACGGTTCTCAATTTTGGCTGCACATGGGACTCCCCTGTGGGCAGATTTTAGACTCCTGACACCTGGGCCACCCCAGGCCAGTTACGCGAGAACAACATAATTTGTGCCTGTTGGTTTTCAACTGGGCAGAGGCCAGGGATGCTGCTAAATAATCTTACAGTGCACAGGCTGCCTGCGCAGCGAAGAATTTTCTGGCCCGAAGTGTCAGAGTTAAGACTGCGTTAGATTATCTGGAGGTGGGAACCAGGCATCATGATGTTTTAAAGTTCCCAGGAGATCTCCAGTGTGCAGCCAAGATTGACAAGCGCTGTCCTAGACTAGAGCCTTACCACCTAGAGTGGAATCCTAACCAGCGGCACTGACATCATATAAGAACTCGTTACAAATCGCAGAGTCTCAGACCCCTCCCACACCTCCTGAATCACAGTCTACATGTTAACAAGACCCTCTGATTGGTATGAAATTAAAGTTTACAAAGCACTGGTGTGTAGGTTCCCTTTCAGCTAAAAAAATTTTGTGAATTTGCTGAAAATGGCTGAAACGCGCTTAAGATATATTTGGTATCACACAGATTACTAGCACAGATTGTTCTAATTTGATTAGTCTTCTGGGGCCGTGGGTTTAATAATAACTAGCTCTGTCCATCAAGCGCTTTGCTGTGTGCTAGACAGTATGCCACGTGCTCATGTATGTTCATCTCGTTTATATCCTTAAAACACACTTTCAAGATAGGTGTTAATGCCGTATTTTTACAAGTGAGGAACCTAGGCTCAGAGTTTGAATAATTTATCTGAAGTCAGTAGAATTGGGATTTGAACCTAGATATTTGGTTTTACCGGGAATAGGGACTTGATTATGTGATCCTGAGCTTTTGTTGTGTCTCCTGTTCTGAACTACTGGAATACCCAGAATTCCTGGAGTGTATCTGTCTTTGGCGTTTCTTAGAAGTTGGGATGGGTGGGGCTGGTGAGCTTCCAGAGGTGCCTCTGCCATAATCCAGAACCCTCTTTTCCCCCTTGTTTATGGAAGCATGAAGGAAAGTAGATTTTGCTGTATTTGCAGCACTGTTTTTTTAGGCCAAAGGAAACAGGTTAGTACGGTGGACAGTGTCCACCAAGGACACTTTTTCTTGACCAACTTGCTGTGTCCTCTGGGACGGGGGTGGGAATGTCCACTTTGGGTTAACACTGCCCCTCCTAAGTCAGTGTGTCTATTCCGTCACTTCTGAGCAGCAGGGAGACATCTTAGGTGAGGAGTAGAGGGCTTCCTCTTCTTTCTCTTTATTGTCCTTAAAAGGCGTACAGTGTTTGAGACTCCATTGTACTTCAAGGAGTCCTCAGCAGGAATTGAGTTTGCCAAGATGAACACCCTAAAAAGTCTTAAAATTGAATGATGCCCGGCAGAGGCCGTGCACCCTTTTACGTACAGCTCTTGCTGGGTGATGGTCTAGTGACTATTCTGATTTTTCTAGCTTTCAGCTGTGATCCCTTCCCTTTCATACCCTTTCAGTTTCAGAGAGCAGACTAACCCAGCCCTTCATACTCTCTGCAGGGGACAGGCAAATGGTATGAATTACAAGACCTCCAGGTGACTGACATCCTTCCCCAGATGATCACTCTGTCGGAGGCTTACATTCAGGTGGGTTGGCCGCAGACTCCAACGAGCACCGAGGAGATGGAGCGTGGGTCCAGTGAGAGCAGTGATGTAGGTGAAGGCATGGAATGGGATTGAGTTAGGTTGGGTGCCTTTTGACATGCACCGGGGAGTGTGGTGGGACCAGATTATATGGCCCTTGAAGCGCAGGAGTGACCTTCAGGGAAGAGAAGGGTGGAGAAGCAGGGAAGAGTGATGAGTGAGCAAGGAGGTTCTGCTTACGGTGAGCCAGGTTAGTTTTGCGAGTGTGTGGTCTGGTTTCAAGGAGGAACAGCCCAGAACCATCCGGGCCGCCAGCTAGGAGTTGTCTCTGAAACTTCCCCAGTCCCCCGGGCAAAGTCAGCACTCTTCGTGACCCCACCGCACCGTCTCCTGTCTTCGTGGAGCACCAGCTGGACTAGTGTAACTGTCCTCTCCACTGGGTCGGGAGGTCATGGAGTAGAGTATCTCTGTCTTCTTTTTCTAACTGTCCTAGTACCTGCAGAGAAGGAAGACTGAGGCTAAGAAAATGCTATAGCTTTGTAAAAAAGGAGGGAGACGCTGCTCGTTCCAGAGATAACTCTTTCCTTGGTGACTTTGTCTAAAGTGGCAGGTCTGACTATGAGTCACTTTTTAGAAAAGGAGTTTGGAATGGGAAGAGAAGGATGGGTAGAAAAGTGATAGTTGAATGAAGGAATTTTCTGAAAGATTATGAGTTAGTTTCAGGGGACTTAACAAATACACAAGTGGGGTGATAGTTTGTCCATTGCCTAGCGCAGGTTTAGGTACTTGATAAATATTTGTGGATTGAATGCCAGCTCCTAAATATCTATTGTATTCATTTCTCACAGATTTGGAAGAGGCGAGATAACGATGAAACCAACCAGCAGGGGGCTTGAAGGAGGCATCTAGAGCTTTGCTCCCAGGGGGCTTTGGCTGAAGATGGAAATACGAATACTGAGCACAGGCTGATGGCCCAGCCCCTGAGCCAGCCCAGGTTTATGTGTCCTCGTTCACACCAGAGCATCCCCGGTCCTTCTGCCTAGGATGGCTCTGTGCTGTCACTCAGCTGGTCTTTGATCAATTGATTGTAGATGGATGCTCCTTTCTCCTTCCTGTCTGTCTCCCTTCTAGCAGGCCAGGACTCTTTTACAGATGTATGTAATTTATTTCTGAATAGCTGGGAGTAGCTGAAGGACAAGATAGTTTTCTTCTATGCATCAAAGCCTCAAGATTATAGGAATTAGAGCTTGAAACCAGTAACACCCTTCTTCCATCATAGGTAGATAGTTTTCCTGTAGTTCTCTTCATTTCTTTGTGTTTTGGGATGGATTAAATATTTTCCTGTTTTTAAACCAGCCTCTTGTTTCATATCCTTCCCTTAGACTGCTGCCTAAGGGGAGGATTAAAAAAAAAAAAAATCCTCACAAACTGTCTACCCTGTAGTCTGTTATCTGGTGGACATCATGCTTGTCTCTTCCTGTCAGCCTGTGGGTGGTGTGTCAGTTTAGGATGCATTTATCTCTAAGTAACAAAATATCTGACTGAAAGAGATAAATTATTATTGGGCTTAACTAGAAGTCTGGAGGTGGGTGGTTTCAACCTGCAGTGCAGGGCTGTGTGAGGAAAGAGGGAGGGAAGAGGTAGGAAGAGCATCTGACTGTAGTGCAATTCTGAACCTCTCAGCCAGGCCGGTGGGAAGCCTGGAGCACGGAAGAATCGAGCAGAAGTGGTTTTCGGCAAGCTTATTGATTAGGAGCTGCCTGGAGGAAGGGTGGCCTTGGCCTGGGCACTGTGGCAGACCTGAAGATGTGGGAGATCTGAAGATACAGCCGTTGGTGGCCGTCAGTCAGCTGAAGCAAGTTCTCTTAATGGGAGGTAGGAGCCATGCACCTCTGGCTGCCACCCTTTGCTTTTGGGACACAATAGAGTCACCCCTCGGTATCCTCAGGAGATTGGTTCCAGGACCCCCGTGGACACCAAATTCTGAGGAGGCTCAAGTCCCTTATATAAAATGGCACAGTGTTTGCATGTAACCTACGCACATCCTCGCGTATACTTTAAATCATCTCTAGATTACTTACGATGCCTAATACAATGTAAATGCTATGTAAGTAGTCGCCAGGCATGTGGCAAGTTCAAGTTTTGCTTTTTGGAATTTTCTGGAATTTTTTTTCCAGAATATTTTCAATCTGAGGTTGGTTGAATCTGTGGCTACAAAACCTGCAGATGTGGAGGGCCGACCGTACTGTCCTTATTTTCCTCTGCCTCTCTTACAGCTTCAGCATTCCTTTGTGGGCTCATCTTCCTCTATCCAGCCATTAAGAGTTGGGATCCCTCAAGACTCTGCCAGGCACTTTCTTCCCACTGTTTACTTTTTCCCTAGGCCATTTCAACTATGCCTGTGGCTTTACTTACCAGTTTAAGGGAGATGACTCCAGTCTTAATCCCAGACTCCTCTAAATTCTTGAACTTTAGAGCCAGCTGCCCACTCGATATGTTTTGGGTGTCTTAAAGTCAACTCAAGCTCAACATTGTTCAAAACTGAGCTTGTGAGTTTTCTCCTCAATCGTCACCCCTTTCTGGAAGTTTCTGTGTAGGTGAAGGGTTCCCTTATTCATCTAGTTATATAGGCTGGGTAGTTTTCCAGGTGTCATCTTCCCCTCACCCCTACTTCCCTTGTCTAATCTAATACCAAGTCCTGTCTTTTACTTTGTGTCTTTTGAATCTCCCCACTTCCTTTTGTTCTCTGCCACTGTCTAGTCTACGCTAGTGCCAGCTTAATCCAGGTCCAATCAGGAGAGAGAAACCATACAAAAATATGATCGGGGAAAGTTTAACTTCAGGAATTAATAGCTATAATGGGGCTGGAGCAACGAGGAAATGGCTAGTAATAAGAGAAGGTAAGAATAGCAGATAGAAGGAACAGCCACTGCTCCTTGGGGTGACATAGAGTGTCCAAGGCTGAAGTCTAGACCTTGCTGAAAATCTGTCCCGCTGGAACCCGTCAGAAATCTGCTCTCTAGTGCACTAAGGAAGGCTGTTTACAGGAAGGCTTCTCACTCTGCTACCAAACTGCGTGGGGAGGAGGGAGGTGCCTGGTGAAGCTGCTGGCTGCTGCTGGAGGCTGTGCACTGCAGAATCTTCGGGCGCGGCAAGAGCCTGATGCTGAGAAAGCTGCACGCGTTGCCTTCGAGGGGGCCCACGGGCACCGGGAGGCAAAGCCCTTTCTCCCTGTGCTGTGTCTCCAGCACCCTCTTGTGCCAAGCCTCAGTGGCAGCTGGCAGGAAAAATCTAAGAACAGGCAGAAGGGGTGACTCTGGAGCTGAGGGGCACTAAATTGATAACCTGCCCAGTCCACCCCTTTGATGACTCAGCTGCCCTGTGTGCTCTTTTTTTTTTTTTTCAAAGTCTTTTGAATTTGTTACAATATTGCTTTTGTTTTATGTTTTGGTTTTTTGGCCAAGAGGCATGTGGGATCTTAGCTCCGCCGACCAGGGATGGAACCCTCACCCCCTGCATTGGAAGGTGGAGTCTTAACCGCTGGCCTGCCAGGGAAATCCCATGCCCTATGTGCTCTTTCACACACACAGACTCCCATCCAGCAGCCACCACAACGAAGAAGACAGCTCCTTACGCCTAACGGAAACAGCTGCCCTTCCCATGAGAGAACAAGTTTTCATCCTTTCTCAAAATGAGATGCAGTCCCAAGAGTCATGTATCCACTGATAGTTATATGTATTACTCCTCAAATCCAGTCATAGACACACTGAATATTATGTTACCTAAAAAGACTGGGTTGCAAGGTTAACTGCCCACAAGTTAACCTAAAAATGGGAAGA
The DNA here is from genome assembly GCF_949774975.1 of Lagenorhynchus albirostris. Classification (NCBI taxonomy): domain Eukaryota; kingdom Metazoa; phylum Chordata; class Mammalia; order Artiodactyla; family Delphinidae; genus Lagenorhynchus; species Lagenorhynchus albirostris. Next base: position 14,314,020 of record NC_083107.1, on the reverse strand, counting down.
AGAAAAAATGGTTAGCATAGGCAAGTTATCACGTACATGTAACAAGCCAATAGAAAACATGAGCAGAGCTACTTAGAGTCCTCGTTTCTGTAACTGGCCACCATACTGTGATTGATAACCTGTGCTTGTTTCTTCCATTTCCCTACCCCTCCCTGTGTTCTCTGCCCTCAGCTCAAACCACAGCCATTCGGGGTTCTTCACCGGGTACAGTGACCCAAATCTTCAGTATCTAAGACCCTGGCTCCTTAATCATCCTGCCCCCACCCCCCACTTTTTTGGCTGCTGTGGTTTTTCATTAACCTTTGCTGTTGGACACACTTGCCTCCGTTGTGTAGAAGCAACCCAATTGGCCTTTGGTAATCAGGGTCAGTCACTCAGGCAAGTATAATAGATGACACCCCTCCGCCATACTGCCCTCCTCCACACCTGCTGGTTCACTAGCATAAGGAGCCCCAAATGTCCAGGTGGCCACGTCTCATCTTACAATTTAGCGGAACCATTGTTGTGTCTTTTGGTGGAAGCATTCCTTCTTTGGGAACTAAAATCTCCAAACCAGCAGGGCTTAAAATTGCTGGGACGGGAAGCAAAAATTCTGCGAGAAATCTGTTAGTAATAGGGTAGTCACTCTGCCATCCACCTGTTTTCTAGACCCATATATTTTGAAGAGAGCACCATACAGTGGTCTCTGATTCAAAGCATGTACTACATCCTGTAAAACAAGAGCACCAAATGGTACGGCAACTGTTCGTTTGTTTGTTTTAAGACATATGTGCTTATTTATTTATAATTGGCTGTGCTGCACGGCTTGCGGGATCTTAGGTCCCTGACCAGGGATTGAACCCAGGCCCTCGGCAGTGAAAGCGCCGAGTCCTAACCACTGGACTGCCAGGGACTTCCCTGTAACTGTGTTTTCAGTAAGCCATTCCACCTTTCCGTTAGGCTACCCACTTCCAGATGATGGTGTGTGTACGTGGTAAGTCCAGTTAATCCTATGGGCATGAGCCCACTGCTGCACTTGCTTTGCTGTGAAGAATTCCTTGATCAGATGCAACGCTGTGTGGAATGTTGTGATGATTGATAAGGCATTCTGAGAGTCCACGGATGGTGGTGCTGGTAGAAACATTGTGGGCAGGGAAGGCAAATCCGTATCCAGACCATGTTTCTAGTCCTCTGAGGTTGGATCTGCACTCCTTCCATAATAGAAGAAAGTAATCAGCCTGGCACTAGGTGGCTGGCCAATCCCCACAAGTAATCGTGTCCATACTGGGGACTCAATGTAAATCCCTGCGTTGGCAAATTAGATAACTCAGCAGAAGTACTACTCAGGTCAGGGGAAGTCTGTTGTTGAGCCCACGCATAACCTCCATCCCTGCCACCACGGCTCATGAGCTCATTGAGCAAGTGCTGGGGGAGGCTGGAGGAAGAGGCTGCTTACTGCATCCACAGAGCATGTCATTTGCCCTGACTGTTAAGAGTCTCTAACGCGGTGGATACCTTTTGGTGGGCATTCTTGCGGAGCACAACTATTTTCATAGTATAGTCTTATTCAAGTTGTCCACCCATATACCTCTTCCCCAAACTTCTTTTTCACCAGTGTTACAATCCTGTTCCTTCTGAATCCCTAACCATCCAGTCAGTCATTGGCAACTGCCCCTGAGTTAGTCCAGATCTGTAGTTCTGGCCATCTCACACTCCAAATGGTGAACAACCAAATATACTGCTTGAAGCGATGGCCACTAGAGGATTTTCCTTTACTTCTGTCTTTCAGTGTCGCCCTGAGTGGGGATGAAGTGCAGCTGTCCACTTACTGGTTGTGCCAGCATATTATACAAACCCATCTATAAACTGGGCTTGAGTTTTGTCTTTTTTGGTCAGCTGGTCTGAAGGAACACCCCAGGAGGCAATGCAACAGGAGTTGTGTCAAAGGAATCTGCTCATGGACACTTGTGCCTTTTGGACCTGCCTGAGCTTGGCATTCCATTTAATGGCAGGTTGCAGCTGTACCTGCCCAGCATGGCAAGGTGTCAGACGACAACCAGTTCACGACAGGAGGATCAGGCTGCATGATCACCTGATGTCCCGTTGTCAGGTGCTCTGTCCCTGCCATGGCCCCATAGCTGGCCAGAAGCTGTTTCTCAAAAGGAGAATAGGTATTTGCAGAAGAGGGCATAGCCTTGCTCCCAAATCCTGGGGTTCTGCACTGTGATTCTCCCACTGGTCCTTCCTGGAGGCTGCATACAGCATTCCTGTTTGCCCGGGTCACTTCGAGATATCGTTGGCTCACCCGGATCATAAGGCCCAAGTAGTAGAACCGTCCGTTGTGCAACCTAAACTCGCTGCAGAATCTTCTCTTATTCTGGTCTCCATGAAACTAGTAGTTATACAGCTGTAAGTGACTCTCTAGATAGGTTAAAAATAGCACACTCGGGGCTTCCCTGGTGGCGCGGTGGTTGGGGAGTCCACCTGCCGATGCAGGGGACACGGGTTCGTGCCCCGGTCCGGGAAGATCCCACATGCCGCGGAGCGGCTGGGCCCGTGAGCCATGGCCGCTGAGCCTGCGCGTCCGGAGCCTATGCTCCGCGGTGGGGGAGGCCACGGCAGTGAGAGGCCCACATACTGCAAAAAAAAAAAATAGCACACTCAAATGTGATCTATGTTGTCTTCAAAAGTCAAAAAAGCCTACTAAACATTGTACTGCCTGTGTGTGTGTGTGTGTGTGTGTGTGTGTGTGTGTGTGTGTGTGTGTGGTGACATGAGGTACAGCAACTTGGTGGTAATGCTTTGACATACTTTCGACCATTGACCCCGAGAAACTTCACTGAGGTGACTGGTCCCTGGATTGTATTGGGGTTAAATCCCACCCTCTCGTTTGTGTATGTCTTACTAAGACATTTAAAATACTTGGTACTTCCTGCTTATTGGACATTGATGACATCCAGTGTCATCAATACAGAGGACTACTGTTATGTTTTGTGGAATGTCAAGATGATCAAGATGGCTGTGGACTGTGACAGTAGAGAGTGGAAGAATTGACGTTGTCTTCATGCAAAAATGTGAAGGTATACTGTTGGCCCTGCCAGGTAAAAGCAAACGACTTCTGGTGACGTTTATAAATTGGCATGGAGAACGAGGCATGCAAAGTGCCAGAGGCTGTGCTGTATCAGTAAAGATGCTACGACTGGGACAACAGCTTCCATCAGAGTCAGCATCTAAGCTTATGACTGTCTGAAGTCACTCTCCAAGATCCATGTGACTTCTGCACAGGCCCTCTGCCACTGTCATTCTAGTCTACGCTACTGACAGTTTAGCCCCACATTCCCTTGTTCCCTCCCCCCAATTCATTCACACTTTAGCCAGAGTAATCTCGTTTGTTTTTCTTTTTGTGGTACGCGGACCTCTCACTGTTGTGGCCTCTCCCGTTGCGGAGCATAGGCTCCGTACGCACAGGCTCAGCGGCCGTGGCTCACGGGCCCAGCTGCTCCGCGGCATGTGGGATCTTCCCGGACTGGGGCACGAACCCGTGTCCCCTGCATCAGCAGGTGGACTCTCAACCACTGCGCCACCAGGGAAGCCCTTTTCTTTTTTTTTTTTTTTTAATATTTATTTATTTGGCTGCGCGGGGTCTTTGTTGCAGCACGTGGGATCTTCGTTGCTGCGTGCGAGATCTTTGTTGTGATGTGCAGGGTCTTTTAGTTGCGGCATGCAGGATCTAGTTCCCTGACCAGGGATTGAACGTGGGCCCCCTGCATTAGGAGGGCAGAGTCTTTTTTTTGAATTTTATTTTATTTAGTTTTTTATACAGCAGGTCCTTATTAGTCATCAGTTTTATACACATCAGTGTATACATGTCAATCCCAATCTCCCAATTCATCACACCACCACCACTCCCCCCACCACTTTCCCCCCTTGGTGTCCATACGTTTGTTCTCTACATCTGTGTCTCTATTTCTGCCCTGCAAACCGGTTCTTCTGTACCATTCTTCTACGTTCCACATATATGCATTAATATATATTTGTTTTTCTCTTTCTGACTTCCTTCACTCTGTATGACAGTCTCTAGATCCATCCACGTCTCTACGATTGACCCAATTTCGTTCCTTTTTATGGTTGAGTACTATTCCATTGTACATATGTACCACGTCTTCCTTATCCATTCGTTTGTTGATGGGCATTTAGGTTGCTTCCATGACCTGGCTATTGTAAATAGTGTTGTAATGAACATTGGGGTGCATGTGTCTTTTTGAATTATGGTTTTCTCTGGGTATATGCCCAGTAGTGGGATTCCTGGGTCATATGGTAATTTTATTTTTAGTTTTTTAAGGAACCTCCATACTGTTCTCCATAGTGGCTGTATCAATTTACATTCCCATCAGCAGTGCAAGAGGGTTCCCTTTTCTCCACACACTTTCCAGTATTTGTTTGTAGATTTTCTGATGATGCCCATTCTAACTGGTGTGAGGTGATACCTCAGTGTAGTTTTGATTTGCATTTCTCTAATAATTAGTGATGTTGAGCAGCTTTTCATGTGCTTCTTGGCCATCTGTATGTCTTCTTTAGCGAAATGTCTATTTAGGACTTCTGCCCATTTTTTGATTGGGTTGTTTGTTTTTTTAATATTGAGCTGCACGAGCTGTTTATATATTTTGGAGATTAATCCTTTGTCCGTTGATTCATTTGCAAATATTTTCTCCCATTCTGAGGGTTGTCTTTTCATCTTGTTTGTAGTTTCCGTTGCTTTGCAAAAGCTTTAAGTTTCATTAGGTCCCATTTGTTTATTTTTGTTTTTATTTCCATTACTCTAGGAGGTGGATCAAAAAAGATCTTGCTGTGATTTATGTCAAAGAGGGCTCTTCCTATGTTTTCCTCTAAAGTTTTATAGTGTCTGGTCTTACATTTAGGTCTCTAATCCATTTTCAGTTTATTTTTGTGTGTGGTGTTAGGGAGTGTTCTAATTTCATTTTTTTACATGTAGCTGTCCAGTTTTCCCAGCACCACTTATTGAAGAGACTGTCTTTTCTCCATTGTATATCCTTGCCTCCTTTGTCATAGATTAGTTGACCATAGGTGCGTGGGTTTATCTCTGGGCTTTCTATCCCGTTCCATTGATCTATATTTCTGTTTTTGTGCCAGTACCATACTGTCTTGATTACTGTAGCTTTGTAGTATAGTCTGAAGTCAGGGAGTCTGATTCCTCCAGCTCTGTTTTTTTTCCCCCTCAAGATTGCTTTGGCTATTCGAGATCTTTTGTGTCTCCATACAAATTTTAAGATTTTTTTGTTCTAGTTCTGTAAAAAATGCCACTGGTAATTTGATAGGGATTGCATTGAATCTGTAGATTGCTTTGGGTAGTATAGTCATTTTCACAATATTGATTCTTCCCATCCAAGAACATGGTACATCTCTCCACCTGTTTGTGACATCTTTGATTTCTTTCATCAGTGTCTTATGGTTTTCTGCATACAGGTCTTTTGTCTTCCTACGTAGGTTTATTCCTAGGTATTTTATTCTTTTTGCAGTGGTGAATGGGATTGTTTCCTTAATTTCTCTTTCTGATCTTTCGTTGTTAGTGTATAGGAATGCAAGAGATTTCTGTGCATTCATTTTGTATCCTGCAACTTTACCGAATTCATTGATCAGCTCTAGTAGTTTTCTGGTGGCATCTTTAGGATTCTCTATGTATAGTACCATGTCATCTGCAAACAGTGACAGTTTTACTTCTTCTTTTCCAATTTGGGTTCCTTTTATTTCTTTTTCTTCTCTGATTGCCGTGGCTAGAACTTCCAAAACTATGTTGAATAATAGTGGTGAGAGTGGACATCCTTGTCTTGCTCCTGATCTTAGAGGAAATGCTGTCAGTTTTTCACCATTGAGAATGATGTTTGCTGTGGGTTTGTCATATATGGCCTTTATTATGCTGAGGTAGTTTCCCTGTATGCCCACTTTCTGGAGAGTTTTTATCATAAATGGATGTTGAATTTTGTCCAAAGCTTTTTCTGCATCTATTGAGATGATCATAGGGTTTTTATTCTTCTATTTGTTAATATGGTGTATCACATTGATTGATTTGCGTATATGGAAGAATCCTTGCATCCCTGGGGTAAACCCCTCTTGATCATGGTGTATGATCCTTTTAATGTGCTGTTGGATTCTGTTTGCTAGCATTTTGTTGAAGATTTTTGTATGTATATTCATCAGTGATATTGGTCTGTAATTTTCTTTTTTTGTAGTATATTTGTCTGGTTTTGGTATCAGGGTGATGGTGGCCTCATAGAATGAGTTTGGGAATGTTCCATCCTCTGCAGTTTTTGGGAAGAGTTTGAGAAGGACAGGTGTTAGCGCTTCTCTAAATGTTTGATAGAATTCACCTGTGAAGCCATCTGGTCCTGGATTTTCGTTTGTTGGAAGATTTTTTTTTTTTTTAAATTATAGGTGATTTAAAAAATTTATTTATTTATTTATGGCTGTGTTGGGTCTTCGTTTCTGTGCGTGGGCTTTCTCTAGTTGTGGCGAGTGGGGGCCACTCTTCATCGCGGTGCGCAGGCCTCTCACTGTCGCGGCCTCTCTTGTCGCGGAGCACAAGCTCCAGATGCGCTGGCTCAGCAGTGGTGGCTCACGGGCCTAGTTGCTCCACGGCATGTGGGATCTTCCCAGACCAGGGCTCAAACCTGTGTCCCCTGCGCTGGCAGGCAGACTCGCAACCAGTGCGCCACCAGGGAAGCCCTGTTGGAAGATTTTTAATCACAGTTTCAATTTTATTACTCTGTGATTGGTCTGTTCATATTTTCTATTTCTTTCTCTTTCAGTCTTGGAAGGTTATACCTTTCTAAGAATTTGTCCATTTCTTCCACATTGTCCATTTTATTGGCATAGAGTTGCTTGTAGTAGTGTCTTATGCTTTGTATTTCTGTTGTGTCTGTTGTAACTTCTCCTTTTTCATTTCTAATTTTATTGATTTGAGCCCTCTCCCTCTTTTCCTTGATGAGTCTGGCTAAAGGTTTATCGATTTTGTTTATCTTCTCAAAGAACCAGCTTTTAGTATTTATTGATCTTTGCTATGTTTTCTTTGTTTCCATTTCATTTATTTCTGCTCTAGTCTTTATGATTTCTTTCCTTCTACCAACCTTGGGTTTTTTTGTTCTTCTTTCTCTAGTTCATTTAGGTGTAAGTTTAGATCGTTTATTTGAGATTTTTCTTGTTTCTTGAGGTAGGCTTGTATTGCTATAAACTTCCCTCTTAGACCTGCTTTTGCTGCATCCCATAGGTTTTGGATCATTGTGTTTTCATTGTAATTTGTCTCTAGGTATTTTTTGATTTCTTCAGTGATCTCTTGGTTATTTAGTAATGTATTGTTTAGCCTCCATGTGTTTGTGTTTTCTACATTTTTTTCCCTGTAATTGATTTCTAATCTCATAGTGTTGTGGTCGGAAAAGATGCTTGATATGATTTCAGTTTTCTTAAGTTTACTGAGCCTTGATTTGTGACCCAAGATGTGACCTATCCTAGCAATGTTCAATGTGCACTTGAGAAGAAAGTGTAATCTGCTGATTTTGGATGGAATGTCCTGTAAATATCAGTTAAATCTATCTGGTCTCTTGTGTCATTTAAAGGTTGTGTTTCCTTATTAATTTTCTGTCTGGATGATCTGTCCATTGGTGTTAAGTGAGGTGTTAAAGTCCCCCACTATTATTGTGTTACTGTCGATTTCCTCTTTTATAGCTGTTAGCAGTTGCCTTATGTATTGAGGTGCTCCTATGTTGGGTGCATATATATTTATAATTGTTATATCTTCTTCTTGGATTGATCCCTTGATCATTATCTACTATCCTTCCTTGTCTCTTGTAACATTCTTTAAAGTTTATTTTATCTGCTATGAGTATTGCAACTCCAGCTTTCTTTTGATTTCCATTTGCATGGAATATCTTTTTCCATCCCCTCACTTTTAGTCTGTATGTGTCCCTAGGTCTGAAGTGGGTCTCTTGTAGACAGCATATATATGGGTCTTGTTTTTGTATCTGTTCAGCCAGCCTGTGTCTTTTGGTTGGAGCATTTAATCCATTCACGTTTAAGGTAATTATCGATATGTATGTTCCTATGACCATTTTCTTAATTGTTATGGGTTTGTTTTTGTAGGTCCTTTTCTTCTCTTGTGTCTACCACTTAGAGAAGTTCCTTTAGCGTTTGTCGTAGAGCTGGTTTGGTGGTGCTGAGTTCTCTTAGCTTTTGCTTGTCTGTAAAGCTTTTGATTTCTCCACTGAATCTGAATGAGATCCTTGCCGAGTAGAGTAATCTTGGTTGTAGGTTCTTCCCTTTCATCACTTTAAATATATCGTGCCACTCCCTCTGGCTTGTAGAGTTTCTGCTGAGAAATCAGCTGTTAACCTTATGGGAGTTCCCTTGTATGTTATTTGTCATTTTTCCCTTGCTGCTTTCAATAATTTTTCTTTGTCTTTAATTTTTGTCAGTTTGATTACTATGTGTCTTGGCGTGTCTCTCCTTTGGTTTATCCTGCCTGGGACTCTCTGCACTTCCTGGACTTGGATGGCTATTTCCTTTCCCATGTTAGGGAAGTTTTCAACTATAATCTCTTCAAATATTTTCTCGGGTCCTTTCTCTCTTCTCCTTCTGAGACCCGTATAATGCAAATGTTGTTGTTTTTAATGTTGTCCCAGAGGTCTCTTAGGCTGTCTTCATTTCTTTTCATTCTTTTTTCTTTATTCTGTTTGGTGGCAGTGAATTCCACCATTCTGTCTTCCAGGTCACTTATCAGTTCTTCTGCCTCAGTTATTCTGCTATTGATTCCTTCTAGTGTAGTTTTCATTTCAGTTATTTTATTGTTCATCCCTGTTTGTTTGTTCTTTAATTCTTCTAGGTCTTAGTTAAACATTTCTTGCATCTTCTCTATCTTTGCCTCCATTCTTTTTCCGAGGTCCTGGATCATCCTCACTATCATTATTCTGAATTTTTTTCTGGAAGGTTGCCTATCTCCACTTCATTTAGTTGTTTTTCTGGGGTTTTATCTTGTTCCTTCATCTGGTACAAAGTCCTCTGCCTTTTCATTTTGTCTATCTTTCTGTGAATGTGGTTTTCCTTCCACAGGCTGCAGAACTGTAGTTCTTGCTGGTGGATGAGGCTATCTAAGGGCTTGTGCAAGCTTCCTGATGGGAGGCGGGAGGGCAGAGTCTTAACCCCTGGACCACCAAGGAAGTCCCAGCCAGAGTAATCTTTTGAGGCACAAGTCTAACCAAATCATTTCTCCCCCACACCCTGATCTCCCACTTAAGACCCTTCATTGGCTCTTAGAATCAAGCCTGAAATTAGCGTCTCTAGTCTCACCTCTCGGGATGTTTCTCCTGATCCTGATTCCCAGACTCCTATTCTGTTGCTCACATATGCCAGCAGGCCCCAGGCCTTGATGCCACCCACTTCCTTTTCTCGGGCTGCTCTTTTTCTTTAACTTGCTCTTCTTTCGCCTCTCTGACTCTCGTATCTGCTCAGTCAGTACCACGCATTGGTCTAATTGATGGCATAGTGCCGAGTCTGTGTTCTCTGTGTCCTTCTTTTGCAGAGATGATTTTGTCTCCTTGCACCCTCCCGAGGTGTTGACGATAGATGCAGTTGCCTGAAAGGTTGGGGACCACTGCTCAGGCTGACTGTCATGTCCTGTGTGTGTAGCTTGAGGTCCTTTGTGGGTGACATGTGGGTGGCTTCCACCACTGCTGTCTGAGCTGGGGGCCTGGCCCACGTGTCTTTATAGCTGTGATTCCAGCATATGCTTCCTCTTTGGAGACCTCAGGCTCTGGCTGTCTGAATCACAGATGGGAAAGAAGTGAAATTTATGCTTTCTCAGCTGGATGTCACAAAGGAAAAGATAGATATGTGGAAAACATATCCTAAATTTGAGAGACTTATGCTAGAGGAAAATCTGCACCATATAGGACAGTAAATAAATAAATATACCTGATATATTTTTACTGGTAAGACAATAAAAAGAACACCCCAGCAGAAAATCAGGCAAAAAACCCAAATAGGCATTTCACGAAAGAGGAAATATAAATGGCCAATAAACATGTTTAAAAAAGTTTACTTAGTAACCAAAGAAATGCACATTAGAATAACCGGAGGTCATTTTATAGTTCAGCAAAGATTTGAAAGATTGCTAATATCCAGGGTTGGAGAGAGTGAAAAAGAGGCACTTGTTTACTATTGAGATAGAAATTGGTACGGCTGGTAAAGGGCCAGTTTGATAATACAGACTATGTTAGAAGTAAAGATGTACATGGTTTTTGTCCCCAAAATTTCATGTCTTAGAATTGATTCTAAGGAAATAATCAGACTAGTAAGCAAAGATGTTACTGCCAGGATTTTTATTCTTCACAACATTGTTGATAATAGTTGTTTTAAAAAGTAAAGAGTTTTGGGACTTCCCTGGTTGTCAGTGTGTAAGACTCCATGCTCCCAATGCAGGGGGCCTGGGTTCGATCCCTGGTCGGGGAACTAGATCTCACACGCATGCTGCACCTAAGAGTTCACATGACGCAACTAGGAGTCTGCATGCTGCAACTAAAAGATCCCACGTGCTGCAACAAAGATCCCACGTGCCGCAACTAGGACCCAGTGCAGCCAAAATCAATCAATCCATCAGTCAATATTAAAAAAAAAAAAGTAAAGAGTTTTTATCAAGAAAAAAAGCATGCAGCAATTAGCAGTGATGATCGGTATCTATATTTATTGACATGGAAAAGTTAAACAAAATTTAAAAAAATTTTTTACTTTCCTTGATTGATTGATGTATAGTTGATTTACAATGTTGTGTTAGTTTCAGGTGTACAGCAAAGTGATTCAGTTATATACATATATAAATATATATAGTTATTTACATATATAAATATATATAGTTATATATATAAATATTTATGTATATATAAGTATTCTTTTAGTTATTTATATATATATAAGTATTCTTTTTCAGTTTCTTTTCCATTATAGGTTATTACAAGATATTGAGTGTAGTTCCCTGTGCTATACAGTAGGTTCTTGTTGTTTATCTATTTTATAGGAAAGATTATTTTAAATGAACAAAGCAGTTTACAAAGCAGCATGTATAGGGTGTTCCCATTTTTGTAAATCTGTTATATCTATTTTTGTACATGTGCAGAGGAAGGTTTGGAATAATGTTATATATGTTATAAATGTTATATTGATTGTGTAGTGGATTTAAAACTTCAGTCATTAATTGCGGGACATAAATATAATTGTATTTGTCTATAACTGAACTCATTTTGGCTCATAAGCCCCCCATACTTAATATTTCCATTTGAAAAAAACTCAGTCCCTTCTCATTTAATGCACAGCCAGCCCATCTTGGGCAACTAACCACTGAACCCTCCTTCCCTTACCCCTGGGATTGATCTACACATTACCCTGTTGTGAGGAGAGATGTCGGTGACTGTGCTGTCCTGGGCGCTCCAGGTCTCCACCCAAGCGTCACTCATCTTATCTGATCTTCACCGTCTTGTGTTGGCTACACATGTCTGACTTCTCATCCTCTCAAGGTCCATGAAACTGTCACAGCTTTGTTGCCAACCATGGACTCTTGTGGGCCCACCATCTTGTCCAGAGCCCATCCTGATGGCCTCTGGGCTGTGAGGTGTGCTTGCTGTCCTGCATCATGTGGGTGGGCTCCCCCTGAGGCAGCCCCCAGGCCTGTCTGCCCAGGCCCCTCCCTGAGGCCATTCTCTTCACTCTTCCTGATGTGTCCTCCTCAGGCTGCACCCTGGCAACTGAAGAACGAGCCCCTCTACTGCTATGGGACACAAACCCCGCTTGGGGCTTTGCCTTCTTGCCTTCCTCTGGGGCGCAGGGCGCTGGGAATGTCTCAGGCCCCACCCTGAGGCTCAGCTGTAGCCACTTCTCTCCTCCCATAGATGGTTGACTCCTGACCTTTTGAGTGAAGCCTCCTCTTCCATGATCAGGAGCTCATTCCCACACTTGCTTTTGGGATACACTGTTAGTGCCTCCCGTCCTTCAGGCTGTCACTCTTCATCTTCCCAACCAAGCTTTTTTGCAAAATTTAAAACACTCTTTTCTCTCAGGGACCTTAGTCTTGTAATTGAAATAATGGCTTTCAAGACAATAGTCTGCTATAGATTTACAAAAAGATTTACTTAAAAGTTCAAATTCAGAGGCCAAGGGTTTGTGTCAATCTTCCCTACCCCAAGCGCAGGCTGTATAAAAAGCTCTTCCTGGGCTTCCCTGGTGGCGCAGTGGTTGAGAGTCCGCCTGCCGATGCAGGGGACACGGGTTCGTGCCCCGGTCCGGGAAGGTCCCACATGCCGCGGAGCGGCTGGGCCCGTGAGCCATGGCCGCTGAGCCTGCGCGTCCGGAGCCTGTGCTCCGCAACGGGAGAGGCCACAACGGTGAGAGGCCCACGTACCGCAAAAAAAAAAAAAAAAAGCTCTTCCTGGTGATTGAATGGTGGAGCCATTCAGGGTGGAGCCAAAGGGTGGGCAAATGGATTGAAAAAGTCTGTAGTTCAGGGTCAAAGTCTCCATCCACTATAGCGCTCTCCTGGGATTGGTAGGATTGTGGGTAATTTCAACTGTGTTTTGGTCTGCAATTTCTGAATTTTCTACAATAAACATGTATTTCTTTTATAATAGGAAACATAATAAAAGTTCTTTTATTAAGTGAAGGGACACTTCCAGGCATTTAGGTCTTTAATGCTAAAGGTTAATTAATTTGGTGGGTTTTTTTTTTTTTTTTGTATATTTTGGGTTTGGGGTACCCTAACAACCTCACTTCATCACAGTGGGTGGGCTTTTTGGGAGGGGGGAGGGTAACAGGTGGGGGCCAGCCTGGAAACAGTTACAGGAGGGAGGGGTGACATAGGCATGTATTTCTCCATCGTGAAGGAGGGTAAGGCTGCAGCTTCTGCAGCGTTTTAAAGGGCAGTGTCTTTTCTTTTAGGACAAGGAGATAGCACTTTGTTAACATCCCTATGGTTGCTGTATTACCTGGGAACTGATCCCCAGCGGGACCAGCCCCAAGTGAGCTTTGAGGAGATAAATCACAGCAGGAATCGAGTCACCCTGGCATTTCAAACAAAAATTGGGAGTTCAACCTTACAAAAAGCAACAACAGCTCTTAAGCAGGAAAATGTTCAAATACTGAAAATGCCCAATCACCTTCCACCAGGCTTGAGCACTGCTGTGCTCACCTTTGACCACACCAGGGATTTCCTGATGTTTAAAGAAAGTTTAAGGATTTCACATGTCTATCTTTTCTGGTACTTTATGTTCCCATTTTTTATTCTTCTGAATCTTGAATTTTGTGAAAGTGTTAGCAGAATAATTAGAAAAGCTAGGATCTTGTGCACGTGGAGATGGGAGTGAGGCAGGGCCCAGCTTTTCCCCTGCTGTCCTCTTGCAGCCAGGACTTGGAGAAGCGCTGGGGGCCCACAGTGAGATCCCCTCGGCCCAGCCCTGGGGAGATCTCTACCCTGTGAGAGTGAGGCGGGCTCAGGTAGTGTGTGAAGGTGGCCCCGGCCTGGAAACCCCCTCTGCAGACCCTCTCCAGAAGGTGCAGCCTTGGCCGTGCCTCACACCCAGAGTGGACGGAAGTGGCTCTGGTTTCAGGCTGTGGTTAGAGATAGAACAGACCAGGCTGAGGATTTGGGGAGCAGGCCGGGCTTCCCCCTGACCTGCAGATGGAAGAGGCTGGCCCCAGGGTGTGAGCTGCAGGAGGGCAGCGGGCTCACTCCTTTATTCACAGCTCTGGCCCTTGCCCCTAGAATGTGGCCTGGCCACAGGCACTCACTACATTTTTTTAAAATGAGTGAAGAAATGAATAAATGACCTTTGTGTTGGGGTCTTGCTCTGGGGAGAATTGTAAAGTTGACCAGGTTTGCTCTCAGGGGCACTTCCCTGCCCGGAGGCACTTGGCAACAGAGGCTGCGTCTGACCCACCCCTCCGTCCTAAGGTGCAGACCTCTGACCGAATGACAGGGAGGGAGAGAGGGATGTGTCTCAGGAGTGGGGAGACAGGTGAGGGCGGAGTTCCTGGCCTCTGAGGGGGTGTCATCTTCGGGCAGCAAAGTCTGATTTCCCCTGAGTTTCAGGAAAGGCTGGCCTTGGTCTAAACACATCCAAGACTGAAGAGTGCAGAGGGTGAGCTGTTAGGGGGAAGCCTCAGGCAGGCACGGAAGCTCCCCTGAGGGCTGGGCCAGGGCGAGGGAGCTGGGAGCTGCGCCTGGCACTGAGCGCCACAGGGATTCTGGGCAGAGGGGTGAGCAGGTTCGAGAGAGGTCCTTCTGGTGAAGGTGCTGCCAGGGGCCCTCAGGAGCCTCGAGTTTGTCCTGTGAAGAGGAGGAGGGAGCAGGCAGAATCAGTGGCTGTCCTTTCCTGCTTGGGGACAGAGGGGCTCCCCTCCTGATGGGAGGAGGACCTGCCCACACTCCCGTCAGCTGGGGGCCTGGACTCACCTGGCATGGCGTTGACTGCTCGTCAGAAGTCGGGTCTGTGGACCCACTGGAGAGGACTGATCGGGGTCATGCACATCCCCACGGCCTGCCACAGGGACAGCATTAAGGCCTGAGGGCTTGCAACACCCCCCCCACCCCCCGGCCCCATTCCCAGCTCTGAGGATATTAGGGAATCTCCTCCTGGAAGGGGCGGCTCTCACTCCACCTGCCACCTGGTGGGAGCTCTGGATGTGACCTCGTGGACTCCTTGGGCCACTCCCTGAGCCACAGGCCTTCTGGGTTTAGAACTGGAGGAGGTGGGATGCTTGCCCCAAGATTCTCACTTGGTACCCTCCCATCAAGCACACATTGCTCAGTGAACACCCCCCCATCCCAGAATGCACATCAAACCACACTCCTTAAAGCTCCCTCTCCCTTCCCATACGCCTCTTTTTCATTCTTTTGTGGCTTTCTCTCGACTTCTCTGAGACTGCCTTTTCTATCGTAAAACATGCGAGGGCATGTCCCAGTTGGGGGCCTGTGCTCCTGGGGCTGCCCCGCACCCGGGGGAATGGGGCCCTTGAGGACCGTGGACCGGAGAGGGTGGGGGTCCTGGAGCTGAGGAAAGTCCCGGGATCAGCTGGGAAGGGTGGGTGTACCTGGCAGGCGGTGTGGGCATCCCAGCCCCCGGACACTAGGGTCTGCAGCTGGGGTGCGTGCTGCTCCACGAACTGCTCACACTAAGGAAGGAGACAGACACAGGGTGGGGTGGGCCCAGGCCCAGGGCAGGGCTCCCCTGCCTGGCTGTCCAGGCCTCCCCACTTAGATGGATCACTCCAGGGCTCCCCCCGACCTCGTGTAGGTCCAGCCCTCAGTCCCCACTGAGCAGCTCCGGCTGTAAGACTCTGAACAAGCTGCCGTGGGCTGAAATGGGGGTTTCTGCCAGGAGAGCCAGGGACATTGGAGGTGGAGGCACAGGGGCAGAATCTCATCCCCCTTTTCCCCCTCCCCCTAAATATCATTTCTGGAAGGCATCCTAAAGCTCATGTGGTCTTGGAGACCTGATGTGATGGGCAGTAGGGAGTACCATGTAGAAAGCGGCCTCCTGGGATGGGAGCCAGCGGGCTTGTCGCCCACTCTGAGTACCGGGACTCCAGGGCTTCGGGCCCAGCCCTCTCCTGCAGGGGGGTTGGTCCCCACTGAGTCACACCGGAAGGAGGGTTGGCTCTGGGACAGGACTGGGACCCTGGAGAGACGGCCAGGCCCTCTCGGGCTCCAGCCGGCCCTGGCATTACTCATCTCCTGGTAGATGGCCGGGCCTCCCTCCTGGTCCATGAGGGAGGCCTGCTGGTCCTCCAGAGCCCACACCCTTTGTCCAGAGACAGCTCGACCTTAGCGGGTTTTGCCCTAAGTTACAGCGCCACCACTGTTTGACCCACGTCCTGTCTGCCTGTCTGAGCTCCTTGAGAGCGGGGGGAGTATCTCAGCGTACCTCTGGCTGGGAAGCCTTTCCTGGGCTCAACCCTCCACCACCGGCAGCCCCTGATGTGCCTGTCCCTCACCTTCTGCCTATCCAGCCAGGAGCCCAGGCAGGCCTGGCGCATTGCCTGTGGCATGGCCTGCTCGCTGCTCGTCCCTGCCTGGGTGGTCACAGACACGCAGAGCTGGCACTCAGTGTCTTGCGGTAGCCATTCTCCTGGCAGGGACCCCAGAGCGGTGAGGGCTAGAGAGAAAAAACAGTAAAGGATGCCCTGCAGAGTATTCAGTTCCTGTCCTCATTGGTGCAGTGCAGGGGCACCTGGGAGGGAGAGGGTCGTGCAGGGCCAGGGTGGGGAGGGCTGAGAGTGGGCGATGGGCAGGGGCTGGGACCGCAGGCTCACCTGGGCCAGCTCCGTCCTCACTGGAGCACCGGAGGGTGGGGCCGCAGAGCAGCTGGGGCAGCACGCGGTCCAGCAGTGTGTTTATTAGGGTGCCGACATAGTGCTTGGACAGGAACTGGCAGATGCCGCCCACCACCGGGGCTATCCTGTGGCACACTTGTACCAGCATACCCTGGGGTGGGGGCCGAGAGAGGGCAGGGTCGGACCTTCTCTTGAAAGACCTAGTCAGTGCCCAGCACTAGCTGGTACTTTGTAGACCTTACCTTGTTCCCTTGGAGAATTATTATGCTGTTTACAGTTAAGGACCCTGAGCAACACAGACTCCAGGGGACTTGCCCAGAATCACTGAGCTGGTGCAAGACTCAGGCCATGGACCCACCTTTGACTTCAAAGAGTCTGGAATTGCTGAAATTCCAGAGTTGCCCAGAGAGGTGGGCATTGCCAAGGCCACATGGCAGCCTGGGGCAGTGGCAGAACCGGACCTGGGTCTTCTCCCTCCTGACTCGGGCGTGCTGTGCTTCCCCGCTCCCGTCTGTGCTCCAGAGCCTGCGGTTTCAGGAGTCCCTGGGGGAAGCCAGGAGTTTCCCCACCTCACCCTTGATTCCAAACACAACCTCCCAGCTGAGTGGCAAGGAGAGAGGCGGCAGGCACGCTCATCCCTCCGCACCCTTATTCATACAGCCAAGAACTTACATGCATGAAATAAGCTACAAGGACATATTGCACATCTCAGGGAATATAGCCGATATTTTATAATAACTATAAATGGCATATAACCTTTCAAAGTTTTGTGAATCACTATATCGTACACCTGTAATGTATAATACTGTACATCAACAATACTTCAATTAAAAATAAAAGAACCTATATGCGGCAGGCTGGCCTGGGCCCTGCTCCTGCTTGCAACACTCCGCTGTCCCCTAGCACCAGAAAGGCCGAGGAAGGAGTAGGGCAGAGGGACGTGTACTTCTCTGGGATGTGACACATTCTAAATGGCACATCTCACCAAATGTACCCATTTGCTTGCATCAGATCCCACACTCGGCCTCCCCTCCTGCTCTGACGAGGTATCCCTGCTCTGTCAAAAGCTGGCCCATCTCCTTGTGCGTTGGGTCCACCCTGCCCCCACCTGCACACGTGCTTCACCTCTGCATCCCCCTCTCTGTCCTGCCTCATTGCTATTCCCTCCTGCCCATTGGTCTCTTAGCATGTGAACACGCTAAAATAGCTTCTCTCATTAAAAAGCCTCACCCCGGGACTTCCCTGGTGGCCCAGCGGCTAAGGCTCCGTGCTTCCAATGCAGGGGGCCTGAGTTCCATCTCTGGTCAGGGAACTAGATCCCACATGCTGCAACTAAGAGTTCGCATGCCACAACTAAAGATCCTGCACACCGCAACGAAGATCCTGCACGCGGCAACGAAGATCCCGTGAGCCGCAACTAAGACCCAGAGCAGCCAATAAACAAACAAACAAACAAACAAATAAATAAATAACTTTTAAAAAGAGTCTCACCCATCTCCCCTCCCCTTCCCAGAAAAACATCATGAAAGAGTTGTCGATACTCAATGCTACACTTTGGTCCCCGTAACTCCTCCAAAACAGCTCTCAAGGTCACAGCATCCCCCTGGGCATGTGTTGTCAATCCCTCAGCAGCTCTGGGGCCCGATGACTGCTCCCTCCTTGCTGAAATGCTTTCTTCTCTCAGCCTCTGTGACCCTCATGCCGTGGTGTCCCCACCTCCCTGGCTGTCCCTCCTCAGGTTCTTTCTCTGGTGTTTCCCTTTGCTTGGACCGGGCTTCCTTCCCCTCGACCTGGTCCACACCACTTCCCTGTATGATCGCAACTGTTCCCTTGGATTTCAATCTTGTCCGTAGCCTCACCTCTCGGACTGATGTCTCTGGACCTGGCTGGGGGATCTGGCTGCCTACTTGTCGCCTCCTCTTGCCTGTTGCACAGGAGTATTGCACGGCCAGGAGAGAACTCATGATTTTTCTGCCCAGACCTGTTTCTTCTCAAATCTACTCATCTCAGCTGGGGCCATTCCAGAGAACCCACGGCTCAAGCCGAAGTCCGTAGCGTCACTGCCGATTCCTCTCTCGTCCCCACTCCCCAGGTCCCATCCATCGCTGAGTCCTGCAGAGCCCCCGTTCCAGACACGTCCCCAGTCCCCCTCCTAGCTCCACCTCCCCATTTCTGCAATCATCTCCTCACTCTCATTATTCGCTCCCATCCGCCCAATTCATGCTTCAAACTAGGAGCTCGATCTTGCTGCAGTGTAAATCCAGTCACGGCCTCCCCCTGCCTGAAACCCTTCCACAGCTGTGAACTGTGTTCAGAAGAAGGCCCAGCGTTCCTTCACTTGGCTCCGGTGTTTCTCCCAGGCCCGCCAACCACTCTCCCGGAGCCCACCTGAGGCAGCCACACAGCTGACCAAGCTCGTTCTGCTCGAGGCCCTTGGCCCGTCGGTCCTTGTCATCCTCCAGGCCTCAGCTTAGCCATCGCCTCCTCAGAGATGCCCCCTGACGACCATCCTAAACCTCCTCCCCGATCACTGTCCCTCCCCTCATCTGTTTTAATTCTCTGCTCTGAACTAACCACTACCTAAAAGAAATCTCTCCCACCACATCGTAAACTCAGGAGGGTGGGGATGCCCTCATCTGGAAGGACCGACAGGGCAGGGCATCTCCTCACTTGGGCCCCATTTCAGGGCAGGGCCGTTGAGTGATGGTCACTACAGGTCTGGAAGACCCCAGGTTTGGGGCAGGCAGGGATGGAGTGTCCATCTGCGGAAATTCTCCTTTTGTAAAATGAAAGAACCGTTTCTACAAAGATGACTGAGATTCTTTTCTGTACTTTGACACCTGGCATAGTACCTGGCACACAGTCGGGGCCTCACAGTGGTTTTATTTCTGTTTGTTTTTTTCTCCCCCGTGGCTTGAGGGAGCTTAGTTTCCCGGACCAGGGATTGAACCTGGGTCACGGCAGTGAAAG
This sequence comes from Lagenorhynchus albirostris, assembly GCF_949774975.1. Taxonomy (NCBI): domain Eukaryota; kingdom Metazoa; phylum Chordata; class Mammalia; order Artiodactyla; family Delphinidae; genus Lagenorhynchus; species Lagenorhynchus albirostris. The sequence continues at coordinate 14,294,691 of NC_083107.1, read as the reverse complement.
TGCCGAGTCCTAACCACTGGACCGCCAAGGAATCCCCCACAGTCGTTGAACAGGCCCTAGGCCTGGCACCTACCAGGCCCAGCCTGAGTGCCAGGGTCCCTTGGGTGGGGACAATGCAGCCAGCTGGCCCCTGGTGGGCGTATGAGGAGGGGTGGGGGGAAGCGGAGGGGTGGGCGGCCTCGTGGCCCCGGATGCCTCACCTTGGGAATCTTAGCTTTGATCTGCTTGATCAGCTTCCTGCAGAGCCAGCAGAAGGGAAGGGGCATGGGAATGGATAACCGCTGCTCGGAGAGATCCTGGGGGAGAGAAGCGCGCTGGAGGCAAGCTGGACAGAAGGCTCCTCCGGGCTCTGCCTCGCCCGACTCGCCTCCCCTTCCGTGTCCCCGCCTCCTGGTTGTGCCGTAGGCCCTGCCTGGAGCTGCTGGTCCCCTTCCCAACGCTGCCCCTCCCAGGCCAAGTGATCCAGGGCCTCGGCCATGGCCCTCGCTCTCTGGATCTCCATCTCACCTGTGTCTGCGGCCCGGGCCTCTCCTGGAGGGCCCCAGGCAGCATGGAGAGGACCAGCTTGTCCTGCAGGGGACCTGACGGCTCTGGCTCCTGCCCTGGCTCTGGTTGCCCGCGTTTGCACAGGCCCAAGGACCCGCAGATGGCCTTCGGGTTCTAGGGCACAACGCAGGGTGAGAAGGTGATTGGGACGGGGGAGGGGACCCCACTCCCCCTCCGTCTGGCTCAAGGACCCAGGCACCAGGTAACTGCCTTTAGGCCTGGAATGGGGGAAGCAGGCTGGTTTGGGGCTGTGGTTTAGGACTCTGTTGGGGTGGGAGAGGAGACCAAAGGCAGAGAGGGGGTCGAGTGGGGACTTTGGGACACGTGTCTGGGGATGTGTGTGAACAAGTGTGAGCGTGGATGTTTGTGAGAATGAGTGAGTGTAAGTACGTGAGAGCGCGTTTGTCGTGTGAGCGTGTAGACGGCGTAGGTGTTGCGTGAGACTGTGTGCAGTGAGTGTGTGGCCGAGTGTTTGTGCGAAGGGTTCGAGGGTGTGTGCCGGTGCCTGAGAGCGTGCAGGCCCACCGTGTACAGCTGAATGGGAGGCGCTGTCACCTGGGTACAGGCTGAGGAGCACTGAGTTTCCTGCACCCCGTGTGGGCAGGGGGTGGGCTGCCACGTGCGGGGGTAACTCAGGGACAGGGAGGGCGTGAAGGTTGTGCAGGAGGCAGGATGGAGGCGAGGCAGGAGGGCCTCACCATGTGGCTCTGGAAGTGGCTGATGACCAGTGGGAAGTAGGTGTCCAGCATGAGGTGGCACTGGGACCCCAGCAGCTTCAGCGGGAAGACGTCACACTCGTGCTGCAGGAATTCCCGTATCGTGTCCTGGGAGGCAGGCGGGAGAGGGGACCGTCAGCCTGGCCTCTCTGAGGTCTGCCCCGCCTGAGCCCCTGGACACGGGGCCATCGCCCACCCGAATGGCCACCTTCGCCCAGGGCCCTGGAGTTGGGAGGGTGCTAGTGAGCCGCACACTTGGGCGCAGACGTGGCTGCTCCCCTCAGGAAAGACCATCTCTGGCCGTGCTGCTGAGCTCACCTCCAGAGCCCTCTCCCGGCCAGGAGGTACCTGGGATCACCCCCAAGCTGGAGACGCCTCCTTTATGGGGCTAACCGCTTCTCTTTCTCTTAATCCCCAAGCTTCAGTCCAGGGTCTGGGCCTCATTACCTGGGAAATGACCTCCTTGGCCATCTTGATGAGAAAGTGGGTGATGTCCTCACATTCCTGGCACAGTTCAGCCTGAGGAGAGGGCCCCAATTTGGGGCACATGAGTGGAGGCCATGCTCCCAGCTCAGGTGGCTGAGGCTGATGGGGTGCTCCAAGACACAGGCAACTGCCCACGATCCCATCCCATCCCATCCATCCCATCCCATCCCAACCCATCCCATCAATCCCATCCCTTCCCCCCCAACCCATCCCATCACATCCCATCCTGTCCCATCCCATCCCATCCCATCCCAACCCATCCCATCAATCCCATCCCTTCCCCTCCAACCCATCCCATCACAACCCATCCTGTCCCATCCCATCCCATCCCATCCCAACCCATCCCATCAATCCCATCCCTTCCCCCCCAAACCATCCCATCACATCCCATCCTGTCCCATCCCATCCCATCCCATCCCATCCCATCCCATCCCATCCATCCCATCCCATCCCAACCCATCCCATCAATCCCATCCCTTCCCCCCCAACCCATCCCATCACAACCCATCCTGCCCCATCCCATCCCATCCCATCCATCCCATCCCTTCCCCCCCAAACCATCCCATCACATCCCATCCTATCCCATCCCCTTCCATCCCATCCCATCCCATCCCGTCAATCCCATTCCTTCCCCCCAACCCATCCCATCCCTTCCCCCCCAACCCATCCCATCCCATCCCATCAATCCCATCCCTTCCCCCCCAACCCATCCCATCCCTTCCCCCCCAACCCATCCCATCCCTTCCCCCCCAACCCATCCCATCCCTTCCCCCCCAACCTATCCCATCCCTTCCCCCCCAACACATCCCATCACATCCCATCCTATCCCATCCCCTCCCATCCCCTACAGGGACTCCAATCCCATCCAGAGCCTACCCAGGACCCTCTATCCCAAGACCTTTGGTCTCGGTACATCCTTGGGTGGTACTCACAGCTTCCACATGTCCCCAGACTTCCTGCAGGCAGTGCCCTAGGGCTCTGCACTGCAATGCTTGCTCCAGGCTTTGGCACCAGAACTCGGGGCCTTGGGCGCAGGCCGGGGATGAGGTGGTCCCGACAGCTGCTGTTTGGGGCCAGAGCAACCTTGGGATCTGAGCCACACCTGGCACCCTGGCCTCACCCAACCTCCAAACCCAATTTTACTGGGACGCATGGCTGTTAAACATGCTGGAGTCGGACGGCTCTGTGTTCTACCTGCTATAGTGCCTGCCAGCTGTGCGACCTTGGACAAGCCCTGGAGTTTCTCTGAGTCAAAACCCCCTCATCAGGCTTCCTTGGTGGCACAGTGGTTGAGAGTCCGCCTACCGATGCGGGGGACACGGGTTCGTGCCCCAGTCCGGGAAGATCCCACATGCCGCGGAGTGGCTGGGCCTGTGGGCCATGGCCGCTGGGCCTGCGCGTCCGGAGCCTGTGCTCCGCAACGGGAGAGGCCACAACAGTGAGAGGGCCGCGTACCGTAAAACAAACGAAAACAAAACAAGAAAAACCTCCTCATCTTTAAAACTAGGACAAGGTACAGACTGAGGATAATGCGTGGGACAGAGCCAGAGCTCAGTAAGTGGTGGAGGAGGTCGTGATGCCCCCTCCACACCTGGCCCCGGGGTGACGAGTTGGGTAAGGAGAGGCTGGGGAGACTCACCAGTGCCCGGCCCACAGAGCGCAGGCAGCAGGAACAGCCACGGCAGCAGGTGCGACGTGGCCATGGCTTCTCCACAGTGTGGACACCCTGCCTGGGGTGGGGCCCTTATAGCTGGGGGCTGGGGCGTGGGAACAGAGCCCTGTGGGAGCAGCCATGACCTCAGTGTTTGCCTTTGCCCTGGAGGGCCCTCCAGGTGCTTTGCTTTGATCCCCTCCTCTTCCCAGCAGTGACACTCCTGCCAGCCCCCACCCCACCCTGGCTCCTGCCTGATGTCCTGCTCCCCTGGGAACCCCTGCACAGCCACATCCTATCCCCCATGGGCCTGGACTCCCTCCAACCAGGGGGCTCTTGAGCCTTCACATCTGGTCCCATCTCTCTGGGTTATGGAAGGGAAACTGAGGCAGGACCGGGGCAGCCAGGGTGACTCCCCTCAACTCCCGTCTCTCCCCCAGGCCTCTCAGCCCTCCTCTGCTCTGGAGCAATTGCTCTGAAGAGCTTCCTGCCTGCCTCTTGACCCAGGGCAAGCACCGGAGGGGCAGACTGGGAACCCTCCAAGGCCACCTACCCCGTCCCCCCTCCCCTTATCCTTTCCGTTCAGGAGGAAGAAGCCTCTGCAGCTGCCAGGCCAGGCCCCCCTGAAACAACGCACACCCAAGGACAAGCTCACCACCCCCGAGGGGCAGACGTGAGGGGCGAGAGCAGCGAGTCGGGCGTTGGCTCATGGCCACCAGCGTGGCTGAGTCCCGGGGTGCCCTCTCCAGCGGAAGCTCACGGGCGCGGGCAGGGTGGGAACCAGCACCGATGGACTCAGGATGGCCCAGGGACTCCCTCAAAGTCACACAAGAACTCGAGCAGTTTCTGTTGGCCTCAAGCCCTGGCTGGTATGACCAAGAGTGTGGCGTGTAAACGTGTGACAAAGATGGGGACCCCATGACTTGTATTCCGCCCAAGAAGGTGGGACAGGAGGTGCTTGTAGTTTAGTGAGTGGTAAACAAAGGAGCTGCACAGGGCACACTCAGGGCGGCCCGAGCTGCAGGGGGCGGGGTCTGCGGATGGCTGCCTCTGGGGGTGTCGGTCAGGGTGTCTAAGTGCTGTCACGGGGGCTTCCCATGGCCCCTGCTTCCTTCTCACAGCACAGAGCAGGCTGGCTCAGGAGGTGAGGCTCTGGTCCACGCAGTCACTCAGGAGCCCAGGCCCCTCCCTCTGCCTGCTCTTCTGTCCCCCAGGGCTCGGGGTCCTCCCCTGGATCCTCCGCATCTGGCCAGCAGGGCACAGAGAGAAAGAGGGGGAGAGAGGGAGGGGAGAGTTGGGGGTCAGGCCTGGGAGTGGCCTTCATTTCTGCCTCCAGTTCACGGGCCAGGATTCCATCACACTGTCCCACTTAACCGCGGGAGGGCTGGGGGACCTCATGTGCCCGTGTGCCCAGGGGAAAGCGACATGGAGGTGGACGCATGGCATTGTCTCAGAGCCACCACACTGAACACAAAACTGTGTGTTCTGTGGGGTTTTCTGGGTAGTGGGTCCATGGCTCCTATCAAATCATCAGAGAGGGGTCAGTGTCTCCACACCCTTGAGAGCTGCCATCCACGGGGGAAAAAAATAAAGAAAACACAAAAAGCCAGACGTAGACCAAGCTGACCTGGCCTGGGGCAGGGGTGAGGACGTCTGCCTCATGGTCCCTGGGATGGGTCCCTGGTTCCTCTTGTTCTGACGCCAGTGGCACCGCCTTCTCTGATTAAGATTTGGCTCCTGAGTGAGGTGGGAGAAAGATGGACAGGATAAACAACAATGGATAAACAACAAGGTCCCACTGTATAGAACACGGAGTTATATTCAATATCCTGGGATAAACGATAAGGGAAAAAATATTAAAAAGAATGTATATATGTGTATAACTGAGTCACTTTACTGTACAGCAGAAATTTACAAAACATAGTAAATCAACTATACTTCAATAAAAGATAAATTTAAAGCACGGAAAAGAAAGACAATAAAATTTGGCTCTTCTCACGGGGCGTGGCTACAGAGAGAGCCTGCACGGATCTGCCCTACAGCCAGCTGTCCTCCTGACCCATCTATTTCCCACTGTAGATGAATAAGGAATCATCCTGTAGAAAAGAACAGAGAAACATTCTGTCAGCCATCCCACGATCTGAGAGTTCATGAACTTGAGTTTGTCAATAAGAGATGGCTCCCCTCCTGGCGTGTGGACAATTTGACATTTCTGAGGGCCAGTTCCTTGTGACCAAGCTACACACTTCATGCTTCCTGCCTAGTACCGTGCCCACAGCCCACCACAGTCTACACCGCACAAGCCAACTCTTGCCTGTCCCCAGCCACCCTGTCTAGAAAGTGGGATAAATGTCCGTCATAGTAAATAACCTAGGCACGTGTCCCTGAGGTACCGCAGGACCAGAATGCTCTGCATACAACTGGAAATGGTTAGGGACAAGGAAACAAATAAATGGACCATGTTGACCATTGTCTCCATCCGATGATGCCGTGAGCTTGACCCTGCTATGTTCCCATCACAGATCTGAGGAATGTTGCAATAGAGAGTAGGTAATCACTGGGCTTTTCCCGTGAGTTGAATAAACACTTGAAATTCCAACCCCCTTCCCTTTTCATCCAGGTGACCTCATTTGTCAAGTGAACTCAGGTTTACTATGTTCTGATCAGAAGTTGCCAGTTGGTGGACGGTTAGCCAATTTTATAAACTTCTTTCCTTTTTTTGGTTAAGAATCTCAGGAAGTTCATTACCCAGCGGCAGAAGGGTCACATCTGGCCTTTGGATCCCAAATGTGGTAGGGAAATGGGGAATTCTTTCTTCCTCAGCATGAGCTGGTGTATCAGTCAGATTCACCGATGGCAAGCAACAGAAACTGACTCAGGCTAAAGTAAGAAAAGGGAAGTGATTAGATGTCCATGGATGCCTCAGGGTGGAAGGGAAGACCTAGAACAGAGCTTGGACAGGAGCCAGCCAGCTCAGAGGGTCTTGGAAGCAGGGATAGCACTTCAGTCTGGCCCAGGTGCAGTCACTGGGATGAATGAACTTCCACCATTCCCCTGTCTTTGTGTCTCTTGCTTCAAAGCCAGATTCCTAGGAAAGCAAGTTCAACTGGCCAAGCTTAGATCAGAGGCTTGCCTTTGGCTGTTCTAAGATGGTAAGAGGGAAGTCTGGCACCAGGAGACTTGGGTGACTCTTTTGGCTTATGAAGTGGAGGGTGGGTTCCTGTACACGGTAGCTGTCGGATCATTCCCCAAAGGAAATTAGAGTGATTATTAGGAAGAAGGAGGAGATGCTGTGTGTCCAAATAGTGTCAAACATCCAACCCAGCTTGTAATGATGGTAAGTACTGTTCCTGAGGTACTTCAGATATGAGGACATTTCTCTGATGGGAATCAGGAACTGTGGATTCCTGGTTCTAGGGGCTTGCCTGACCCAAAGTAAGATGTGCTTTCCCATATACTCAGGCTGAGAACCTTGGCGTTGACTCAACAGACTTCCAGAGTGCTGCCTGTGGGCACAAGCCAGGGGCCCAGACAGGCGTGGGTTTCATTCAGCTGAAGTTGATCTTGGCTGCCGCTTTGCCTCTTTGGTTTCCTTATCTGACATGGGACCAAAAATACGTGCAAGACTCCTGCGATGTACTGTTAAGATAACTCATGTGTGTGCCTAGCATGGTGTAAGCTGTGCTGAGAGGTTGGGGGAGTTACCTGGAAGGTGCTGGGGAGCCAGTGAAACATTTTACGCAGAGGATGAGGTGATCAGAATTGCAGTTGTCCATAGTTAATGAGATAATTCTCCTCTGCAGGCTGTACCCCAGGGAGAAGTTGGAGTCATCAACTTGCCTTGCTGCAGACTCAGCCCCTGTTCCAGCAGTTGGGCAGCTGCCCCATCCCTGGAACCCAGAGCCTGGAGGTGGGCTCCTATCCTGAGTCACAAGACTCATCCCACACGCCTGCCTTATGTTTCTGTTTTAGATGCTACAATCCCTCCTTAGTGTCCTGCTGAGGACCAGAGAATCACTGTATCCTCAGAATCGTTGTTGAATGCCCCTCCCCTACTGCCCAGGTCATTCCCACCCAAGGAGATGTTTTTTGGGAGTGGGGATGATGCTCTGGGGAGCACCTATAGGTGCTCTTAAAAATCACAGGACCCAGGCACTGCAGGCTGCATGCTCACGGGCAGAGACCTAGGGCGGGGAGGGGCATGGGTCCCAGGCCAGTGGGACCCCAGCGCCTCTGTGCAGCCCCAGGTGAGGGGACCAGGTAGGAGTGCGGGCTGGTCCAGGGATTTAAGGTTCAGTCAGCTACTTTGAAGGTGGACCTGAAGCAGCCCAATGTAGTATTGAGGGGTTGTATCCCAGATTTTTGAGGATGAAGACACTTTGCCATCAAGGCATTTTATGGAGACCAACATGGTAAAATTTGAACCTTAAGTTATATTGATTGAGAAAGTTAATGATGATCATTAATATATATTAATATAATAATATATACATATAATGCTATTATTAATAATATGAATAATTAAGAAAGTTACTATGTTCAATGACACCTTTAAATACATTTATAATTTGTTCACAACAGCATGTGCGTACCTTTGAAAAATGTTTTACGTGTGGGTTGACTACCGGTCTATTTCTGGCTGTCCACCTTTTGGAAGGAATGTCTTTCCAAGGTGCTGGGTGCCCTCAGTGGCCTTTCGACCTCCATCCCCACCGGCCTAATCTGATTGGACCAAGAAGACGTCCATAGGGGTGGAGCCTAGCCTATGGCCTGGTGCACAGAGATGCGCTGGGCCAGTCAGAGGCCTCGATCTAGAATTAGAACTAACACACCGGGAGGGAGGAGGCTGCTGAAAGCTACAGTCTTGGGCAGCTCTAATGGCTGCAAACAGGGGGACCAGAAAGCATGAAGCAGTTCATGATTTCTCTTCATTTTATTTTCATTTTGAAAATAAAATAACAATAATAATATTTGTGGTAATAAAAATAAAAGCTGAGTTTTGTTGAGCATTTTCTTGATGCCCAGCTCAGTTCTAAGTACTTTATAGTATAACCTCACGCAGTCCTCATGAAAACTCCAAAGCTGTACGGAATTTCCAGATGGGGAAATTAAAGTTCAGAAAGGGTAAATAACTTGGTCAAGGCCTACGCCTAGGAGGTGGCAGATCTGGGATTAGAGCCCAGGCCACCTCTTGCTGTCTCCTGCCACTCCAGGAAGCAGGACTTGTAGCCCTAGGGCGGTGAAGGGAGACAGCGACTCTGTGTAGCCACTTTGATTTCCTGAGACAATGTCTTTTTTAAAAAAAAAAATTATTTATTTTTGGCTGCATTGGGTCTTCGTTGCTGGGTGCGGGCTTTCTCTAGTTGCGGTGAGCAGGGGCTACTCTTCGTTGCAGTGCGTGGGCTTCTCATTGCGGTGGCTTCTCTCGTTGCAGAGCATGGTTTCTAGAGCATGTGGGCTTCGGTAGTTGTATCGCATGGGCTCAGTAGTTGTGGCACACGGGCTTTGTTACTCCAAGGCATGTAGGATCTTCCCAGACCAGGGCTGGAACCCATGTCCCCTGCATTGGCAGGAGGATTCTTAACCACTGTGCCACCAGGGAAGTCCCCTGAGTCAATGTCTTGATCTGTGGTTGGATTGCCACAGGATTCCCCCATGGGGCCGCATCCTCTTCCTTCAACTCTTCTTCAACCATGTCGACTGGGTCTCTGTTTCTTGCCTCAGAGGGAGACTCTAACCTGTAACCCGAGGCAGTGAGGGTGCACACGAGGATTCACGTCCCTTTATAAGTGTCTGGGGACCCTAGAGTATGAAGGGGCAGGGCCCTGAGAACCTGCTCCAGCTCCTTGCTGGGACCTTCAGTAAGTCTGGTCCAGCTTGTTCTCCACCCCCAGTCTCACTCAGGGACGATGTTCCGAGACTGGGGGACCTGAGCTGTGCCCACCTAGGGGGAGCAGATACCCTGTGGCCTGGGCAGGGTTTGGGCGGACTTGCTTGAATTCCTTACCCAGACTTGCTTAGATGTGGGCTTTTCTTTTCTTTTTTAAAGTTGTGGTTCGTATGAGTGTTTGTTTTTTGCGGTACGCGGGCCTCTCACTGTTGTGGACTCTCCCGTTGCGGAGCACAGGCTCCGGACGCGCAGGCTCAGCGGCCATGGCTCACGGGCCCAGCCGCTCCGCGGCATGTGGGATCCTCCCGGACCGGGGCACGAACCTGTATCGCCTGCATCGGCAGGCGGACTCTCAACCACTGCGCCACCAGGGAAGCCCTCGTATGAGTATATTAATCCTGAAGTTGCTTCCTGTCTCCAGCAGTCTTGGGTGATCTGCTATGATGACACTATTATCTAGACGCATTAGGAACCCACTCGAAGGCGAAGGTACAAGTGCTGCCACCTACTGGACGAAAATTAACAGTTTCATCACAACTCCATGAAAAAAATTTTGCGCAAGCCTCAAAGCTCCCAACCTCTTTCTTATTTTACGCATATTAACTCTAACTATTCTGGGTCAACTTTTCATAAAAACAATTAGATTCCAATAGAAAAATTTCCTCTCTTTCCTAATAAATAGCTAATTAAAATGTGTGCTGTTTATCCAGGATTTCCTGTGTGCTGAGCACTTTACATGCATTATCTCTGTTATTCTCACCACAATCCTATGAGCTAGATATTGTTATTATCTCTGTTTTATATATAAGGAAGGTGAGATTTGGAAACACTAAATGACTGCTTGCTTCCAGAGTCCACCCAATTAAACACTGGGCTGTCTTGCCTCACTTTTAACAGTAACAGTGTAGTACGAGCATTTCATTATTTGACTAAAATCACACAAACTTAAAAAAAAGGCATCACAAATCCTGAAAATATCTCAAGTGTATTCCATGATTAAGAAAATAAGTAAATATATTATAGATAGTGAGAACCAGGTCTTTTACTGTTGAAAGAGGAGTAACAAAAATGGAAAGGGGGAGGGTTAGAATGCACCCTGTGATGTTGGATTGGAATCAGGGGAATTGGTGTGAACTCATGCTTTTACACACATAGATGGTTAGATATAGAAATAGAAATAGATGTAGGTGTATATGTATGTGTGTGTGCATACAGACATATATTCCCTACGTTTGTCCTCTGGAAGGGACTAACAATAATGATACCCCAGTAGCTATGCATATACTGGCCTCTAGATCTTGGTTTCCAAGTACCATTCACTAACGAGAAGAAAAAAAATTCAGGGCTCCTTGAAGAAATGGCTGATTCTAGGGCTGGAGCAGGGAAAATATAAATGAACTTGGAAGATTTTGCTGTGCTAGAAAAAGTGCTCAGAAACTAAAGGACATGGGGGCCACATTGAAGGGGCTTCCAATGGCCAAGTCTGAGACAATTTTAGTAACAAAATAATGATAGCAATATATTATAACTCCTAGAATAAAGCAAATAACCATGACTCCACATCGATATAAATAATTGCATAAATAAATAAATGAAGAAGAAGAGAAAGCTCTTCCTTACAAAAGAATTCCAATGAATAAATGCAGAAGGAATGATGGAAATAGGAAATCACCATTCGGCTAACAACACAGTCATTGTTGCAGGCAAGAATCATTGATGAATAGACCCACAGACATAGAAAACAAACTTATGATTACTGAAGGGGAAGGGAGGGGAGGGATAATTTAGGAGGATGGGATTAACATGTACACACTACTATATATAGAATAGATAACCAACAAGGACCTACTGTATAGCATAGGAAACTATATTCAGTATTTTGTAATAACCTATAAAGGAAAAGAAGATGAAAAAGAATATATATATATATATATACATATATATATTCACGGTGCTGTACACCTGAAACTAACAGAACATTGTAAATCAACTATGCTTCAATAAAAAATTAAAAAATAAAAGTAACAAAGAATCATCGATGAATGTTAAAATTAGTGGGGGAAAGTATGATGAGAAACCAGACTTAGGTTCAGAGTCTCAAGACATGTCCCCACAAAATACTTATCAATTACAAAGGGAAAGAGAGTAAATTTCCAGTGGATAAATCTGATAGGCACCACCATATCCAAGGGGTGAAAGTTCCCATTAGCAAGAATGAGATGTATCCGCTTCACGTGGCTCCCGGCGTGATGAGCTGAGAAGGACACAACATCTCCTCTGCGGTGTTTGTGCCAAAAATGCAGAACCTCAGTCTAATCATGGGAAAACACCAGGCACGCCCAGAGTGTTATGATCAGGAAAGACAAAGCTCGAGGGAACTGTTCCAGACTGGAGGAGATGAAGGGGACATGACCACTCAGTGCTGTGTGTGAGGCTGCATCGGATCCTGGGTAGAAGGAGAACCCCAGTGGGGCAATTGACAAAGTTGGAATAACGTCTGGAGATAAGTTAGTAGTGTTGTATCAGTGTTCATATCCTGGTCTTGATAATTATGCTGAGGTTATAGAAGATGTTAACATTTGGGAAAGCTAGGTGAAGCGGACTCAGAAATTTTTTTCTACTATTTTTGCAATGTTTCTTACATCTAAAATTATTTCAAAATGAAAAATAAAAAAATGAAAAACAAGCTTGTAATGAAATATACGTAGGTAAAAAATGCATTTAAAAAGGCATTACACATGGGACTTCCCTTGTGGCATAATGGTTAAGAATCCGCCTGCCGATGCAGGGGACACGGGTTCGAGCCCTGGTCTGGGAAGATCCCACATGCTGCGGAGCAACTGAGCCTGTGTGCCACAACTACTGAAGCCCGTGCACCTAGATTCCGTGCTCTGCAACAAGAGAAGCCACTGCAATGAGAAGCCCGTGCACTGCAACAAAGAGTAGCCCCTGCTCACTGCAACTAGAGAAAGCCTGCGTGCAGCAACGGAGACCCAATGCAGCCCCCCAAAAAAAGAAAAAAGAAAGCATTACACAAACTATTATAAATAGAATGGATAAACAGCAAGGTCCTACTCTATAGCACAGGGAACTATATTCACTGTCCTGTGATAAACCATAATGGAAAAGAATATAAAAAAATGTATATAAGTGTGTAACTGAATCACTTTTCTGAACAGCAGAAATTAACACAACATTGTAAATCAACTATACTGCAGTTAAATAAAAGGGTATTGCAAAACGTATCAGGTTTCTGATTATCCAAAATTTGAAACCTCCCCCAGGCCAGAGCCCAAACTCTTTGGTCTTCGGTCTCTTCACCTGTCAGAGAAAAACCTCTACGTTTATCACAACACAGAGGTAGAAAGAAGGGAAGTGTTTGGGCACGTTTCGAACAAGACACGCGTAAACGTTCCTTAGAGGTTTTAGTTGAATTGTAGAACACACATCAGACTGACCAAATCCTCTATTCCAGTTTTGGAATGTTCTGACTACAGCTTCTGGTTTATGTTGCTATGTTTCACAGACATCCCCAGAGCTGCACACAGCAGGATCTTAGTACCCCAAGCAGGGATCGAACCCGTGCCGTCTGCAGTGGAATCGTGGAGTCTTACCCACAGGACCGCCAGGACTTACATTGCTTGCTTTTACCATACTGGCCCTTGGGTGACCCACGTAAGGGGGCTAAAGCAAAGAGATCATATCTGCTGAGGCTTAAAATAATAAAAATGATGATGATAGCTAAGCGATCACATGCCAGGCAGTGGTCCAAATGCTTTAATGATTAAACCAACCCTGGGAGGAAGGGTCTATTACTATACGCACTTTAGGGAGAGGGTGACGGACTTGACCAGGGTCCTTTTCTCTTTCATGCACAGCTAGTAGCTGGTGGAGCCAGGATCCGAACCCAGGCAGAGCGCCTCCAGAGCCCACATGCTGATGCGTTAGAAGGGGGTGCAGGGCTGAATGCAAGGTAACTGGGCGTTAACCCCCAACCCCTTTTGGCTTTGATAGAACTCCTCACTGAGTCTCAGAACAGAACGGGATCAGTGATGGTAAAGCACCGGCAGGGACTCTGGGAGGTCATCCTGGACCCGCTCTCATTTGCCAGGGCTGTGGATGTACCCGGCAAAGGGCTGGTGCGTGGACTTCCCCATGACACCAACTCTTGCATTATTAGCCGTTTACCCGGCCACTTAGCACTTTCTCCTGTTAAGCACCACAGTCGGGATACTTGGACGTTCTGATTCATGGGGGTTCCTGATACTCCTCGCTCTTGTCAAAGTCCTTTCTGATACTTGGGGTGCCTGAGACTGTTCCTGTTGCTGAGTGAAGCCCAAGTGCTGACCCCTGAGGTGGGACAAGCACCCCTTCTGGGCAAGTGCAGGATGGAAACCTAAATAGGAACAAACTTGAACAGCCATAAACTCCCCCCAGTTTTTCTCTCCCCACGTCATGTCCTCTGAGAAGTAACATACATGGAAAGCAAGGGTCTGGACCAGGAAGCCTGACCTTGCTGTGTGACCTTGAGTAGAGTCCTGCCCTCTCTGGGCTTTGGTTAACTTAGCTGTAAATGAGGGGGTGGGATCTGGTGATTTCTAGGGTCTCTTCCAGCTCCTGCATTTTGTGGCACCAGGAGCTCGTGACAGGGCAGAAGGAAGCCAGGCCCGTTCCGGATGGACGCGAAGGTGTTTGCTCTGTGCTCTCGCAGAAGAGCTTGGCTGAGGTGTTAGTTAGGGAGGGACTGTCACTGCTCTGGCCGCACACAATTAGGGCTGAGGTGACTCAGAAGGGAACACGCCATGTGTTAAAATAAGAGCTGGCATTTCTGAGAAGGGAAGTCCAGGAGCCAGCCAGGATGGGATTAGCTGTTGATAAAGGCCCAGCATTGTTCTCAGTCTCCCCTGAGGCCCACACCACATCCCAGAAGAGGAGAAGCCAGGTCCCTGGGCCCTAACAGGGTTGGGACAAAGCTGAGGCGTTGCTGAGGATGAGGTCCAGGGGGGCCATGTGGGGCTGCGGCCAGGACGAGGCAGGGCCATGCAGTGGTCAAGGCTGCCCGGGCCTGAGTGCTGAGTGCCCTTCCCTGTTGCTGGACTTGGATTCTCACTCCAGGGCCAGAGAGGGTTTGAGAGGGGACGATGGACGTGGACACCGAAAGCCTAATAATGGGCGACCTGAAACTGCTGTCCTAGGCCAGCAACGCTGAGCAGTCCTCAGCCCACCCGCCAAGATTCAGGCCAGAGTCAGGGAGTGCTGCGAGGGGGTTGGGTAGCACTCCGATTCAAGACTCTTCAGTCTCGAGAAACAAAGCCTGACAGGAATGCGAGGAAACCACTGTTTACTCTTTTCAAGTGTTCCACCAAAACGTGTTCTAAAATGTCTCTGGGGGAGGACGATGAGGGGGGCAAGGCCCGAGCTCCAGGAAGCGGAGAGGTGGGAGAGGACCCCGGACTCTGCAGAAGCCACAGCTGGGAGGCCACCTCTCCTCTAACTCCCGGGGAGCAGACCCACGGGGAACAGGGTGCAGGCCCTCTTCGGAGTTGAAAGCGAGCCGGAAATAAACGGGCTCAGGGGATCTTGTTGGAGCAGGAAAGGCCCAGATTCGTGTTCCAAGAAGGGACCTGTGGGGGCAGTGAACGTTGGTGACTCTCCCAGGGGTTGTTGGGTGGCAAGCGACAGACATCTGTGAAGCTGGCTCAGCTAAAGAGGAAATTAGGGCAAGGATCCCGCAGGACCTGAGGGTAGCGGGAGGATGAGAACAGGCACCGGGAAGCTTGTGGAACAGAGTGGGCGCTAAGTCACTGTCTCAGCCCCCTCTGCACCCGGGCTGCCTGGTCACCTGTCTTGGTTATTCATCCACAGACTTTGTCTCCCAGTTGGACCATTGCTGCTTGTGGCCTCAAATGGTCTTTCCCTACATGGCAACCACAGGTCTTGAGATTTGTAACCTTCCAGATACATCTGACCAGAGGCCCTGGGGCTGAGCCCTAGATTTGAGAGAGAGAGAGAGAGAGAGAGAGAGAGGGAGAGAGAGAGAGAGAGTGATTGGCCCAGCCTGGCCAGGATTCACCGCCGTCTAATGGGCTTGCCAGGTGAGGCAGGTCCACAAGGACAGCGCGGGAGCTTCCACTTTGGCTTAGGTGTGTGTGCGGGAAATTCTTGCATCCCAGAAATGATGGAAACAAGGAGGGAGTGGGACCAGGAGGCCGGGGGCCAAGAAAACCTCCTGACGCTGGGGCTCCAGATGAGGAGAAGCCCAGGAGAGAGCTGGGAGGGCAGGGGAATCCAGGCCATGCTTCCACATCCGTGACCCGGACAATGTATTCACAGATGGTGAAGGGCGGTGTGAACTTTTTTTAAAATATATTTTGTTTGATTGAAGGAGAGTTGATTTACGGTGCTGTGCCCATCTCTGCTGTACAGCACAGTGACTCAGTTATACACATAGACATTCTTTCTTTTTTTAATATTCTTTTCCATTATGGTTTATCCCAGGATATTAAGAGTGGTTTGAACTTTTTGTGTTAGAACCTCCTATGAAGAGAATCTATAACCTGATTGCCACTGATACAGCAAAAGGTTCTGACTTATCGAGGTCATTTTTGCTCAAGGTAACCTCAGAGAGAGAAGTGGAGGAGTTTAGAAGACACAAATTTTTTTATAGCCAGGGGAGAAATTTCCTGCCCAGAAAGGGGAAAGGTCAAGACATGTATATGTGTGTGCAAATCTGGGTCCCACCCCAGACCAAGGCAATCAGAATCTCTGGGAGGTAGGTTGCTGAGTGCCCCCTGTGTTTCCCATGTGCACCCAGGGGTGTCATTCACTGGTCTCAGACAGACAACAGGTCACGCTCCTTTTCTCCATGATAGGCACCCAGATATTTGGAGATGGCTGATAGAAGTCAGCTTGCTCCATTTCCTAGGCCTTGGGCTCTGCCAGCTGGCATCTAAGAGCCTCATGGTGCAGAGGGGTGCTTTGGATACCCCTGTTTCTGTCAGCGAAGCCCCTGCCCCTGCCCTGCCTCTTAGCAAGGCAGCCCTGATTCCTTCTCCACTAGGTGTTCAGGCAGTCAGCGGGCATTCACCACGCTCAGGAGACTGTAAAGCATCCTGTCCATGAGAAGCTTCTAGAACTATTGAAAGATAGAGACAGTGCTTAAAGACTCCAACACTTGTAGGGGGGCTGACTGTCTTAGTTTTCTGGAACTTTCTCAGTGTTAACACTGAAAGTCCTGCATCCCGGGAAACCCCTCAGGCCTGGGCAAGTTGGCCCAGTGACTTACTGAGGTAGAGCACACGTGGGAAAGATACTAATTCAGGGTCAGAAAAGCCCAGCGCCGGGCTCTGCCGTCTTGGAGAATGTTGACTTTTCTCACACAAGCACATTACACAAGCCAAAAAAAAAAAAAGGCAGGCATTGTTTAAACTTATAGCAGTTTATATTCTAGGAAAAGGTGGTATAAGTCAAAAAGATAAAAATTGGATCAATTTTCCCACAGAAGCAAGTACCATGTTGAGAAACCCTGAGCAGGGAAAACTTCTATAAAAAGCTCTATCCTGGCCCTGAACAAAACTTCTTTAATTTTCTAAACTTTTTAAAGTATTTCTCTGAGGTAACATGGAGCAAAATGTTCTCTTAGAAAAATCAGACCCCAAGAGTAATTAACTGGACATTGAATACCTGTACTCTGGGCAGTGTAAGATCTCTCAAAGTACATGTACACCAAAGAAAAAAGACAGATCAGTAATTTGTCACATGCAATGTTATTTTATTTGTTGAAAAGATACCTATGTAGGGGTTCCCACTGAGAGTTAGAGGGGCGCTCCTAATCACGGCAGCACGCTAGAACCACTGGGGAGCCATAAAACCTACTGATGCCTGGGTACCACCCAGAAATGCTGATGAACTCGGACTGGGTGCCGAGGGGCGGAGGCTCTAGCTGGGGCTAAGAGCTTGCAGCAAGAGAGGGGTAGGGGAGGAGGAGGTTGCCTGAGGTCTGGGTTCAAGGCCTAGGGTCTTGAGTGCTGGAACACTGAGACACAGACTAACTGGAAACGAAACCTTAGTGGTCATTGAAGTCAGTCTTCTCATTTTGGGGAACTAGATCTAGAGAGATGAAGGGGTGTGTCCAAGTCCTTTAGCATTTAGATGTAAAATTAGAACATAGGTATTTTAACGCCTTATCCTTGTATTCTTTTCACACTTTGGTGGTTTTAAGATATGCCCACAAATTCCTTGAAATTCTGCTCTTTAAAAAGTGAAGCTTAGACATATATACGCTACCAACTGTAAAATAGATAGCTAGTGGGAAGCAGCTGCCTTGCACAGGGAGATCAGCTCGGTGCTTTGTGACCACCTAGAGGGGTGGGATAGGGAGGGTGGGAGGGAGGGAGACGCAAGAGGGAAGAGATATGGGGATATATGTATATGTATAGCTGATTCACTTTGTTGTAAAGCAGAAACTAGCACACCATTGTGAAGCAATTATACTCCAATAAAGATGTTAAAAAAAAAAAGTGAAGCTTAATTCCCTTCCCTTTGAGTGTGGGCTGACTTAGTAACTCATTTCTAATGAACAGAATATGGAGGAACTGATGATTTGTGACTTTTGGGACTAGATCATGAAAGCTCTATCTCTTGGATCACCCGCTCTGGGGAAAGTTAGCTGATATGCCCGTGAAGACACTCAAGCAGCCTTATGAAAAGGCCATGTGTTGAAGATCTGAAGCTTCCTGCCAACAGCTTTGTGCGGGTGCTATCTTGGAAGCAGACCCTCTGGCTCCAGGCAAGCTCTCAGGTGACTGGGGTCCTGACTGACATTTTGTCTGCCACCTCCTGGGAATCCCTGAGGCAGAACCATCCAACTGAGCCACTCCTTAACTCCTGGCCCACAGAAGAGGTGAGATAATAAAAGTTTTAAGCAGCTAAGTTTTGGGGTAATTTGTTACACAGCAATTATAGCAAATACACACACCAACCTAAAACATAATCTTTCAGAGTCAGTAATATCCAATTTTGAGGATGAACTCTAGTGCAGTAGGAGAAAATGAATGAAAGGAATAGGGAGTATAGGAACATTTTCCTTCTAAGGGAGGATGAGGCTGGGGCGGTGGGAAAATCACTCTGTATACTCATCCTTTCTATTGATAGAGGCTGGAGAAAGGAAAGGTGGAAGCTTCAAGGTGTCTGGCAGCTCTTCAGTCTGTTGAAGCTTACAACCTAGAGTTGGTGATTTCTGTTTTAACAGGGCTCACGAAGCAGGCCTGAAACTGCGTAGGGGTGGGAAAAAGACATCGAGCAACTTAGAAGAATCATGGTGTCTGACATTTCATCATACCATTGGTGCTGACGTGAGGTAAACTCTAAGCGTCCTGTGAGGTCTGCTGCACACACAGAGGCCCCGGGAGCTGGAGGAAGGACTCTGAGCTCTCTGCATGGGTCAGTGCTGAGCAGGGGTGAGAAGGGAGTCAGGAGAGGGCCCGCGTGAAGCTGATGGTTGAGCCAGAGAGCAGAGAGATCTTGAGGGCCATGGCATCGGTCAGGCCATCAGGAAAACAGAAGCCGTTCTGCGTCTTGGGGACCTCAGCTTGCAGCCCTGTGTGAGGGGAGAATGTGGCAGGAAGTGGGAGCTCTTGAAGTTCTTTGATGTACTTGCATCTGACCAAGCCTCTGAGAAAAATGCCTTCTGCTTCACTCCTGTATTCTAAGTCCAGGGCAAGATTCCCTCATCGACAAAGTCTAACCTGGGAGCACATGAGGAAGGGGACTGTGGGAAGCAGCTTCCAGCCCAGGTGGCGAGGTGACACACTGGGGTCAACACTGGACTTCCCAATGGACAAGCCCTTGGGGAGCTGCCACTGAGGGCTGGGTCACCGGGGGGTTGTTCCCTCTTACTTAGTATAAAGAAAGCAAGCAATGCTATTTGCTATTTACTTGCCAAATGTTATCTTCAAGAAATATCCAGAGAGAGGTCTTCATGTCGACCAGAAACTGTTGCTCAGGAAATAAATGGATGGTCACTGTGCTTGGTGACACAGGGCTCCCTGGTGACAGCCTGTAGACAACTGGCCTCTGCCCACAATTCTTCCTCGGTCATGTCTTCATTTAATGCTTTGATGTCTGGTCTATGTGGAAAGCATCTCTTCAGCTCATTGGAGACCCTTATCTTTGTTGGGGAAACATTGCCTGCTAGGTCTGCTTTTGGTGATTCTCAGAGCACACAAGTGTATTCATGACTCTGAGAACACTCTTTTCAGAGCGTGTCTGTTAATGGCCTGTGGTGTTAAATGTGAATGGGGTCTGAGTAGTCAGTGCTCCATTAAATTGGAGAAATAGGGATGCTGGTTTGGAATGTGTGGACATCAGGAATAGAGATTCCTGAGGGCAGCCAGTGAAGAAAACAACTCCAGGGACTTCCCTGGTGGTGCAGTGGTTAAGAATCCGCCCGCCAATGCAGGGGACACAAGTTCAAGCCCTGGTCCGGGAAGATCCCACATGCCGCGGAGCAACTAAGCTTGTGCGCCACAACTACTGAGCCTGCGCTCTAGAGCCCACGAGCCACAACTACTGAAGCCCGCGTGCCTAGAGCCCATGCTCCGCAACAGGAGAAGCCACTGCAATGAGAAGCCAGCGCACTGCAACGAACAGTAGCCCCCGCTTGACACAACTAGAGAAAGGCGCGCGCAGCGACGAAAACCCAAGGCAGCCAAAAATAAATAAATACACAAGTAAATTAAGAAAACAACTCCAGAAAAGTTTGTGAACGCTCTCCATGTGAAGGCATGCAACATGTGAATTGTCATATAATTCCCCAATTCAAGTATTGCCTAAAATAAGACCTAGGAATTACTGGTGCTATTGACGGCACAAAGTTGTCGAATACGCTCCCTACCCGACCCCCACGCCCCCAAAGCATGTAAGAAAAAATCTGTCTTCCTGAATTTGGGCCTCTGTAATTAAGGATGGATGCTAATGAACTGCTACCTTTGCCTACTCCAGGAAGAAAGGGCTGTCATGCAGGTGAGTAGAGTAGGCACGTTTACACTAGAGAGATTTTAACTTCTGAAGAGGAAAAGTTCATTTCAAACCTCCTGGAAGTACCTACTTGAAGCCCTACCACTAACCCTAGAGGATCAGAAAAGACGGCCTTCTTTCCTTCCTTAAGACACCTGACTGCCACCTGCCAGAGAACTGTAGTAAGTATTCAGGTTCACGATCAGTGCAATGTGAAGGGGGCCCTAGGGTTGTGCAGTGCACTTGCTGGGCCTCTGCACATGGTACCCTGGTGTGCTCACAGGTACAGGTCGTTCAGGTTCCAAAGGACATTCTGCCAGCTTTCACTTGGACCTATTGAATGTCCTTTAAAAACAAATGTTGTATTTTACCAAAAAAAAAAAAATCCCAGCTTTCATTCTCTCCTACTTCCTGAGTCTCCTCTGCCTGCTGTGATCTGATTAGCAGAAACCTACCAGGTGCCCACCTTGTCCTGTCCTATTCAAAGGGAAGAGCCACCCCCTCTGTGGGCTCCTGCCCACCCTCCCCCGTCACCGGCCCTGCCCAGGTTCCTTGGGCAGCTCCCCTTCCTGCATCTGCTCCAGGCCATCCTTCTGGTCTCCCTGAGGTACCTCCCCGTTCCTTCCTCCCAGGCCTTTGGGAACCTCTAAGAGAAGGGAATCTGGAGCCCTGCTTGCCACAAGTGGCTTATGAAGCTTGTGGCTGGACCCCCCCCAGGGCCTCAGCCTTCCTTGTTGGAGGATGAGGGGTGTTTTGTGGGTGTGAGGACAGTGGTTTGCTTGGTCAGGCCATCTGTGAGGTCTGGTGAGCGAGCTGGGCCAGCAGGGAGCGTATCCAAGACCCGACGTGAAAATGACCGCCATGGATTCAGGCAGGAAAGAGCTGGGTCCCAGGGAAATCAGCCGAGGCAGCAGCTGAAGAGGCTAAATTCCTCCCAACACCAGAGAACGAGGTCAGAGTTCACAGGGCAAAGGGTCCCCGAGAGCAAGTGACACTTAGATGTGATCAATGCCAGGGCAGAGGCTATGGACCCTGCCAAGCATGTCGCTCGTGAGGAAGGTTCCACTGGGGTAAGGCACTGACTCTGGGATCCAGTTCATTGGTCAACTCACATGCTGAGTTGGAAGAGACCCTTGACTTCCTGAGCCACAGTGTCCTTGTCTTTGACACAGGAAAAGGCCCGCCCTGTCCGACTCAGAAGTGTGTTGGGAGGAGAGGGGTTTGGAGGCCTGAGGGTCCTTTGAAAGCAGTGATGCCTGGAGGGGTCTAGGGGTTGGGCGACTGGAAATCGGGGAGCTCCAGACCAGGGTCAGTGATCCCAGTAGTGGGGTGGAAGGAAATACTGGACTGGCCCGTCCCCAGATTTCTCCATCTGTAGGGGATGGAAGCACCCGACCTTGACCTTGGCAATTTCTAGAGACCTGGCCAGGCCAATGCTCTCTATGACGGCAACAGCTGGCTGCTTCCCTGCTGGGACTGGTTGCCCGCTCCTGAGCCCCAGGTGGACCTGCTCCAGGCTGGGCTGTCACTGGGTGAGCCGTCATAGCTGAGAGGGAGGTCAGAGCCCAAGCTGGGCCCTCTGAAGAAGCCCCAGTATCTCAGAGGCACTTTAGCTCCTGAGGGGAATAGAAGAACTTGCAAGGTTTGGTCCCTGTCACCTGAAAGAAGCCACCTGCAGGGCAGGCTGAATCGGTCAGCCTGATATCTACTAGCCCCATGACCACCACAGCCTTGTATTTGCTTATGCATTAGCCCTTGCAATTCCTCCTCACTCATTCCTCCACTCCACAAATATGTATTGAGAGCTTGACACGGCCCCCGTAGAGCTTACAACTTAGTGAATAAACAAGTAAATAAATGTGAAAAGCAAATGTAATTCCAACTTTTGGTAAAAGCTAACAAGGAAATGAACAAACAGGGTAGAAGCCTCCCTGAGGATGTGTCATTTAAGCTGAGGCTTGAACGATGAGAAGGAGTCAGCTATGTGAATAGTGTGGGAAAGGATTCCAGGCAGAGGGAACAGCAATCTGTGAAAGCTCTGAGGCGGGATAGGGCTCCTTGCCTTAGAGACAGCAAGGAGTCGAGGGGGACTGGATGCAATGAATGAGGAAGACAGGGTGGGAGACTGGGTCAGAGAGACAGGCAGGGATCAAATCCTGTGGCTGTAGGAAGGAGTGTGGATTTTCTTCCAAGTACCACGGGAAGATGCCAAAAGGTTTTAAGGCAGGTGTGATGGGATCTGACTTAAGTTGTAAAGAGGTTACTCTGCTGTGTGGAAGGAGAGAAGAGTAGAGTAGGAGGCTACTGCAGGAGTTTGGGTGACTTGGACAAGATAGTGTATCAGACAGGATGGGCTAGGTTGCACTGCAGTAACAAACAGGTCCTAACCTCAATGGCTTAACAGAACTAATAGTTATTTTCAGTTTTTTTGCGAGTCAGCAGATGGGCTCTGCTCGTATTTATCACTCAGGGACTCAGGTTGACAGGGTCCCCGTCTCAACACAATTTCCATAATCCCCATGGCAGGAGGGAGAGAAGTGTACTGGCTCTTAAAATTCCCCACCAGAAGTGACAGATGCCTCATCCTTTCCATGTTATTGGCTAGGTAAGTCATACAGGCATTGCCTAACTTCAAATGAGGTGGGAAAGTGTCATCCTCCCATATCCCCAGGAGGAGAAAAGCTGGACCACACTCATGACCATCACAGGCCACGAGAGTGAAGACGGAGGAAGTGAATAAATTCAGGATATGTTTTGGAAGTAAAAGTAACAGGTCTTACTGATGAGTTATGTGTAGAGCGTGGTGGAGCTGAGGGACGAGGTTAGATGATTCCCAGGCTCATGGTTTAAGCATCTGCCTGGTTGGTGGTCCCGTTTGCTAAGGAGTACACTGGGTGTGAAACAAGTTTTGAATGGGGACCAGAATGAAATATTTGGAGTTGGACACGTCAAAGATGGCAACTGAATTATGCAAAATTTCTGGAGCTCAGAAAAGAGGTTCAGGCTGGATACAAATTGGGGTGTCATCAAATAAGTAGTGATGAACACCTTGGGAGTGGATGGGCTCACTTCAGGAAAAGGTGCAGACAAGTAAGAGGGTTCAAGGATGAGCCCTGGAACCCCATCACCATGGGGCTGAGGGAGGATGAACAGCCAGCCAAGCAGAAGAGGAGAAGCCAAAGGAGTGTGTGTGCCACAGACACAAGACAACTTGGGGGTTTTTAAAGCTGGAGAGGCTGCTAAGAGGTGAATTCTGATGAGGTAAGAAAGTGACCCAAGATGTGACACAAGCAGCTTTTAGTCCAGTGGTGGAAGGGAAAGCCCCGTTAGTGTGGGTTGAGGCATGAACGGGAGGACAGGAAGTGGATACAGCATGTGTAGACAGTCCAGTGGAGAAGTACAGCCTGAAGGATGTCTCAGGAGCTAGTTTTCTTCCCCGTTCCTAAGCTCTCATCAGACAGGCCCAGGGGGGCAAGATGGCTGCCTCAGCTTGAGCCCTGCTCCTTTGTGCAGGTAGGAAGAGTGTGTATTTCTTGCCCAGGAATCTCGGCAGGATCACCACTGCTTGCATTGGGTCGTGTTTCTTTCTTTGCCCGAACTAATCCCAGAGCCAGGGAATTCAGGGCTCTGATTGTCCTAGCTTGGGATGTGCTGCTCATCTGGGGTCCATGACCCCAGAAATTCCATGGGAGAGGAGGTTGATCCCAGAGGGAAGTTAATGTACAAATTCCAGAAGGATGAATTGATATGGGTGGTAAAAATAATAGATACTCCCTAAATCATGTTATATCCAAATGTCCCATGTCTAAGTTGATGTTTGCCTTACCATTTACATAAAAACCAGGGGAAAGAATTGCCAAAAGCATTTTGTTTCAGGACACCCTGCACTCCCACGCAGAATCATTGCCTGTCCAGATAGGCCGTTGCCCTTTCAGAGCTTGGGGTACCTGAGAGCCCTGGGCCAACCCAGGGAGCAGATGTCCTGACTCCAGAAGGTGCCAACTCAACGGGGAGTGAAGTATATCCTGGCCACTGCTCCCAGAGGCAGAGACCCCTGGAATGAACCCACTGCCCAAGTCACAGAGCTAACAGCTCAAAGAATTTAGTTTATTATTATAATTATTTTCGGTACGCGGGCCTCTCACTGTTGTGGCCTCTCCCGCTGCAGAGCACAGGCTCCGGACGCGCAGGCCCAGCGGCCACGCCTCACGGGCCCAGCCACTCCGCGGCATGTGGGATCTTCCCCGACCGGGGCACGAACCCGTGTCCCCTATATCGACAGATGGACTCTCAACCACTGCGCCACCAGGAAAGCCCAAAGAATTTAGTTTTAAAAAATCTAGGGCTTCCCTGGTGGCGCAGTGGTTGGCGATCCGCCTGCCGATGGGGGGGGACGAGAGTTCTTGCCCCGGTCCGGGAGGATCCCACGTGCCGCGGAGCTGCTGGGCCCGTGAGCCGTGGCCACTGGGCCTGCGCGTCCGGAGCCTGTGCTCCGCGACGGGAGAGGCCGTGGCGGTGAGAGGCCCGCGCACCGGCAAAAAAAAAAAAAAAAAAAAAAATCTAAAAGGTAGAGAAGGATGTATGTGGAAATGTAAATCTCAGTCCCACCCCAAACCCAGTCTCCTGGGTCACCTTCCCAAAGTGAAAACTTATTACTAGTTCCTTATGTATCATTTCAGAAACTTTTAGTGCATGTGGGAGCATGTATATGTCCTCTGCCTCTCTCTCTATTTTTTTTTAACAAAGTGAGTGCATTCTATATATACTGTTCTGTATAGTACTTGTTTGTTTCTACTTAATATTACTTAGTGATTGTTCTCAGTACAAATATAGTTGCCTTATTGTATTTAATGGCTGCATTACTTTATTGTATGAATGTACAATAACTTATTTTAACTGGTTCTCTATTAAATTGGCTGTTTCCAATTTTGTGCTAGAAAAACAAACCTGTAATGATTATCCTAGATCAGGCGCCTTCGCACACACGTGCAAGTATGTATGTAGGATAAATTCCTCCAAAAAGTTAAAGACTATGTGCATTGAAAATTCTCATAGGGGTTGTCAGGATTTCCTTCCAAAATTTTTTTTCTTTTTACCAGTCGACATTTTCACCAATGATATATAGGACTCCTGCTTCCCCATCTCTCACCAATACCAAATGTATCTGAATCCTTGTGGCTCTTTCAAAATTTCAGTGCAGCAGTGGAAAGGCTGAAACTTGGAAGCAGGCTGACTTCAGTTGGAATCCTAGCTCCTGCTAGCTACTAGTTTGGGGCCTGTGGGTGAGTTATGTAACATCTCTGAGCCTTGTTTTTCATATCTGCAGAGTGGGATAATGATTGTACTAATTACAATCTCTTTTTGCAGCAAATATCAGAACTGCCTCTGGTTAGCTTAAGTTGATAGGTAATTTACTGGTAAGACTGGGAGCGGCTCACGGCTTCTGGGCGGAACTGGAGCATTTGACATCAGGCAGGGCCAGATAAAGCCAGATCCAGGACGGCTAGCAATGGGTTTGCGAACTTTCCTTTTAGAAAAGAATTGCTCAAACTCTCTGTGGTTGAAGGATCACGTTTTTAAGAATTCCAAACGTCACATTCCAATGCTTTTGAAAACGCAATAAAAGCAAAGGACTAGAAAAATGAAATTTTAAAAGATATACATAATACTAACCCTATTTTAAATTCTTGGGTTTAACAAACATAAAGTTACTTGTTAAATGGCCATAAAAGATTTTCAACGCTTGCTCAATTTCTGTGCTTACCTTGTTGAGGGCTGAGAACAATGGACAGACCTCCTCTGGCCTGAGACAATACTTTGGGTATCACTGCTTGGTCTAGAGAGCTGCTAAAACACATTTACTTCCAAGCAGCCCCAGTCTTTGCCACTCAGGTCAGTATTCCAAATTCTTGGAAGGAGAATCTGATGGACTCAGCTTGTATCAGGTGCCCATGGGGACAGATTAATACCTTGGGAGAGATGGGCTTACCTCGGGAACAGTTATAAACAAATAGGAGAGTGCGGGGATGAGCCTGGGAACTCTGTCGCCATGAGGTTGGGGGAGAATGAGCAATTGGACAAGGAGAAGACAGGCAAGGACAACATGGGAGAGAGGTGTCAACAAATTCAGAAGATGGGGTGTTGATGGATGAAACAAAACTCGGTGATGGGGGAACGCAAAAACCCAACTGCCTTCAGAGGAAGAACAGATGAATTCTATTGCACAGAATAGTGATTAGAGTCAACAATACTGTATTATAAACTTCAGAGTTGCTAAGACACTAGATCATAGCTGTTCCCACCACAGAAAAGAAATAACACTTTTGTAAGGTGCTAGAGGTGTTAGATAACACCGCAGGAGGTAACCATATTGCCATATATGTGTATCACCTTAACGTTTGTGCACCTTAAACTTACACAATATTATATGTCCATTATACTTTAATTAAAAAAAAAGCAAGCTGATTCACTCCACAGAGCTGCTGACTAGTTCAGGGATCAGAGGCCCTGGGTTTTCTAAATGTGAAAAGTAGGGTTGGGGCAGGGGTAGGGCTGAATACAAGCGGATTGGCTAAAAGTCTGTATTTGATCCTGCAGACACTTGTACTGACGCCAGCAGAAGGCAAGGCATTTCTTCTCTAGAGAAACTGAGCCAAGGGATGCTGGACTTGAGGACACTGGGCACAGCAGAGGCAAGGGCGAGGCAAGGACTTGAAAACGGGATGATTAAATTAATGAAGGAAATGGCTGAGTCCCGCTGAATAACCCTGGAATGAAGTGTGGAGTCTACAAGCTCTGCTGCCCTACAGAGAGCTTCCAGCCGGCTTTAAATTGTTAAAATTTGGACATGTCACATACACAGAGGAGAGCACAAAATGTATAGGTACAGTTTCAAGAGTGACAAGAGTTCCCTGGTGGCCTTGTGGTTAGGATTCCAGGCTTTCACTGCCATGGCCTGGGTTCAATTTCTGGTTGGGGAACTGAGATCCCGCAAGCCGCTCGGCCAAAAAAAAAAAAAAGAGTGACAATAAGATGCACCACCAGTCCACCAGGGACCCAGCAGCAGGTAGGAGGATAGACCCGGTACCTGAGAGACCCCTGGTCCCCTTGGTGTGGCATCCCATCCCCTCACCCCGTAACACTATCTGGACCTTTGTCTTGATCATCCTCTTGCCTTTCTCTATAGTTTTATCCCCAGTAAATCTCTTCCTATCTAAGCAGCGTATTGTTTAGTTATGAATCGCTGAGTGACAAGCTCAGAGCTCTCTGTGTGAGGAAAGGGCAGTTTGCACCATTGGACACAAGCTCCTAGGAGAGGAGAAGCTGAACAAAGTCTGTCTTCAGCTTCCCTCGGAGTTTCCCAGAGACTCTTTGCAGAAGTCACTGGGTGAGGTCACGAGTGGACCTTGAAAGATCAGGGCCACCACAGAGCGGGGGATTTGGCTGGGCCTTCGTGTGGACCAGGGTGGATCTCCAGCCGAGATGCGGTCAGAGGACAGCCGCTCACATCCCCCGCTCTCAGGAGCAGGTCAGAGCAGAACACCTGTGGGGTGAAGCTGAACTCCCTCCTGGAGTGGAGAACAGGAACTTACTTCATCAGCCAAGTCCAGATGAGCAGCGGAGCCTGGGCCACACTCCCTGAGCATCATTCTGTCCTCAGGTGGTGTAAGGAAGTGGGCACCTTGGGGAGGGATGGCAGCCTTCACTGTGCCCGTTGGTGCCCATCACCCAGCACATCAAGTGCCCAGCTCCCTCCCCGCTCTCCCTCCAGTCTTCCTGGATGCCTTCCTCCTCCTGCCTTGTTTCCTGCCTCCATCCTTCTGAACTTTCTTACTGTGGTCCAGCATATCCTCCAGCATCTTTTGGAGAAGAGCTGTATTCTAGGTAAATTTTTTGGGACTTTGCATGTCTGAAAAAGTCGTTTTTCTTCTCCCTACTAGACTGAGATTTTTCTAGGTTTAAACATCGAGATTGGAAATAATTTTCCTTGTAAAATTGCTTCAATGTATTCTTGCTTTTAAGGTAGCTATGAAGCAGTCAGAAGCCATTCTGGTTCTGATCCTTTTTTCACATGTTCTGTTTTTTCTCTCTGACGCTTGTCAGATCTCCCCTCATTCCCCCGTGCTCTCAAATGTCACAACAGTGTACCTTGGTGTAGGTCCACTTTAATCTGTTTGTCTGGGTATATACCAGCCCTTTCAATCTGGAAATGTACATCCTTTAGTTCTGAGTAATTTTCTTAATTTGTTTCTTTATTGATTCCTTCCTTTTGTTTTTTCCTGATCTCTCCTTCTGGAACTCAGAGTGATTTAGATGTTGGACTTCCTATTCTGGGTTCTCCAATTTTCTCTTTTTGTTCTACTTCTGGGAAATTTCCTCAGTTTTTTTCTTTCTGTTGAGTTTTTCAATGCTGCTATCAATTTTCACCTTTAAAAGCTTTTTAAAATTCTCTTAATGCACTTTGAAAAAACAAGCATCCTATTCCTATTGATAGAATATTTGATGGATACAGTACCTTTTCTCATCTCTCCGAAGATGTTACTATATTAACATTATAAGAGTCCTCTCGACACACACACATATTGTCTGTTCCTGGGCTGTTTACTGTTCTCTGTGTGTGTGTGTGTGTGTGTGTGTGTGTGTGTGTGAAGGGCTTTAGGTCTTTCCTTCTGGGATCTCAGATTCCCTGGAGAAGTTTTCTCAAATCTCCCGCCTGGAGGTAAAGGTCTAGCTGGGTTGATCTCGGGGCCGGTGGGGAAGGAGAGCCAGGGGGCCTCAGCTTTCAGCACACAGCAAACCCACTTTTTTCCCTCCTGCAGCTCACATCCTCGCCTGTGCCAGTGACCTCTGGCCTGAGACCCTCAGTATCCCCCTTTCCAGAGAAGACACTTCGGGGCTTGAACGGGTAGGGAAAGGAGCTGCCCAGTGTTGCAGGGGAGGGGAGGAAGGACCAGCTGCCTCTCACACAGCTTCCCCCTCATCCTCCTGAGCCCTCCATCCGAGAGTTTCTGGGGGCTGCCATCTCCTGATCTCTTGAAAATCTCATAGCAGAGATGCAGTGGTTCTTAGTTTTCTCTACCTCTGGCATCAGCTCCTCCTGTGCTCTGTCCGATCAATCCCTCCTTACCCATCTGTTTTCCAACTTCCAAAGTTTGGCTGCCATGGTCCCAT
Source organism: Lagenorhynchus albirostris (assembly GCF_949774975.1). Classification (NCBI taxonomy): domain Eukaryota; kingdom Metazoa; phylum Chordata; class Mammalia; order Artiodactyla; family Delphinidae; genus Lagenorhynchus; species Lagenorhynchus albirostris. The sequence goes on along the minus strand of NC_083107.1, from coordinate 14,265,215 downwards.
CTCCTGTTTTCTGTGCTTTTTGATGTCTCTCTCTCCCGCCCCCTTTAATCTCTTTACTATAATGTTGGTGGGGTTCAGGAGGGAGAAACATTGCATGTGTGTGCTCAACCTGGTCTCTTAACCTGGAAGCTTCCAATCAGCTTTTTAACATCACCCTTTTATACATGAGCAGCCAAAGATCAGCTAATGATTGAGGAAATGCTCTGTATGAATAAGAAAGAAAAACCAAGGCAAACAAAAGGAAAACAGGCTTACGAAGGGAAATAAAGTCAACGTAGGAAATAGAGGAAAACTTCAAAAAATATAATATCCACATGGAATAGTCAGTATGTATGTTTTTTTCCCTTGAAACAGATAACTAGAGAACTTTAGGGACAAGTAGTCTTTTAAAATCTTAAAAACACATGAAAATGCACATGTGAGAGTATTTATCACATGGTTTCTAATAGCAGAAAATTTATATAACCTAGATTTCTAAAAATAGAGGACTAATTTAATAAATCATAGTATACAACCATAATAAATATCATAGTATACAACCGTGCAGCGGTTAAAAATGATGTGGTAGAAACGTATTTGTGCAAATGGAAAGTAACTCATAATATATCACCGAAAGATTACTGTACAGAATCAAAATATTTACAGTAAAATTCTATTCTGGAAAAAATATTATGTATATGTGCACAGAAAAATGTACTACTTCAGCTACCAGATGAATTCTGTCAGACTGGATTTAAAAACCTTTATATACAGTTACAAATTTGGAAAAATACGTCTCAAGAATATTAGCAGAGATTACCTGCAGGTATGGAATTACAGGTGAGCGTTATTTTCTTCTTTGTATATTTCTGTATTTAGTCAATTATTTTTCAAAATGCACATATTACTTTATAACCAAAATTCAGTGTTTCTTTGTTTTGTTTCTAATGTTTATTCCATTTGATCCAATGATTCCTTTCCTATGAAAATACCCTAGAGAAATAGAGCAGATCAGAAGAATTATCTAAAACAATTTTTCACATAGTATTATTTAGAATTGCCAAAAAAAAATTGGAAAGGAGCTAATAACTGACAAACTGAGATTGGTTAGATTATATTACACTTATACGTTGGACTACTCAGCTATTAATTCATGCCAGAATTTTTTTTTTTTTTTTTTTTTTTTGCGGTACGCGGGCCTCTCACTGTTGTGGCCTCTCCCGTTGCGGAGCACAGGCTCCGGACGCACAGGCTCAGCGGCCATGGCTCACGGGCCCAGCCGCTTCGCGGCATGTGGGATCTTCCCGGACCGGGGCACGAACCCGCATCCCCCGCATCGGCAGGCAGACTCTCTACCACGGCGCCACCAGGGAAGCCCTTGCCAGAATTTTTTGATAGATAGCATGTATAGATATAGACAGTATGACCTCTGTGTTGTTTAAAATAACTAGATATATATTTAGGTATATTTAGGAAAAAAACTTGAGGAAGCACATCAGACTATTATAAGTACAGTAAGTCCGCTACATACAAACCTTCAAGTTGTGAACTTTCAAAGATGCGAACGTGTGTTCGCCTGTCCAATCACGTTAGGCGTGAGTGGAATTGCAGCTTGTCCTCTGTCTCCTATTGCTGACGATCCTTCAGCTCTACCATCTCCCACCTCCTCTCCCTCCTCCAGTCAGTAACTCTTCTTGCCTGTTCACTCGATGCCAGCCCCGGTATGCCAGCTGTTGTACTGTACTACTGTACTTTTCAAGGGACTGTACGATCTTAAATGTTTTCTTGATTTTTTGTGGGTTTTTTAAAATGTATTATTTGTGTAAAAAGTATTATAAACCTATTACAGTACAGTACTGTATAGTCGATTGTGTTAGTTGGGTACCTAGGCTAACTTTGTTGGACTTATGAATGTGCTCTCAGAACAGAACTCGTTCATATGTAGGGGACTTACTGTCGTTGGTTGTCTCAGGATGATGGGATTGCCTTACCTAAGCGTGATTTCTGGGAGGGCTGAGATGCGGTCTCTTACTCACCTTTCCATTCCCAGGATCTTGTCGCTCCTTACAAACATCTGCCGAATATGTGAATGTGTTATAGGTGGTTTTGATTTTCTTCTCAATAATTTCCTGTATATTCCAAAATTTCTACAATAACATGTTTAATTTCATCATCACAGTACATTAAAAAAATTTTAAATAAATGTATTTATTTAATTTATTTATCTTTGGCTACGTTGGGTCTTTGTTGCTGCACACGGGCTTTCTCTAGTTGTGAGCGGGGGCTACTCTTCGTTGCGGTGCGTGGGCTTCTCATTGCGGTGGCTTCTCTTGTTGCGGAGCACGGGCTCTAGGTGCGCGGGCTTCAGTAGTTGTGGCTCACGGGCTCTAGAGCGCAGGCTCAGTAGTTGTGGCGCATGGGCTTAGTTGCTCCGCAGCATGTGGGATTTCCTGGACCAGGGCTCGAACCTGTGTCCCCTGCACTGGCAGGCGGATTCTTAACCACTGCCCCACCAGGGAAGCCCAGTAAGTTAAAAATTTTTAATGAGGAAAAGTACAAAGAAAAGGGAAAACAGTGGAGGAGGTGGTGCAGAAAAATTCATCTTTTCCTAAATTGACTTCATTCTCCTTCCACCGACCACCTCACCCCCACCTCCCCAGACTGGCCAGGTTTGGGGTTTCCAGAGCATCCAAGGTGCAAAACACTGGCACCTGGCCCTATTTCCCTGAGTAGGCGGACCTGGGTGGGCTGGGGGGAGTGTGGCAGTTCTGTTCAGTTTCTCCAGCCAAGCCAGGAGTCCCTGAGCCAGGCCTGGTGTATTTCACTTGTCATCATATTTTGGTCTTGCAGATGTCTAGGCCACCATGGGCATCCTAATTATTTTTTTGGGTGCAGATTCTTTGCCAGCACTGGGAGGTGGTAGCAGGCAGGAGGTGGGCTGGGGGAGACAGACTACTGGAGAGAGGGTCTCATGCAGAAAGGGGATGACAGAGAGAGTAGAGGAATGAGACAAGAGAGTCACCAAGATTCTCTGTTATAATAATAGCAATAGTTACTGCCTTGGGTCTTTCCTGTGTGCCAGGTACTGTGCGAAACGATTTCCATGGATTATTTTCTCTACTCTGCACAAAACCCACATAAAGTAGGATCTGTATTATCATCCCCATTTTACAGATGAGAAAACAGCCTCCGATAGGTGAAGGAGGCCACTGAAGATCACACCATGAGTGAAACTGCAAAGCTCTGAGTTGAAAAACACCTAAGGCTCTATTCTTTTTTTTTTTTTTATTTTGCTGTACGCGGGCCTCTCACTGTTGTGGCCTCTCCCGCTGCGGAGCACAGGCTCCGGATGCGCAGGCTCAGCGGCCATGGCCCAAGGCGCAGCCGCTCCGCGGCATGCGGGATCCTCCCGGACCGGGGCACGAACCCGTGTCCCCTGCATCGGCAGGCGGACTCCCAACCACTGAGCCACCAGGGAAGCCCTAAGGCTCTATTCTTAGCTGTGCCTGGCACCATGTTGCAAAGAGGCATTTCCCAGACAGCTGTGAAGTGGGGGGTCCAGTGAAAAATCTCTGTCTTCTCCATTGGAGTTGAGAAGTTTCCCAGAGAGCGGAAGCTGGAGGCCTTGGAAACCCTGCTCAGCTGAGGCCCTGGGGGCCACCAGGGGGCAGCAGAGGCCTGCACTGGCCAGGACGGCCATGTCCCCGGTTGACTGCAGGCTCTGGGCAGCTGTCCTGACTCAAAACCTGAACTGCCGGTGGCCAAGAATAGCCAGGGGCTGTAGTTCACGTGGATGCTCCTTCCCAGGGTTTCGAAAGCCCCTCACGTCATCCCTATCATTTCACAATCCTGCTCACAGAGCACTTTTTCCATCTTCCTCAAACAGGTTCTATCTTGGCCGGTGAGGAGAAGGCTTCAGGGACACTGCCTGCAGACAGCATGTGTGATGCTGGGCTGGGTGCTGGGATTTTAAAAACACCCCATCAAACAGGTCTTACCCCCAGGGGACACTGTCACAGAAATAAATAACCAAGGTACACTGTGTAAACTGCCATAATACATATACATGTGAGATATGGCGTCAGCACAAAGTGGTAGAAAGAGGGGTGGAATTATATCTTAGGGATTTAGCTCAGAGGTAACCCAAGGGAGTGTGCCCATCTGTAGGAGTCATCTTTCCCGTGAGTAGAAGCAGAGAAAGAGGCTGAGAATGCTGGTCTAGAGGGTAAGGGGTCCCAGGTTGAAAAATATTAGATGCGATGAGAATGTCAAGTGTTCTAGAAATCATAAAGTTTGCATCTCTTAAGTCCTGCATCAGGGTGTGAATTGGGACAGTTGAAGCAGACCTAACCTGGGCTCAGGAAGCTGGTGAGGGAGGGTGGAGGAGGGTAGTTGGGAGGTGGTTATAGGGTCCGTTGTCAAGGTCAGTGGGCTCCAGGACCCAGCAAAGCTAGCTGGGAAGAGACCCAGCCTCTCCTACCACCCTTTGTTTACAACGGCAGCCACAGTCCTTCATCCCCAGGGAGGGCAGAAGAGCTTGGACCAGCCCAGGGGTTGGAGTTCAGTTAACCAAGCCATTCTGGTTAAGTAAGGGTCACCCTTAGTACATTTAAAATTTTAGATTTTGGAGTTAGAAATCGTTCTAAAATATAATCTCATCCATAAATATCTAGTAATATTTAATAATTAATATGGATCAGTCTTTCTACCTTTATATAGTCTCTCTCTCTCTCTTTTTATTTTGGCCACTCAGCTTGTAGGATGTTAGTTCCCTGACTAGGGATTGAACCCGGGCCCTTGGCAGTGAAAGTATGGAGTCCTAACCACTAAACTGCTGGGAAATTCCCTGTGTTGTCTTCTCTAGGGCATTAATGGATTGCTACTCCACCGGTTTTCTAGAACTAGAAATTAAAGAAGTGAGAGATGGGAACTTCCTTGGGAGTCCAGTGGTTAAGACTCTGTGCTTCCACTGCAGGGGGCATGGGTTCAGTCCCTGGTTAGGGAACGAAGATCCTGTGGGCAGCCAAAATACAAATAAATAAATATAAATAAGTGGAAGCTGGGGCTGAATGAAAACTTATGACATTAATGTGTCACATTTTTTGGTCACACGTTCCCTCATTTTGTTTCTTTTAACAACACTGGGAATATCATTACCATAGATATTCTCGTTGGACCAGGGAAGAAGCTGAGGCTCTGACTGGGGCTTAGCCCCCTGTGGTGAGTGAGTGGCGAACGGGCCTCCCACGAGGTTCTCTGGTGTTCGGCCCCCAGGCCTCCCTCTTCTTCCTGGGGCTTCTGGGGTGTGGGAAACACCTGGGCAGCTTTTATTTCGTCTGTTTGTTCCAACAAAGCTGGACTGCTTTTGCGGCATCTTTTCCCCACCCTGAAGGCCAAACCCCAAATAACCCCAAGACACTGAAAGGACAGGGAGAGACCTGTGAGTTGTGTGTGGGTGTATGACAAAGGCCTGTGTAAACGCATTCAGTCGGTAACTCTTTGTTTGAGCCCCAACTGTGTGCTCAGCGTGGGGCAGTCGAGTGACCCCCCAGCGTGTCCTCAGGCCTGTCCCTAAACCCTCCAAGGGCAGGCCCTGGGGACCACGTGTCTATGGAGGACCAAGTTATGCCTGAGCTCCACCAGGCTGCCTCGAAGTGCCCTCGGGGTGCCCCTCGGCAGAGGAGGAAGTGGGCAGGTAGGCTGTGAACCTGTCTGCCAGCCCTGCCGGGTGAGCTCAGCGTGGTTGAGGAGCTCAGAGGAGGGCTCTCGAACCTGCCAGTGGATGAGGGGCAGAGGGGGTCTGTGCGCGGAGATGCGTCACCGACAGGTGACACGGGAGCTGTCCTCTGAAGGGTGAGAGAAATTCGCCAGGTGGAGGGAGGGCACTCTTGGCAAGAGAACGACGTGAACAAAGCTCAGAGGCTTGGGAGCGTGAAGCACAGAGAGGATGGTATGGGTATGAACGTGCATGTGTCTGTGAGCGACGGAGAGACAGAGACAGAGAGAGAGGCTCCATGTATGTTCGCTTAACTTTCTTTGGTCCCTGATTTCCCCCTTGAGCCCCTGCCTCAGGGCTCTTGGCCCAGCTGTGACCTCTGTGGGTCTGTCCCTGCTCCCCTGTGGGCTCAGAGCTTCTGCACTTGAGCCCCACAAGGGCTTCCCTGTTCCCTCAGCAGCTCCCGCCTCGACTTTGTTCTTCCTAAGCCTGCCCTAAGCTTGGCTTCCACCAGGACACTTGATCCCATCCCGTGGCTGGCAGTGGGGTGCGGCCCTCAGAGCAGCTGCAAGGATGGTGTTGACTCCAGATGGAAAGTGTTTCGAGAATTCTGACGTGACATCACACTGTCAGGACACTGCGCTGGCGGTAACCGATCTGGGAGAGGCCAGGTGAAGTCATTGCCAACCTTGCCCCTTGTCCAGGGCTGGCTCAGATCAAGGAGCTTGGTTTGGCGGGTGGGGATCTGGAACCTAGGGGTGGCACAGGGAGGGGCCTTCTGGGTGTCCAGACCATTGCCAGGACCAGCCCAGAGGCAAACGGATGCCCTTCCTCCGCTTCCTGTGACTTGAGCCCAGCGGAGGCCCCGCCCTCGCATCCCCGGCTGTGGGCGAGGCTCGTTTTGGCTGCCCTCCGCTCTCCTACCCACCTGGGGCCTCGGCCACCTCTCCTCCCGCACTCCCAAAGGGCCGCTGACACTCTGCATGTGGCTTCTTTGGCCTCAGCCCTGCGAGCTCTGCTAAGCCGGGCTGAGCCAGGTGAAGAGCTGGGGCTGCCCCAGCCGCCTGCCGGAGGGTGAAAGGGGAGCCCTGCCACAGCTGACATCCGCGCCCGGCCCGGACCCAGGGCTTGTCTTCAAGGCACCATCTGTTGCCTGCGAGGGCTGAGCGGGGACAGGAGGCTGGCACTGGAGCTCAGAAGGCAGGGCTGGGAGGCGGAGGTCATGGTGGTTTGGGGGTGCCCTTGGGGAGAGAGCGCCCTTGTTACCCCCTCTTCTTCTGCCACCATCACCCACTTGTGCAGGGTTCGGACCTGGGGCTGAAGAATAAGAGAGTTAGAAGTGATCAGCCCCCAGCTCAGGCTGGCTTTGGCTTCCCCAACATCAAGAGCCTTCCCTTCTGGGGAAGCCAGAGGGCACAACCAGATGGTCTACAGCCCAGGCGAGCGTCCAGTCCTAGGCAGCACAGTGGTCACCGTGGAATCATGAGACTGGAACTGGGCACTGGGCACTGGGCCACAGGATGGGCTGCCTGGGGGTGGTGCCCTGGTTGGCTCTGCCCCTCCCCGGGAGCAGGCCAGGCTGAGCACAGAGCCGGACACAGTGGGAGACACCTCGGGGTTGGAACCAACCCCCAGCTGGTCAGGACCCTCAGGACAGGACCGGGTTCACAGGGACTGGGGAACAAGAGAGCCATCTGGGCCCTTGGCCACCTGCTCCTGCCGCCTGCTGTTTGGAAGGGGCCAGTGGGTTGGAGAGAAGAGAGGAAGGGAAGGTGAGGGGATCTAAAATTCAGGAGGGAAAGGTAGAAGGAAGAGAAAGATGTGAGAGAGGAGAGGACAGAGAGAGGGAGGAGAGGGGCGAGGAAGGCTACAGGCAACAGACGCTTAAACAAGATGGCAGCTTTCCTTACATACAGCTGTAGGGAGCTAGTCCAGGGCTAGAGTGAAAACCAGGGCTTGCGTTCTTTTTCCACCATTCCTAACAATTCCAAGCTGCAGCGTGGAGGAAGGGGTGGGGGAAGGGCACGCCCCTCGCTTTAGGGACCCAAGTGGGCGTTGCACACGTCACTTCCCCTGACAGCTCACTGGCCAGAAGGTAGTCACCAGAGCTACGTCTAGCTGAAAGAGAAGCCGGGAATCGTCGTCTTTGTTCTGAGCATCCACGTGTCCAGAGTAGAAGGAATGAGAAAGAAGGAAAGTGGATATCGGGGCAGGAAAATAAAAAGGAAGGGAAGCGCTTGGAAGGAGGAGGGGCGGGGACAGGAAGGGAAGGAGGGTAAAACCCTTTGGAACAGCTTGTACTCGTGGCTAAACCTGACCTCCCAGCACACCTGGCTCCACCCCGGGGTGACCAGGTCTAGGGGTTTGTCATAGGCAAGTTCCTTGGGGGCTAGGAGCCCTTCCCCTTCTCAAAGACTGATTAACTTGCTTTTGGGGCCCAGACCTGAAGTGGGCTGTGGCTACTTCAGTGAAGTCTCTGCGGAAGGTCTGCATCTAATAAAAGGAAAGAAAATGAAGTGCAGGGTTTTGCTTTCCCACTTAGCCAAGAAGAGGCTCTGGAGTGTACCTGGCAGTCATGGGGAAGGATGTGATAAGTCATACTGAGTCAAACTCTTTCAGGATGTAAGGAAGGAACTTGTCCAGTTTTCCTCAAGGTACGTGAAGGTACATAAAACATGGGACCATCTCACATTATCAACTAGGTTGCTCTGGGTCACAAGTAACAGTAAATACAACCAAAATGTTCAATAAGAGCACTTATTATCTCCCAAAACAAGAAGTCCAGAGGAGGGTAGTTCCAGGATCGGTTAATTCAATAGCTCTGCGATGTCTGGGCTCTGATTCCATTTTCCAGAAATTCTCATAGCTTTTCTGTTTGGTTATAAGATGGCATCTGGACTTCCAAGCATTATGTCCTCCTAAAATTGCTTTCAAAGGAAGTATTTTCCTCACCAGTGTCATTGTATCTGAAAGGATAACATTTCCCAGAACCTCTCCATCAGAATTCCCCTTCTCTTGGCCAGACTGGGTTATATCTCTGTCCCCCAGTCAAATACTGGCAAGGGGGAATGGGATTACCCCTTCCCACGGGATGGTTGGTTTAGGTCAATCATGATTCATCATCTGGGGCCCATCTTCTCTGAGTACACTGCATCTGGATTCTCAACAGACAAGTTCTGTTATCCAAGAAATAGGGCACCGTGCTTTAGGGAGCCATGGCACTTGGTTAGGCTCAGGGAAGACATTACTAATCACTTATAGCTCTCTTTCTCTGACAGTCATTGTCAATCAAAGTTGGCACAGGAGATAAAGCATGTGTCATCTCGGCCTCAGATACTGTGAAGTAAGGGAGCAATAATTCAGGGTATCTTTAGTGACCCCATCATCTTATTGACTCACATGTTGTCTTTAAATATGTCTACAAATTCTTTGACAATCTTTCCTTCAAAAAGTGGCAGCATATGCCCCTCCCCTTGAGCAGGGGCTGGACCTGGTGACTCATTTCTAATGAACAAGAAAATGGCAAAAGTGATGGTGTGTGAATTGCGAGACTAGATATAAAAGGCAGTGGAGGTTTTGCTTTGTTCTCTCTTAGATCACTTGCCCGGGGGAGGCCAGCCACCATGTCATGAGAGTACTCCAGCAGCCCTACCAAGAGGCCCATGTGGGGAGGAACTGAGACCTTCTACCAACAGCCATGTGAGGGAGCCATGCCGGATGTGGACCTTCCAGTCCCAGTCAAGTCTTCAGACGACTGCAGTCCCGGCCAACATCTTCTCAAACTTTGGGGTTTGAGAAACCCCAAACCAGAACCCTCCAGCTAAGCCACTCTCAAACTCCTGACTTTCTCACAGAAACTATGAGATAATAAATGTTTATTGTTTGAAGCCACCAAGTTTTGGGGTAATTCGTTGTGCAGCCAGAGCTGGGACTAGGGCAAAGCAAGTGAGGAACCCAACCCTGAAAATGAGTGCCTCCCTAGACTTTGTGCACTGGTTTCCTCACTGGCCTCACCTTAGTCCCAACCTTGTGTCTAGCAGTATGTAAACCTCCATGCCCCTTTCCCCTTCCCAGCATTCTCCAGCTTGTACTTGAGTGTCCTTGGGGTTCTGAAGAAGCTGCTTCCTTCTCAGGGTCCAAGGGTGGAGCATGTGACTAAGCCTGTCAGCACATTCCAGTACCCTTAGGTCACGGTGACGGGATCGGTTGTAGCGTGTGACCCCCCTCCTGTCCAATCAGAGTAGATGTCAAGCCTTTTGCTAGGGATGCTGGGTCAGATATGATTCCACTCTTGTGATTGAACAGGGTAAATGTAACCATGGGACTTCTGGTAGCTTTTTGGGGACCTCTGAGGGGAGTCAGTTTGGGGATAAAGCTGTTAACAGGATACAAGAAACTGGGTCCTTGGTAATATTGTTCAGCTGCTAGATTAACACCTACCTAAAGCCAGTCTCCTCTCAGAACTTTTCAGTCCACTGAGCTAAGAATTTCCCTTTAAGACATTTAAACCAGTTTGAGTCTGGTTTTCTGTTACAGGCAAAGGAAAGCCCAAATGTGACGTTAAACACACGGGGGAGACCCCACATTGGTTACTCACACAGTTGCTGCCAAGGATCCAGCTGTTCCACACTGTGCAGAGTAAGTATCCAGATGTTCCGTCGAATGTTCTTGTTTCAGCCAGATGTTGAATATCTTGTAGATGGAGGGTTCACAGGATTTAATGCTTAAAATCAAATACTCCCCCTTTCTCCTCCCTCCCCTGCCCCCCATCTAGGTGCCTGCCCACCTCTAGTCACGTCCAGGTAGTCAGGTCCCACCCGAATCCTCAGGTAGGTGCTATGATTTGTATCATGCGGTACCGCCTACCCCACTTGTCTCCTTCCTCCACAGTTATTTGGACCAGGAATTGGTATCTGGCCCACAGAGCCGGTCTAGACACTGGGCAAGAACCCACGTGTGGCCTGACATGAAGAGGCGAGCTGGGGCAATCAGAGTCTTTCTTTGTCTCTCTGAACTGAGATATCCTGAAGAAGGAAATGGTTTCAGGCAGGGCCACGGAGCAGAGGCGGGGCCATGGGAGAATGTTAAGCTAGCAAAAGTTATTCAGGGAGCAGAAATGAGGAGCAGGTGAGGCTACCAAGAGAGAAGAGCTATCCTGGAGTCCATGGAAAGAATAACCGACACCCTGACGGAGGGAGTGAAGCTACGGAGAAAGAGATGGAGAACAATTAGTCAGGATAGGCTAGATTCTGCCGTGGGAACAAACATCCCCCAAATCTCAGTGGCTTAACCCAACAAGAGTCTTTTCCTGACCATACACGACTTGTCCATCACCGGTGAGCAGGGAAGGCCCTGCGCACTGTGGTTGTGTGAGAACTCAGGCCAACAGAGGCTCCACTTTGACCCGGGTTTCCACGATTGCAGAGGTGGGGGAAGGAAATTCATCCGATGATATGTCAGCTCTTAAGGCTTCTGTCCGGAGGTGACACATGCCCCTTCTGCTTACAATTCATTGGCTAAAGCAAATCTCATGGCTGTGCCTAATTTTAAAGGCAGAAGAGTCGTGCGATGCTACCGTATGCATGGAAAGAGGAAAAGCTTGAGCATTTGTGAGCAGCCTTACTGATGTCCACAGAGAGGGGAGCTGGTCCCTAGAGCAGCCTCAGATCTCACAGGTCCAGATTTCACGAGCCCCTGCCATACCGTGGATTGTATTCACACAACACCTGCATCGCCCTTTTTGTCCCACACGTGCCTTGCAATGCCCATCATCCTCCACACGTACGTCTGTTTGTTTCTTGCAAATTAAGACCTCCCTCCTGGGACTTCTTATTTCCTTTGAATGCTACTCTCCCACTTGGGGACTCCCTTCCTCAAAAGCAAAACGTGGGGAACTCTCTGGCGGTCCAGTGGTTAGGACTCCGCACTCTCATTGCCGAGGGCCAGGGTTCGATCCCTGGTCAGGGGACTAAAACCCTACAAGCAGCGAGGTGCAGCCAAAGAAAGAAAGCCTAAAACCAGTACAAACCATCTTTGTGTCTCTGTGTTATAGCAAGGTGGGGATCTACAGGCCCTCCTGCCTCGGGGATGTCAGAGAAGGCTTCGGAGAAACTCTGTTTGCACGTGAAGACTTCGGAGGTTCCCCGGCAGGGAATGCCATATCTATGAAGTTTTGTAGTTCTTACTATTTGCCAAGCACTGTGCTAAGAACTTTGCCTGAATTATCTCATTTAGGATACTTTTTGACCTCACTTTGCAGATGAAGGAACTGTGGCATAGAAACTGTGGCAACTCCCTTGAGGTCTGATTTTCGTATCTATGCTCCTCACATTATAGTATACATCCAAGAAAGATGGTGAGGTGGGCTTTGGGGCTGATGGGCCAGCCTGGGGGACCGAGGTTAATCTCTGAGGAGAAGATAAGGGGAGGGGGAAGCTGCCTCAGGTAGGTAGAGAGCTTACCTCCAAGGAGGAAAGACATACTTAATGGGGCAGGGTGTGGTATCCTTCAGATGCCCTTGGGCCCAGACTCAAGTCCTACTTGGAGAAGATTGAGAGATTGAAAGAAAATAAGCTGTTTTTGATTGAGCACATATAGTGACCAAATTGTGGTCTCCAAGCATCCTTTCTCACTGAAAGGAACCCAGGCTTCCTGGAGAACTGGCTGTTTCCAGGTCCAGAGCAACAATTATATAAGATAAGCCCAGAGCATCTTTTATTAGAAGGTAAGACAGCTGTCAAACACCACTGAGGTCGTGTCAAAAGGACACAGATGCCAGACTGAAGGAGCTCCTCCTGGATAAAATGGAATCATTTGAGCATCAAATACAAAACTGAACAAACGAAAACCCTGCAATGAATTGAAACACTTCAATTTTTTTTCTTTTTTTTTTGCTGTACGTGGGCCTCTCACTGTTGTGGCCTCTCCCGTTGCGGAGCACAGGCTCCGAACGCGCAGGCTCAGCGGCCATGGCTCACGGGCCCAGCCGCTCCGCGGTATGTGGGATCCTCCCGTACCGGGGCATGAACCCGTGTCCCCTGCATCGGCAGGCAGACTCTCAACCACTGCGCCACCAGGGAAGCCCCACGTCAAATATTTTTTAAAGTCCATGAATTAAAATATGATAATAATAATAAAAAACATTCAGAGGCTGCTTAGAGAAAACTAACTCACTATTCCGAGAAGTGATAAATAAAGGGAAAAATGTTTTCAAAAAGCTACCTGTGGGGCATCCCAATGATACAGTGAAGTTAAGGGTTAGTTGAAAGGCTTCCCATGTACTCTCCAAACCTGCCTCTGGCTTTTTCCAGGCCTGAATTTCCACCATTAGAGACTCATTTCTTTGAGGTTAGAAATGTCCTGAATTGGAGTCAGAGTAACCTTGGGAAAGGTTTGTTAACTATTTTCCTCACAGATTGTGATAGAGGAAAAGTGGTGAGTCCTATGGTTCCTGGAGTCTGAACAGGTAGGGGTACAGCCAGAGAAGAAGGGCTGGAGGGGAAAGATCTTGGAACCATCGTGGAGGGTAGGAGAACCTCCTGGGCTCCAAAGTGCAGCTCCTCGGTAGCCCAATCAGATGAGGTCTGGTCCAGCAGGTGGAAAGAATGCCAGAGATGTACATTTTATTATACACCCCAGGTGATGCAAACATGGTTGTCCTGCTACATTTTCTGGGGAACACTGGACCACGGTTCCTGAATCTCTTCTACTGGCTGTGTGACTTCCTGCTCCGGCAGCACTGGACTGTCACAGCTGAGCACTTACAGCCTCTGCAAACTTCACGGGCCCCTCACCCTGGGACCTCTTTGTTACCGCCAGGTGAAGCCTTTAAGATGCCAGGCCCTTCCCTGTGTGGGAAACCTGGCACTATGGAGAAGGGACACAGCCACACGGGTCCCAGTGTGAGCTCTGAGCTGCCAGCCCTCACCGCCTCTCACAGCTTCCCATGTGACAGCCCGCTCGCTCAGGGCCCCTGACTCTTGAAAACACTTCTCGGGCTCTGCCGGACCTGGGACCCTATATCCCAGCCCAGGCCCTGAGAGGCCCTCAGGCCTGGGATTCCTCTTTCCTCCCCAGTGCCCTCACGGGACCCTTGTCCCTGGGCAGGGGGCTGTTTGCAGCCCTGCTGACCGGCTCTGTGGCTGAGCCAGACTGTGGCCAGTCTACACTCACTCTGGAGTCCGCTAAGCATCCTCACCACCCCCTTTCCTACCCTACCACCCCACCTAGCCCCTTCCTGTCCCTTGGGCCTCTCCCATCCCTCCCTCCCTGCTTCGTGGTCCTCTCCCACTGAGATGAGCACCCAGATTCCAGGCCCGAGTCCATCCTTCCCTAGTAACGCTCCTCAGCCCACCTCTTCCCCAGGGACCGAGCCCCCAGTTTGGGGATGACCTTCCAAGTCTGGTCCCCACACGCCCAGCCCTGACTAATGGGTCCTGGCTGAGCGCCCCTGTCCTGACACCTGGCCTTTGCCTGACCCCATGGGTAAACTCGGGCGCCAGCCTCAGCTCCCCCTGGCTGGCCTGTCCCCCAGCACCCGAGCCTGGGTTATGACATCTTTCCACTGAGCGGCTCTTATTTGGAGAAGGCAAACACGCCAGCACATGCACACACGCACCCCTCCTCGCCCTGACGCCACACGCGCTGGCGTGAAAATCCGGCTGGCCGTGTTTATTTTTCTTCCTTTAATTTCCCCTTTAGAACAAACACCAGTCCTGTAACACAGACCACCCTCTCCTTTCAGATCCGCAGCCTGCCGCCCCCCACCCCTGTCCTCCCCGCGCAGCTGTGAATGAGAACAGAGTAAGTCTTTTAGCAGGAGGCAGTGGCCTAAATGAATTGATCCCAGCCTCCAAGCCAGCAGGGAAGGAGGGCTTGTGAGCATGTGCGTTTGCTTCTTAGAAAATCTTTGCACATCCCCGAGCTCCTATTTTTCCCTGTGCCTTGGAGCAAATGCCTCCCCACCTCACCCCCCTCCGTTCACATTTGATTTGAATTCCTTTTTGGTCCCTTGCATTTTGTTTTCTGTTTTCTACAAGGGAGCCTGAATCAGGGCCTCAGAAAAACAAGGCCGGGCTGCCAACTGGAAATGTTTGCTCTGGGGGCGAGTTCGGAGGCTGGCGTCAGGCGGGGCAAGATCCGTGCCAGTGGAATGTGATTTGGGGGGGAAGCTGCAGGTCACTCAATCGCTGGCAGCCCGCCCGGGAGCAACTGAATGCTTTCTGAGCTCTGTGTGTGTGTGTAGACTTCTTTCCCTCATGCAAACAGAACCCTGGAGACGTGGAGACAGAATCATTAGGAAGAAACTAGACAGAGGTTTGGAAAATCAGGGGAACCAGCGAGATTAGGTGGGTGGGTGGGTGGGGGAAGAGGATGCCAGGATCTGTGTGTACTTTATCCAGCACCCACTGTGTTCTCTGCCTAAAGCTGGGGGCTCTCGGGAGCAAGGGGAGGTGCAGACCACCCTGGCCCCCGGTGACCCATAGGCTCTTTGGAGAAACAAGGCTCCCAGTACAGGACACAGTCAGGCCAGCCTGGAAGTTCCCCCGAGCAGGCTGCATGAATGGCTGAGGGTGTTCAGGGTAGGCTTCCTGGAGGAGGTGTGGTAGGGTCCCAGCCCTGAAGCACGAAGTACAGCTCTTCCTCTGCTTACAGTGGGGTTACATCCTACTAAACCCATCAGAAGCTGAAAGTGCTGTTAAGTCGAAAATGCATTTAATGCAGCCAACCTACTAAACATCACAGCCCGGCCTAGCCTACCTTAAACGCGCTGAGAACACTCCATCAGCCTACGCAAACCTATTTTGGCAAACACAAAACCTATTTTATAATAGAGTATTGCCTATCTTATGTCATGTATGGAATACTGGACTGAAAGTGAAAAACAGAAGTCGTCTGGGTACAGAATGGTTGTGCGTTGGTGTGACCGCGGGGCTGGCTGGGAGCTGCGGCGGATGCCGCCCAGCATCTCAAGAGAGTATGTACCGCGTGTACAGGAAAAGAACAAAATTCAAAATTCCAAGAAGAGTTTCCACTGAATGTGTATCACTTTCGCGTAAAGTAAAATCGAAAAATCTTAAGTTGAACCGTTGAAAGTCAGGGACCGTATGTGTTGTGTTGAAAGGAAAGGAGAGGTGTGCAGGAGACTGTTAGTAGCAACCATGGGCCAAGGCTGTGACGAGCCCTTTACAGTGACGATCCCTTATCCTCCCAACAACCCATGAGGGTCATGGATCTTTCTATCCGACATTGCAGAGGAGGAAACTGAGGCCCAGAGCGATTAGGGAACTTGGCCAAGCTCCTGGCTTGTACGTGGTCAGGCGGGTTCAGCTCAGAGCTGTCCTACGTGAGAGCATGACTTCTCCCCACCGCTGAGGGTCTATTCCCGTTTAGCCAAGTTCTCTGAGTAAGGACCTGTCTTTGTTTTTCTATTTTTTTGTCCCTGGAAAAAGAACTGTTCAATCTGAGTTGGGGATCTAAGATGCCAAGGTAGACTTTCCAGAGGGCAGTGTGACAAGCGCTGGGAGATCCGAGAGGAAGTTGCTTTGCCTCACCATTCCCAGGAGGTGACGGCTGGCAGTCCTGCCAGGGTGCCTGGCAAGCCAGGCCTCCCCAATAGCCTGGCTCACCTTATCAATGACCTGTGTCCCTTCCCGCACTCCTCGGCATACCCCCGTCACATGCCAAGTTCTTCCCCACCGCAAATGTTCACCGTGGGACTGACCCCTTCAGGGGTCTTCAGAAGTTATCTGCTAGTCTGATAGCATGAAACCCAGGTGGACCAGACAGAATGGTTTTATCCAGGGCAACGAACATGACCCGAGAGCCGGAGTCGGGGGACCCAGTGGCACCGGTACTTCTCAGTGATATCAAGCGAGTCTGTCCCCTGAGGAGTGGTCTGTATGTTCCCAGAGCTGTCATAGACGGGAGGAGAGAATCTAAGATGCAGAGTTGATATCCAGGTATTTGGTGGGAGGGTGGGTGTCTGACCCACCTCAGAAGGATTCTTGGTCAGAGAAAGCAGAGTGTATTGCAGGGTCTCTCCCAGACTCAGGAGAGGAGAAGGAAATAAGCCAGGCTTGGCAGGAGGAGAAGATGGGGGTGAGGGAGTGGAGTAATGGACAGGATGGTTAGACCCAAGCTCGTCGGGTACAGACCAGATGGATAGCTGTCCATTTGATTAGAGCGACTCCACTGGCCGTTTGGGGATTTTATTGTCCTGAGGCCAAATAGTTGGTGAGTCTCACCCATTGATTCTTTTTGACCATCTAACCATTAGTGTTAGGTAAACACTGGCATGGGGTCACCTGGGCCTGCCAGATCGTCTTCATTGGTTGAACTGACTTAATCCTGTGAGATGACTGATTGTACCAGTTATTTCCAGGAAACAGGCAATTGACTGTATTAACCAAACCCAATCATTGTTTTGGGTTTTCAGAGATGGTCTTCGGATCTAACATCTTTGGACCTCAGAGATATTTAAGCTCCCTGCCACTTACCAACAACAGCCAGCCCCCAAGAAGGCTGGGGAAGACCCTAAAAACAATGGGCTTTGAGACTCAGTCTCCCCCATCAATAAAATGGGAAGACTGGACTAGACCAGGAGTGGCCAACACATGGCATGAATACTGCCCTCTTCCTCTTTCATCCATGGCAGACATTGCTAATCAATTACAGCACTCATTCCCATGGGACCCAGATCCAGCCTCAGAATCCTTTTCAACACAGGGCTTCAAGCAGCCCCTACCAATCAATTAAATTTGGCATGCATGATAAAAAGCATTTGTCCTTTGGGAGATTGGGATTGACATATATACACTAATATGTGTAAAATAGATAACTAATAAGAACCTGCTGTATAAAAAGAAAATAAAATTCAAAAAAAAAAAGAGAGAGAAAAAAAAGTATTTGGCCTCCGGGCACTAGATGGTCTCCAAGCCTCCCTCCAGCTGTGCCAATCTAGGATTGCAACTGATGAGGCGTCTGAGGACTCAGCCTGGAGACCACCAGATCAACAGCTGTCACTGGGGCTTCCCAGGTCTGTGGGGCTGCCCTTGAGCTGGGCCGTGGAAGAGCCAGTACCTTTTTAATTTTCCACATTGCTAATAAATGTGCATTGCGTCAGCTCCGTCCTGCCCCCTCATGTGCTCCGGCTGCCGCCATCAGAGGGGACTTTTCTAGAGAGCTGTAAAAATAGTTTTTTAAGGAGCCTGTACAGAAGAAGTAGCCAAGCCTTTTTTGTTTCCTTTCTTTTCTGAGGGAATGGGGGAGATGGGTAGGGAATACTTCACAATGAAGGAATGTGCTCCTTGGGGAATTTAATGTTGTTTTCCTAAAAAAAAAAAAAAAAAAGAAGAAGAAGAACTTATCACACACTGGTTTCACATCTAGCCACAGAGCACGCCTGTGAGGATTGGTAACAGCTCCCGGGAGATCACTGGCTTAAGCCAGGTCTTGTTAGGCTGTTGACAACTAGGTCCTGATGAGGAAAGCACTAAAGGGCCTCTGGCTCGCTCCCCGCCCGACCCCTGGATGATCCAGCTTCGGTGTTCCAGTGGGATTGATGGCTTCGTGACAGAGCTTCTCTTGCCTGCAATAGGGGTTAGATCTGCAGGAGAGTTTTCTCTCTAGCGAGTGAATGTTTCATTTTCCCCCATTGTGCTCTGGGTTTTGGAGAGGCTTATGACAAATGCTAAGATGCTGGGGATGGGAAGATCTCGGGGTAGGCAGGTGCCATCACCTTCTCACTCTTCCCATTTTATAGATGAAGAAACTGAGGCTTGGGACTTCCCTGGTGGTCCAGTGGTTAAGACTCTCCGCTTCCAATGCAGGGCGAGCAGTTTCGATCCCTGGTCGGGAACTAGGATCCCACATGCCACGCGGCATGGCCAAAAGAGAAAAGAGAAGAAAGTGAGGCTCGCAGGGGGCAAGGGACAGGGGAAGCAGGTGCCCAAGGGAAGGGTACATAGCTGGTCCTGGGAAGAGAATGTATCTTTCGACTCCCAGACCAGAAAGTCAAAGCTGCAGGACAGCTCTGATAATGTCCTGCCCAGAATTTCTTGAATCTGGGTAATGTGTGCTCCTGTCTCGAAAGGTGACACACTGTCACAGAGCCCTGAGACATAGTTATACACTTACGCTTTATGTTTTTAATTCTTATGTAACTATAAATGGAAATAAGTCAATGAATTAATAAACAAAACTACAAAGGTGATAAAATTCACATTAACAACATGGAGTTATGATGGATAATGTCAAGTAGGCGCCGCTCCTTCCTGCCACTTTCTATCTCCTTTGGGTGGCAACGCAGACCATAAACGTGATGCGTAAGCGTGTGACAAGGAGAAAAGGGCTGGTGGTCGTTCCAGTTGTAAGTGGGTAGTGAGGGGAGGGCTTAATGAGGAGGTGACATAACAGGAGGCTGGGGGGAGGTAAGGGAGTGAGCCATGGGCATTTGTCAGGCAAGGGGTCTGCCTGGCCAGATCTCATGGACCTTCCAGCCTGGTTCAAATGCCTCTTCTTTCGGGAAGTCTCCCAGAGCAGTTCTGCCGTGCTCAGAATTCCCACAGCTTTCCCTACAGAGTGCATCGCTTCGTGCTGTGTTTACGGCTCTTAACAGATTTGTGTAATTTCTCTGCTGGACCTGGAATGCCTTGAGGCGGATACCTCGTGCCCTCTCACCAGATGTTAGCTCCGCGAGGCAGGGGTTTTTGCTCTGTTCACTGCTGTATCCCTCAGTAGCTGTCTTTGTGCTGTAGGTGTAGACAGCCTCAGTAGGTGTCTACAGATGTGTGTTGAATTGTCACAGGTGGACCAAGTTGGAGATGGGAATCGCCTGAGCTCCTGATGGTACACACCTCATCTCTCTGACCCAGTCCCATCGTGAGGCCTGGCTCGGCCCAAGGTTTGTCGAGTGAATGAATGACTGGTGATTTGCACCCATTGTCCCCCACTTTGTTTATCAGGCCAGGAGACACGAAACCAGAGAAAAGAGAGTGAATTGGACCAACCACCAGTTCCCGGTGGTCAGAGCAGCTGTCCCTGGGACATGATCAACTCTGGATCCACTGGTTTCTTCTGTTAAAGCAGCTGGTTGACTAGCTGAGTAAGACCTGGTCCAAACTGAGCAGTGAGCCTTCGTTCATTCAGTAAATATTTATTGAGTGCCTACTGTATACCAGGATTGTTCTAGATCCTGGGATATAGCAGTGAACAAGGCAGGTAAAAATCCCTGCCCTCATGGAGCTGACATTCTGGTGGGGGAGACAAATAAACAAAAAACCCAGTTATACATCTACAAACGTAATATGTCAGATAATGGTAAGTACTTGAAAAATTAAAGCAGGGAAGAGGTAGAGATATTGAAGAGGAGGTTCTATGGGGTGCCCAGGGTGCCTGAGAAGGTGACATAGAAACACCAGAAGGGGGTGAGGGAGGAAGCCACGAGTCTACCTGGGCTACCTGGCATTCCAGGCCACAGGAACAGCCAGTGCAAAGGCCCTGAGGCGGGAGGGAGCTTGCTGGGTAAGTTCAAGGAGTAGCAAGAAGCCCAGTGCGGTGAGAGCAGAGGGATGGGGCGGGTGGTGGGGGAGGACTGAGGGGATGAGTCAGAGAGGAAAGGGGGGACCAGATGCCAACCTTGGCTCCTGTCTGAATGTTCGAGTTCTCTATTGCTTGCATATCAAACCACCCCAAAATGTAGCGGCTTAACACAACAATTCAGGATTCATTCCCATGGTTCTGGGGGTTGACCGGGCTCAGCTGGGCAGTTCTCGCTTAGGTTTTCCCATGTGGCTGTAGCCAGATAGAGGTTGGGGCTGGAGGTGTCTGAAGGCTCCCCTGGGCCAGGTGTCCAGGTGCCTTTCTCACTCACAGGTCAGGCACCACGGTGCTCCCCACGAGGCCTCTCTCTCCAGCAGAGTCACCTGGACTGCTCACACGGTGGCTCAGGGCTCCCACTGACAGCAAGCTGAAACAGCCAGTGGCCTTAAAAGCACGGTGTCACCTCCACTCCCTCAGGCCTCCGTTAGCCAAGGCAGTCCGGGTTCCCAGGGTGAGGGGACGGACCCCCGTCTCCAAGCTTGCAGGGAGCGAGGACTGCTGGCAGCTCCTAACACATCTGAGAAAAATAGGAAGTCACGGAGAGGTTTTGAGCAGAGGAATGACGTGATGTGTCCTAGGTTTCAAAGGACATCTGGCCAACTGTGTGGGAACCTGGCACCTACCAGCTTGTTGTGCCAGGCTCCTTTGGGTGCTTGTTGAACCCCTCCTCTCCTGAGCCAATCCTGCCATTTCCTCCCTGACCACAGAGGCCAGGACTAAGTGCACCCCACGGGCTCTGCCTGTTGCAGGGGAAACTGCTCCATTAACCACAGAGCATGTGCTCAGGGCTGAGAAGGTGCACCCTAGCCCATCCCAGAGAGGGAGCCCCAGGGAGGGGCTGCTGAAGGCCTTCCTCGCTCCCTCCTGCCGTGCCCCTTTCCCAGCCCCTTTCCCAGCCCCAAAGACTCTCTGAATTTTCCACAGCGGGGATGGTCACTTGGATAGAGAGAGGTAGGAAGGAAGACTGGAGAGTGAGTCTGGAACAGCTTTCTGCCTGGATGTCTCATTCCTGTCTCCTGGATCCAGCATCCTGCTGGCTAATGGGGGCAGTGCAGACACTGCGACTGAAAGGTAGGGAGGGACCTTGGGGGCCACAGGCTGACTGTATTCTGCTTTCTGCTCACTCCCTTGGGTGGTCCTATCCGGGGTGGCTATGAGCACAACTCTGGAAGGCACCGATCACATGCCTTCTGGCAGTCTAATTTCTGTTCTTCCTCGCTTTCTCGAATGGATGACACACCCACTTTGGAACAATATAGACAGCCGGAAATAGGAACTCCGGATTCAGGAATGTAGTGTTCCATGTAGCAAGTATCCAAGGTTCCATCCCATTTGGCCAAGAAGATGGCAATCTTGAGATGTCGCCCTGCAGAGCTATCCTGTCCTCACCCATGGGTGGTGCATATGCACTTAGGAATTGCTGGGCAGGTTCCACCCGGCAATGCTAGGAGGGTACCAGTACCTGGATAAGACCTGGGATCCATATGCCTGAGACCATCAAATGTCCAGAGGCACTGCCCTTGCCATCTGACCCTGACCTGGAAGGAGCTGGAGGGTCATGGAGCTGGTCCAAAGGAGGACAGTGGCTTCCCTTGAGAAGAGGACAGCAAGAAGCTCAACCAGGCTGGTGGCACATGCAGGGACAGCCAGGCTTCCAGAGAGGCCAGCCCTGTAGATGGCCCAGTGACTCACCTCCCCAGATGCTACTCACGGAGGTCTCAGGAGGCAGCAAAACACAATGGTTCAAAGCTCAAGTCTTTGGGTTCGTTGGCCTGGGTTCAACTCCCACTTCTGTTATTTCCTTTCCATTGGCAAGTTTTTGTTTTGTTTTGCTTTTTGGTCTAGGAGCCTCAGTTTCCTTATCTGTAGAATGGGTTTACTTCCCTGGGTTGTTATAAGGATTTAGTGAACTAGAGCCTGTAGTCACTCCCTGTGTGGTGGTGAGTTTTGCTGCCTGGCTTTCTAACATTTGTTCCCAGTGGCCTAAGCTCTAAGCTCTTGCCTTCACTTCCCTTTCTAGTTTCATTCCTATTCCCTGGACCGGCCATACAGGGGATGTGGAACCTCCCAGTGGCACGATCATGCTAGCCCAGAGTAACCACAAACACTTGATTCAGTGGGGGATGTTTTTAATGTAGGGCATAGGTTTTCTTTGGATGTCTGTGTTGTCCCATTCCAAACAGGGGGTGAGACCACCTAGAGCCTGGAGAGCCTTTCTATCCTGGAAATTCTATGAATTCACAAAATCCAAATTGCTGTCATTGCAGGGCTACCACTCCTGGCTCTAAATCCTTGTGGGGAGACGGCTATGTTGTGTGTAGTCCAGACAGTGTACATACCACCAGGGGGTGCTGGCAGGCTGGTCTCCCTCCACTTCTCCAGGAGACTGAGGGAAGGGAGCCCTGGGTGGCCGGTTTGCCCTTAGGCTGGGGGACCTTGGGCAGTTAGCCTGGACTTCGAAGGTCTGCCACCTGGTGGGCTGAGAATCACAATAACAGGGACCCTTCACATCACTTGGGCCCTCCTGTTCCAGTACATGGCATTCCATCTTATGACTAAGGGGATAACGCCCAGATAGCAAACTGCGGCTCAGAGAGGTGAAGGGGCTGCTCAAGGCCACACAGCTGCTGGTGAGTGGCAAAGCACTAGAATAGCCTGATGCCAACCCCTGGGCCCCGCGATTTGACCGGCGGGAGAGGCAGCATGGCGAGGGAGCATGTCCTGGGAGATTGGCTGGGTCTGAGTCCCGTCTACCTCCACCCAGTGCAGATGGCCACTCCTATCCACTGCCTTCTCTTCCTTCCACCCCTTGGGATCTCAGTGACCTTCTCCTCTGTTTTGGAAGAGTTGGTGACAGGCTCAGGATCAGCATGAGTGTGGAGCCTTCGCTATTCAACCAAGACACGTGACTTTCCTGGAGCACAGCCTGGCCTCTTTAGGGACAATTTTCAGTCCTGCCAAGAGACTTCTGCACGCCCTAACTAGCCATGGACACCCCAGCCTGCAAATGCACCCCGAGCCTGGGGGGAAAAGCTGGGATGCAAGGCGCCTGGGCAGCTGTGCTAACCCAGGGTGCGTAAGGCCACCGTCATCCCACTTACCTACCAGGCTCAGTGCTGTACTTGCAGCCTCATTTAATCCTCATGCCAGCCCAATGAGACAATATTACGATCTCCATTTTACAGAGGGGGAAACTGAGGCTCAGAGAGGACCTCAGCAGCTCTGGAGAGGGGGTCTTGGCTTTCCCCCCAACTCTGCCACCGACTGGCTGGGTGCGTGAGGAGTGGGTAGGCGGGGGTCTCAGCTTCTGCTTGCGATCTGGAGAATGTAAAGGGCATGAAGCTTCAGCAAAAGTTTCCTGGAAGACAGGGAGGAAGGAAACAGTGGCTTTTCGGGAGCTCACAAACCCAGGGGTTCAGGCAGGACCTCAGTGGAGGGCAAGTTGCAGCAATTCTTGTGAGTGACCACATGCAGAGGCCAGCAAGAGTGACAGGGGGCTGTGCTGACCAGCCAGGTTTACAGCAGGAGGGGAGGCTTACAGGAGGAGGGGAGACTGGAGCCAGTCATCAATGAGTGAGAAGAGTGTTCTCTTCAGAGGGTCCCGGGCTGGTGGGGGAAACAGAAGGAGAATGGGGACTCCTCTCTGGGGCTTACCCTTGGTCTTCAGGAGAGAGATAAGGTATGGGAAGATGCTGAGTGCCCAGGGAAGGGGGTGCCTCAGGCAGCACACATTTCATGATGCCGGGACCCATCCCGGTGGAAAAAATGAGGTTTTGCATTGATCAGAAAACTGCATGCCTCTGCGTGTGTCCCTGTGTGAATGTTGACGTGTGAAGGGATGTTTGAAGTCTTATGTCAAAGTCCTTTTACATCTGTGATCTCTTTTTACTTCCCCAACTATCTTGAGAGGTTGGCTGGACAGAAATATCATCCTCAAGGACAGATTCAGAACCCCAGTGGGATGAACTGTCTTGCTCAGGGTCATGGAGCTTGAGAGTTGAAAAGCCAAGTACAATCTATGCTCTTGTCCCTGAACTTTCTTCCTGGACCCCCATCCTACCTCACAGGACACTGTATGGCACAGGTCACCATGTCATCTGCCTCCTCCCACCCCCAGGGCATTCTCCCCTAGAGGAGAGAAGGCACTCTGATGAACCTGCATTTTCACCAGAAAAACCCCACCGGGTTTGGTGGGTCTGGGGATGGGAGTGAAGGACTGAAACCAGAAAGACAAAGATTCCAGTGGCTGCAGAGGTCAGAGACCAAGGCCAGGGTCAAGGGTCTATCTTCTCTCAAACTGCTTAAAGCAACCACCACCAAGGAGGAACTTACTACCACAGAGAAAGGACCCGCGAAGAGTGAAGGACCGTGTGCTGGTCCTCAGGGCAGCCTCCGGGAGGTGGGCTCGGGTGAGGGCCCACTAGTTTGCTCTTTATTTTCCCCCAGAATCTCCAGTGGGATGGCACTGGGACCGAAGGTCTGGGTAGTCGACCTCTGTCCCCTGCCAATAACAGTGGGCACCTACCTGCAAAGCTCTCACTTTGTGCCAGGCAGCTCTGAACGCTTTGCACATATATGCTCAATTAATCTTCACAACACCTCGGGAAGAAGGTACAATTGTTACTTCCATTCTACAGATGGGGAAAGGGAGGCACAGAGAGGTTCAGTGACTTGCCCAACGACACTCGGTTTGTAAGTGGCAGAGCTGGCATTGGAACCCAGGAAATCTGCCTCTAGAAGCTATTCTGCCTCTGTTATTAATAATAACCAAAGCTTCCATTTGACTGGTACCCCCTATGTGCCTGGGGCTGAATTCCCCACAGCAACGCAGCGGGCAACCTGCGGTGAGGTGACTTGAGATTCTCCCAGATGCTGCGTCTAAAACCAAAGCTTCCACGCTGCTCGGCCTCTTTAACTCGCTGCGTGACCGTGGGAAAGCCCGTTCCTTTTCAGAGCCTCAGTTTGCCTGGCGCTTAGCCCTTCTGCTCCTGGTCTCTCTGCTCCAGCAAGTGACCCGAGCGGATGGGGATGCGGTGCAGGGGGAGTGAGGGTCTCGGGCAACCCCAGAGCCTTTCCCTTCCCTCGTCGACCTACCCCCACCCCCGCCCCCCAGGAGAAGTCGCCATTCTGTTTCTTTCTCGATTGGCAAGCTGGGGTGGAGGGCTGGACGTGGAGGTGCTGGGTGCGGAAGGCGACGCTGCGTCACCGAGAGGTCAGCAAGGCCAGGGAGACAAGGCCCGGCTCTGATCTGGGGAAGGGCCGAAGGGCCTAGAGGGCACGTGCTCGGGAGCGGACTGTCCTCTGGGGACAGAGAAGCGCACCGGACTTGAGGAGGGGGCGGGGAGGGAGAGTCAGAGGACCAGGTTCTGGGCAGAAGGGATGGGGGTGGGGGGAGGTGGAGAGGACGCGGACAAAGGAGGCGGCCAGCAGCCCAGCTGTTTTGAAAAATGCTTCCTGTTTCTTTAAAGGCGCTCGCGGCTCGGGCGGCCGGGGCTGGGGAGGCTGCGGCGGGAGCTGCCTCCTCTCCGGGCGGCAGCGCTGACTGATCTCGCGAATTGGGCTTCTGTGTAAACTGAGGCTAAACAAACACAGATGGAGCGCAGCGGGCGTTCTCCAGAAATGCTGGCACGGCGGCAGCGACTTCAGATGACACTCTGAGCGCTCCGGGAACGGACAGCCTGGCGGCTTCGCGGAGCCGGCGGCGCAGCTGCCCCGGACGAGGGGGAGAAAGGGAGGGAGGGAGGGAGGGAGCGAGCAGGGGGAGAGCTGGAGACTCCGAGGCGCTGAGCGCCGCGGCCGCCCGGGCAGAGCCGGCGCGCAGCGTGTAGAGCGAGCGCGGCGGGCGCGCTTCCCGGGCAGCCCCACGCCCCTGCCTTGCGCGCTGCCCGCGCCATGAAGCACATCCCGGTTCTCGAGGACGGGCCGTGGAAGACCGTGTGTGTGAAGGAGCTGAACGGCCTCAAGAAGCTCAAGAGGAAAGGCAAGGAGCCGGCGCGGCGCGCGAACGGCTATAAAACTTTCCGATTGGACTTGGAAGCGCCCGAGCACGGCGCCGCCGCCACCGACGGGCTGCGGGACAGGACCCAGCGGCTGCAGCCGGTCCCGGCCCCGGTGCCAGCCCGGGTGGCGCCGGCCGTTCCCTCAGGTGGGGGCGCGGACACGGCCGGGGAGCGCGGGGGCGCCCGGGCTCCGGAGGTCTTGGACGCGCGGAAACGCGGCTTCGCCCTGGGCGCAGTGGGGCCGGGACTCCCCACGCCGCCGCCACCGCCGCCGCCTCCAGCGCCCCAGGGCCAGGTACCTGGGGGTCCCGAGGCACAGCCTTTCCGGGAGCCCGGCCTACGTCCCCGCATCTTGCTGTGCGCACCGCCAGCACGCCCCACGCCGTCGGCGGCCCCTGCTCCCCCGGAGCCCTCAGTGCGCCCGGCTCCCCCCACGCGCCCTGGGGAAAGTTCTTACTCGTCAATTTCACACGTAATTTACAATAACCACCCGGATTCCTCCGCGTCGCCTAGGAAACGGCCAGGCGAAGCTACCGCCGCCTCCTCCGAGATCAAAGCCCTGCAGCAGACCCGGAGGCTCCTGGCGAACGCCAGGGAGCGGACGAGGGTGCACACCATCAGCGCAGCCTTCGAGGCGCTCAGGAAGCAGGTACCGGCTCCCAGCCACACACCCTCACTGCGCCCGGGTATGACTGCGGGAGTGGGTGGGTAAGTGGCTGGGGGACTTTAGGGAGGATGAGGGCGTGGGTAACCGGCAAGTTGTCCCCGCCCGGTCGGCCCCAGGGCCCAGACAGGTTTGGGTCCTCCTGGGGCAGTGACCTTTGCCACAGCGTTGGTACGGCTCTTAGTCTGCAAAGTCGGGGTGAAGGTTCGAGATCTCTGGCTCGGGCACGCCCTGGTTACAGCCACCCCCGTCCCCCCTGGGGTGACCCTGTCTGCGCGTCTGACTTCACCCCTCATAGTTCACTTTTATGGCAGCGAATATTCGTCTCCCGGGGTCCCTTGGGCGCGGTGGGGAGTGGAGAGGGGCAATGTGGGAATCTGTCTCCGGCGGGGAAAGGGGGAAGACCCTTACCCTTCTGGCAATTTGGCGTGGTCTTGGAGGCCCGGAACGCTGCGGAGGGGTGGTCCTGGCTTTGCCAGAACATAAGGGTCCCGCAGCCCGCGGGAACCTGTCAGCACCTCCTCAGCCCCCACCTCCCAGCAGGGATGCCCCTGAACTCAGGTTGCTTCTGCGCTCTGCACCCCTCGCTCCTGGTGTCCCTTAAGGACCCGGGGTACAAGCCTGAGCCCCCTCTGCAGGGGCGGCCTCAGGAATTGGCTGGAGAGGGCCTTTCCAGGAGATCCCCTCCACTGCTGCCGTTCGCCGCCCGCCGCATGCTGAACCAGGCAGGTCTGCTGAGGGGACTGATTGGTTTGGGGAATCTTCAGAAACTAGTTCTGGGTGGGTTAGGGGCTTCTTAGTTTGGGGCAGGTGGGGGCTGTCCTCACCAGACACTGTCTTCTGGGGCCGATGGGAAAGAATATTTGTCCAAGAGTTACCCATAGTGGGGAGTGGCAGTTTTACAATTCCACTTAGACAAGATTGAGACTGCCCCGGGATTCTAGGCTGGGCATTTTCACAGAGCGGAGATCTAAGAAGAGTGTGGTAACTGCCCCCTGCCCCCAGCCCACACAGGGCATGGGGAAGGGTTGCGGGGGGTGGATGTGACTGGTTTGAATGGTCAGGATTTTTGCTTGCTCTGCAGCTGACTTCCTGTGTGACTTCAGGAAAGTTACTTACCCTCTCTGGGCTTTAGCCAACAACAAAGGATTTCAGAAAACATGATCTTCTTTTTGGATCACACACTCTCCCCTTCCTCCTGTGGGTGGGGCAGGGAAGGTGCCTGTGTCCATCCATGGGAAGGGAATTAAACTCCTGGGGAAAAGAGTTTCTATGACTTTTGAGCCAAAGTGTCACATTTGGGCTTGAGTAAGATGATTGGTCAGTGAGGTGGAGTGGAGTGGAGGAGTCAGATAACTGTCATAGACAGTTGGGACCTTGGGCAGTGGGCCCAGTGGAGAATTCAGTTTCACCCTCAGGCAGTGGCTCTGTGTCAGAGGGTGGCAGCCTGGAGGGCATCCTGCTACCTACCGCCCAGGATGGAAGGATGAGATGGCAGAGAGATGACTGTCCACCTGCTCACCTTGCAGCTAGGGCAACCCCTCTCAGATTGGGGAGGCCACGTGCCCAGAGCATCACAGCTGGTGAGAGGACGGTCAGGGCTGGCACCCAGGTCCTTTAACTGACAGTTCAGCGTCCTTTTTACTCCTCCAGCTGCCTCTTTCAGTTCCGAGAAAGTATTCACGGTCTCTGTGTGTTCAACTACATCTCATTTGTCCAGTGGCTTTAACTTCTTTCAGTAATAAATTCCATCTCATTTGATCTTAACATCCCTGTCGATTGAATTAGCTTTCCATTTAATGGAATGGAAAACTGGGGCCTGGAGAAAGAATGAAGGAAACGCTTCCAAGATCACCTAGTGGGTTAGGGAAGGTGACAGAAGTTTCTGGAATGCCCGCCTGGCCAAATGCTTCTCACAATGTCAGCTGTATCAGCGCTGTGGGCCCTGCGCTCGCAGTATTGTTAAGTCGGAAGGTGGGTGTACACATGGCTGACTCTCTGAGATGAGATGGTTAATCGTGGTTTCCTTTCCCTTCCACCCTTCTTGTGCGGAAGTTCTATATAAGAGGGACAAATTCAGGGAGAAAGTGTGCACACACACACACACACACACACACAGGTACAAACAGCTGTACCTATACACACGATCAGTACTAGTGCCCAAGAGCACACACAAATGCGTGATCAGAAGCGCCTCCTCTGGTTTGTTCCCCCCCTTGCCCAGTCCATCTGTCCCTTCCCCAAAAAGGCTGCTGGTGGGCACCGGTCTATTGTCTGCGAGGGAAAGAAGTATCGCTAGGGCACACTCACCATGTCCACATCACAGCCTCCATCCGATGGGGAAAGTCCTGTGTCTCAGAGGCACTCCTTCCTCCTCTGGACCTCAGTATCCCACCTGTAGAAAGTGCGCACGTGAATACACACTCACACTCGTGTGCGTGTGTGTGTGTGTGCCCTTATCCAGGCAGGCTGTGACTCTGGATCTAGGCGTAGGCTTGACTGTCTGAAATGGACCCTGGGAAAGGAGGGTGAGGAAGAAGGATGGTTTTTCCTGAAATGAGGCCATGGCTGTTGCAGCACCGAGGTCAGGTCTGGGGCTGTGGCTCTGGTCTGGGGCTTCATTTCTCTGAGCAGCTTCCTGGTACGGTGAAAAGAGCACTGGGCGGGGAGTCCGGAGGCCGGAGTTTGAGTTATACCTCTGCTGTATGCGTTCTGTGTGACCGTGGACAAGTCACTTTCCCTCTCTGAGCCTCAGTTGCTAAAGTTGGGAAACGGTGTTAATGCTTACCTCACACAGCGCTTCTCTGCAGAGAGCGCATGAAGAAAGGAATGGGGGCCGTAGGAGGAATGAACATTTCTCGAACGTCTGCAACGTCCTCAGGGCTGGGCAAAGGCCTTGACAGATGTAGAAATAAGAATTCTGTAATCATTTTAATAAGAATCATAGAAACTGCCATTTATCAGATGCTTCCTTTGTACTGGGTCGTGTGCTAAGCGTGTTACACGTATTAGTTCATTTAATGAAGTAGGTATTGTTTCCACCCCCCCATCCCCCCGCCCTCATTCCCACCCCTGTTTCACGGATGGTGAGGCCGAGGTTCAGGGAACTTCTGTAAGTTGGTGGAGGTCTCGCAGCCTTTGGCCACCGCATGAGGCCTCCTGGGTTTGCACTGCATGCCTCCCCGGCCTGCCATTCACTAGGCTCCGGGGTGCCGGCGCCCTCCCGGGCGTGGTGCAGTCACAGCCTGCGTGGCTGTGTGCCACTGTCATTGCAGAGCCTGGATTCGAATCGGAGTCAGCGAGTCGCTCCAGGGCCCAGGCTCCTGACGGCCCCGCTCTTCAGCCTGGTGACCACCCGGGAGCTGTCCACCCCCAGCAGGGGGAAGCCAGACAGTCTTCTGTGTTGTCCAACCCGTCATGCTCTCAACCAGGAAGGGAATGGGGTGGGGGGCCGCTTGGCCATGAGAAGTGCAGGTGGGGGAGAGGGAGGCCCCCGGCAGCGGGGCCAGGGGGTGCGTATGCAGGGCAGATGGTCAGGCCGCAGCACATGCCACCAGCCCAGCTGCTCGGGGCCCTCCCCGCCGCCTCACGTGAAGGCCATGTGTGCATAGCTGGGCCTGGCCCATGTGCAGGGCTGCTCCAGGCCGGGTGGGAGAGGGTCCAAGGGAAAGCCTGGCCTTGCTGGGCGGGTGAGGGGAGGGGCCAGAGCTGTGGGCCTCGGCCTCCCCCGCAGAACCTTCTGGTTCACAGGCTGTGCTCACCCTCGGGGCATCTGGTGTGTGTGCAGATCTATGCAGGTTTCCTCTCAGCATTGATGGAGGAATGGCAGCCGAGCCAGGCAGAGGCCTGGGGCAGCAAGGAGCAGCCCTCGGGACTTGCTGAAGTACCAAACCAGTGGCCCCTCCTCTGCTGCCCCTGGAGTGTCCCGGGGGATCCTCAGCAAGTGAACTCAGGATGGCCCAGGAGGGGGCATGAGGATGGTACCCCCAGCCCAGCACCTCCCTCAGTCTCAGACGCCATAGGATGCCAGGGGCCCATGGCCCCACTGCGACCTGTACCCCCTTCCTCAGGGAATGGGGGACGGACCTGCTTGCATCCAGATGGGAGAGGGGTGATAAAAGCCTGTCTCCTGCCCCCTCGCATCCACAGTCACCACGACAGTAGCTTGTTGAGCTTCGTTGCACGGGGCGAGGTGCCTTATGTGGCCCTGTTGTCGTGCCGCCTTCCCATTTCACAGATGGGGATGCTTACAGAGG
Source organism: Lagenorhynchus albirostris (assembly GCF_949774975.1). Lineage (NCBI taxonomy): Eukaryota > Metazoa > Chordata > Mammalia > Artiodactyla > Delphinidae > Lagenorhynchus > Lagenorhynchus albirostris. The sequence goes on along the minus strand of NC_083107.1, from coordinate 14,234,000 downwards.
TGGAGTGAGTGACCAGGATTTGTCCTGTCTGGCCCTGGGCCATGGCTCTTAACTACTCAGACCCAGGTTCTCAGGGTCCAGCCTCGTTGCTGTGTAGCAGGTTGGGATTTTGTTTAAATAGAACTTGACAAGGACCTTAAACAGCCTGTGTGGAGCGGCTTCATCCCAGGGAGCCAGCACTCACTGACATGAGCCGATTAGAGAAAAATTTCAGATGGGATCAAGTGCTCGGCTGTGTGCCGGGGATGCAGTGATGTTGGAGCTGTGTGGGCCCAGGAGTCTTGGTGGGCGTCTTGGGCTGGGTCTGAAGGGTGGGGTAGGAGTTGGCACAGAGGCAAGAGGGTGGAGGGCTTCCAGGCCTCCCCTGCATTGGCTGGTTGGTTCCTGGCTTTGCTTCTCTGTAGCGCCTCCCTACATCTGCCCATGGCGATTCCATTCTGAGGTAGCAGGTATTCTGATGCCCATTTTATTGGTGAGGAAACTGAGGTCCCCTATGGTTGCGGACCTAAGATCACGTGGATGGCCCGGAGTAGAGCTAGGTCCTCAGAATCCCAGGCCAGTGCCCTTCCTGCCTTTTCCCACTTGCTGGAGCCAGGAGAGGGTCCAGCTTGGAGTAGGTGGGATGGAATCTTTTAGGGGCACGTGGGACCTGGTGAAAAATCCCCATACTGCACCTGCTCCTCTGAAGCGTAACGATTCTTGTGGGGTGAGCGTGAGGCAGGTCCTTTTCCTTTACGGGAAGATTTGCTGCCTGTCAGGAGCTGGAGCCGAGCGGCCCTGCTGCCTCCTTTGGCTTCTGTCCCCTGCCCAGGCTGAGCAGATGACTGCTGTGTGGTCTCCAGCAGGTGGTGGGATGGCTGGGCTCTGGGCCACGCTGTGGACGCTCAGAGAGGTAATGCACTAAGGCTGGGGTCCCGTGGAGTCCAGGACTCTCCATCCCCTGCTCAGAAGAGGGGGCTGCCCACCTCCCCACCATAGGCTATAGATGCTCATCCAAACCCCCAAGCCATCGCTTCTGGCTGATTGGAAAGAGCCCAGCTAAGTAAGGTGTGTGTTCAAGACCCAGCTCATCTTTCATCAGCTGAGAGATACAGGAAGTTCTTACGCTCCCTGGGCATCAAATGCTTCTCTGTAAAGTGGAAGTCGTCATTTCTACCTCATGGCGCTGTCGAAAGATGAATTATATTCACAATACCCAGCCCTCTGCCTGGCCTTAGTAGATCACAAGAAACAGCAAGGGGATGACCTAGTTCCAGCAGTCATCCAGGGTACCCAGG